>NC_047041.1:51714004-52014004 GCF_011762595.2 Tursiops truncatus
GTGCCATGTATCTGGCTGTATACACACTGCATTAAAAAACTCGCTCAGGCTAGAATTTTTTTATCATTCCTGCATCGAATAACTCTCATGAAATAATTAGGAGGTACACAAACTAATGATAAATGTTAGCTTTTTGAAATGGGTTTTGAGGAAATTATCATAATCTGATTATGCAGCTTCAAAGAACCTTTCCCAAGCTTGTTTTTTCCTCATCTGATCCAATCCGCAACTGTCTGTGGCCAGAACAGCCTCTGCATGAGGATTTATGATGAGGGTTTAGAACTGCCAGCAGAATCACTTCTCCCTAAATCATGAATATTCATAGAGGAGAACAGGGACTGAGGATGGCTTCCTGCCTCCTGAGCGACTCCTCTGGTCAAGGTCCCATTCTAACAAATAAAGGAGAAAGCAAGAAACATTAAAATTGGGAAATAAACTGCAGTTTTTCTTCAAGTATAGCAGAGCAGAGTGGTTTGGTAAGTAAAGATCATGGGTGGACATCTAAGAGACCCAGTTTTCCCTTTACCTAGCTCTATACCTTGTTCAAGTTACTTCACTTCTCTAAGCAGATAAAAATCACACCAACATGGACAGTGTATCACAGATAAAATACAACATCATAATAATAATATTTACTATTACTCTTGTTAATTTTATTACTGTTTTACTAAAATCTCAGGGTATAATTTCAGCTAAACTCATTATAGGCAATGTTTTATATTAAACCTTAGAAAGTCACTAGAAGGTGGAATGACTCAGTTATTTTTTGTGAATGTACTGTGCTGAAACTTGGCTTTTTCGCATGGTATTTTATAACAACCTTACAATGAATTAATAATCATCTACATTTTATAGATGAAGATAATAGAGTTCTAAGGGATTAGTACAGTAACGTCACTAGGATAGTCTGGGTTGGCTAGGCTCTGCTGTGATAAAAAAAAAGAAATGACCCTCTGACTGGAATAGAATAAATGCTTTATTATTAATATTATTATTATTGAGGTATAATTGACATGCAACATTATATTAGTTTCAGGTGTTCAACATAACGATTCAATATTTGTATACATTGTGAATGAGCACCAAAATGTCTAGTTAACATCTGTCACCATACATAGTTACAGAATTTTTCTTGTAAACTTTTAAGGTCTACTTTCTTAGCAACTTTCAAATATACAATACAGCATTATTAACTATAGTCACCATGCTGTACATTACATCCCCGTGACTTATTTATTTTACAGCTGAAAGTTTGTACATTTTGACTCCTTTCACCCATTTTCTCTACTCCTCGCCCCTGCCTGTGGCAACCACCAGGCTATTCTTAGTATCTATGAGCTTTTCATTTTCTTTGTAGGTTTCATATACAAGTGATATCATACAATATTTGCCTTGTTCTATCTGACTTACCACATTTAGAGTAATGCCATGTTGTCACAAATGGCAGGAGTTCATGCCTTTTTATAGCCAAATAATATTCCGTTGTGTATGCATACCACATTTCCTTTATCTACTCATCCATCTGTGGACACTTAGGTTATTTCCACATCTTGACTATTATAAATAATGCTGCAATGAACATTGGGATGCGTATGTCTTTTCCAGTTAGTGATTTCATTTTCTTCAGGTAAATACCCAGAAATTGAATTACTGGATCATATGGTAGTTTTATTTTTAATTTTTTGAGGAACGTCCATGCTGGTTTTCATTGTCACCGCACCAATTTACATTCTTGCCAATGGTGCACAAGGGTTCCCTTTTCTCCATATCCTTGCCAACACTTGTTCTTTCTTGTCTTTTTGATAATAGCCATTCTAACAGGTGTGAGTTGATATCTCATTGTGGTTTTGATTTGCATTTCCCTGATGATTAGTGATCCTGAGTGTCTTTTCACGTGCCTATTGGCTATCCAAATGTCTTCCTTGGGAAAATGCGTACTCAAATCCTCTGACCATTTTTAATTTGATCCTTCATCTTTTTTTCCCTATTGAGTGGTGTGAGTTATTTTTATATTTTGAATAGTAACCCTTTATCAGATATATGATTTGCAAATATTTTCCCCCATTCAACAGGTTGCCTTTTCATTTTGTTGATGGTTTCCTTTGCTTGCAGAAGCTTTTTAGTTTGATGTAATCCCACTTGTTTATTTTTGCGTGTGTTGCTAAAGGCTTTCTTACGATCACATAATTACCAAGAAGTACAATAACATGTTGCACTAGTATACTATTTCTAATTTTTTAAAGTGATGATGAGTTCAGTGATAGCACTTAATATGCAGAGCAACCCTCTGTGGTAAGTTGAGCTGAAAAGATTATCCCCATTTGTTAGATGAGTAAGCTAAGGCAAAGAATCCTTTGCCTGGTATCACACAAAGTTAATACCAAAGCAGGGCCAAACTCAGGGTTCCTGATTCTTGGGATTGTGATGTGAAACCTATACACCAACATTTGCCTAAAATGTGTTAGTGACACCAAAAAGAATATTTGGACCAAATATATTTAGGAAGTAGAAAATTGAAAAAAAAAAAAAAATAAAAGGATTTTTGTTGTTGTTGTTGCAGGATCTCCCAAAAATCTAAAGATACCTGTGTGTTATGAGTGTTTTAGGTGGAGCTGTACATTTCTTTTCCAAATTTTTATGACCATAAAACCCTCTTCTCTTCTGATGTCTCATAGTACACAGCACACCTTTAGGGACATGCTGCCCATCATACCACCATCACTTTACAGAATATCAGCTGCGCCACCCCCTTCATCTTTCTTCAAAATGAAATCTAGACAAAGAGCTCCTGCCTCCCGCAAGTGCAGAGCTTCAAGTGAGGGATAGCCTTCAGCATTCTTTGATGAAGCAAAAGAATCAGCTTAGTTGGAGGTTCCTTCTCACTTCTCCCTTCTCTCTCCTACACACTCACACACAGCAACACACAAATAAACAAGTCATGTTCATTTTCTAATCAGAATTCTACCCTAGAGGAGTATCATTATTCTGCTCTTCCCATGTCTGTGAAATGCAGGCCTCTTTGTACAAAGATAAAGGAAGTTTCTCTTCTCACCACAGATTGCCTGTCTTTCAAAACACATGTGGTGGTCCCTTCAGTCCATTACCAGAGTCTGAAAAGAAAATTGCATGGTGATGAAGAGCAGTCACCATGCACGCAGCACCGTAATCGTAATGGCTGGGATTACGGGCCCCATTTTCCTCACGTTTGTTTGCAGATGCCTTACTTTGATCTGCATTCCACACTGCGGTGCCCAGTGCCCGTGTTTGAGGCTGACATAATTTGCTACCTCACGTTTTACATTTCCAGGGGCTGTCTCTTTCTTTTCTGGCACCAAGGAGGGTCTGACTCAGTGGGAATAGTTGGAGCTTACTATTCCCATGCCACTGTCTGCCCACTCTGCTCCCTTGCCTGGCACAGACAGTCTCCCCCAGGCCAACATTATTAGCCACCAAATAATACTCACTCACCTCCAAAACACCATTGTCCTTCACATTGTGTACTTTGTCAACCTTTTTAAACGCCTGTATCTAATACGAAATTATTTTAAGTCAACACAGTCCATTCTTCATTAATTGATAAAGTAGCTAAGGCTAAAAGAAATGAAACAATTTGCCCACGTTCACTCAGCTGGTAAGAGCAGGTGGGAATTTGAACCCAGGTTTCTCTGACTTCAAAGTCATCCCCAAGAGGGACAGTGCGGTGCTGTGGCTAAGATCGTGGGCATTGGAGTCAGGGTGCAAGACCCAGCAAAGCCATTGATTAACTGTGACTCCTTGAGAAGTTTCCATACCTCTTTGCACCTAGTTTTCACACTGGTGAGAATGAAGATCCCTTGCAGTACTGCTCGAGGGGTTAAGTGAGATATCACAGATATTAAATCTACTAAAGACCAAACAGTATTTGTTCCCTTCGTTTTTTTTTTTAACATCTTTATTGGAGTATAATTGCTTTACAATGGTGTGTTATTTTCTGCTTTATAACAAAGTGAATCAGCTATACATATATCCCCATATCCCCTCCCTCTTGCGTCTCCCTCCCACCCTCCCTAGCCCACCCCTCTAGGTGATCACAAAGCACTGAGCTGATCTCCCTGTGCTATGCAGCTTCTTCCCATTAGCTATCTATATTACATTTGATAGTGTATATATGTCCAGGCCACTCTCTTACTTCATCCCACCTTACCTTCCCCCTCCCCAAGTCTTCAAGTCCATTCTCTACATCTGTGTCTTTGTTCCTTCCTGCCCCTAGGTTCTTCAGAAACACTTCTTTTTTTTTTTTTTTTTTTTTTTTTTCCGATTCCATATATATGTGTTAGCATACAGTATTCGTTTTTCTCTTTCTGACTTACTTCACTCTGTATGACAGACTCTAGGTCCATCCACCTAACTACAAATAACTCAATTTTGTTTCTTTTTATGGTTGAGTAATATTTCATTGTATATATGTTCCACATCTTCTTTATCCATTCATCTGTCGATGGACACTTAGTTTGCTTCCATGTCCTGGCTATTGTAAATAGAGCTGCAATGAACATTGTGGTACATGACTCGTTTTGAATTATGCTTTTCTCAGGGTATAGGCCCAGTATTAGGATTGTTGGGTCATACGGTAGTTCTATTTCTAGTTTTTCAAGGAACCTCCATACTGTTCTCCATAGTGGCTGTACCAATTTACATTCCCACCAACAGTGCAAGAGGGTTCCCTTCTCTCCACACCCTCTCCAGCATTTATTGTTTGTAGATCCTTTGATGATGGCCATTCTGACTGGTGTGAGATGACACCTCAATGTATTTTGATTTGCATTTCTCTGATGATTAGTGATGTTGAGCATCCTTTCATGTGTTTGTTGGTAATCTGTATATCTTCTTTGGAGAAATATCTATTTAGGTCTTCTGCCCATTTTTGGATTGAGTTGTTTGTTTTTTTGATATTGAGCTGCATGAGCTACTTGTATATTTTGGAGATTTATGTTGTCAGTTACTTTGTTTGCAAATATTTTCTGCCATTCTGAGGGTTGTCTTTTTGTCTTGTTTATGATTTCCTTTGCTGTACAAAAGCATTTAAGTTTCCTTAGGTCCCATTTGTTTATTTCTGTTTCTATTTCATTTCTCTAGGAGATGGGTCAAAAAGGATCTTGCTATGATTTATGTCATAGAGTGTTCTGCCTATGTTTTCCTCTAAGAGTTTTATAGTGTCTGGCCTTACATTTAGGTCTTTAATCCATTTTGAGTTTATTTTTGTGTATGGTGTTAGGGAGTCTTCTAATTTCATTTTTTACATGTAGCTGTCCAGTTTCCCAGCACCACTTATTGAAGAGGCTGTCTTTGCTCCATTGTATATTCTTGCCTCCTTTATCAAAGATAAGGTGACCATATGTGCATGGGTTTATCTCTGGGCTTTCTATCCTGTTCCATTGATCTATATTTCTGTTTTTGTTCCATTCCCATACTGTCTTGATTACTGTAGCTTTGTAGTATAGTCTGAACTCTGGTAGCCTGATTCCTCCAGCTCTGTTTTTCTTTCTGAAGATTGCTTTGGCTATCTGAGGTCTTCTGCGTCTCCATACAAATTGTGAAATTTTTTGTTCTAGTTCTGTCAAAAATGCCATTGGTGGTTGATAGGGATTGCATTGAATCTGTAAATTGCTTTGGGTAGTATGGTCATTTCCACAATGTTGATTCTTCCAATCCAAGAACATGGTATATCTCTCTACCTGTTTCTATCATCTTTTATTTATTTCATCAGTGTCTTATAGTTTTCTGCATACAGGTCTTTTGTCTCCTTAGTTAGCTTTATTCATAGGTATTTTATTCTTTTTGTCACAGTGGTAACTGGGAGTGTTTCCTTAATTTCTCTTTCAGATTTTTCATCATTAGTCTATAGGCATGCAAGAGATTTCTGCACATTAATTTTGTGTCCTGCAACTTTACTAGATTCATTGATTAGCTCTGGCAGTTTTCTGGTAGCATCTTTAGGATTCTCTATGTATAATATCATGTCATCTGCAAACAGTGACAGTTTTACTTCTTCTTTTCTGATTGGGATTCTGTTTAGTTATTTTTCTTCTCTGATTGCTCTGGCTAAAACTTCCAAAACTATGTTGAATAATAGCAGTGAGAGTGGGCAACCTTGTCTTGTTCTTGATCTTAGTGGAAATGGTTTCAGTTTCACCATGGAGAACAATGTTGGCTGTGGGTTTGTAATATATGGCCTTTATTATGTTGAGGTAAGTTCCCTCTATGCCTACTTTCTGGAGGGCTTCTATCATAAATAGCTGTTGAATTTTGTCAAAAGCTTGTTCTGCATCTATTGAGATGATCATATGTTTTTTACCCTTCAATTTGTTAATATGGTGTATCACATTGATTGATTTACATATATTGAAGAATCCTTGCGTTCCTGGAATAAACCCCACTTGATCATGGTGTATGATCCTTTTAATGTGCTGTTGGATTCTTTTTGCTAGTATTTTCTTGAGGATTTTTGCACCTATGTTCATTAGTGATATTGGTCTGTAGTTTTTTTTGTGTGTGATATCTTTCTCTGGTTTTGGTATCAGGGTTATGGTAGCCTCATAGAATGAGTTTGGGAGTGTTCCTCCCTCTGCTATATTTTGGAAGAGTTTGAGAAGGGTAGGTGTTAGCTCTTCTCTAAATGTTTGATAGAATTTGCCTGTGACTCCATCTGGTCCTGGGCTTTTGTTTGTTGGAAGATTTTTAATCACAGTTTCAATTTCAGTGCTTGTGACTGGTCTGTTTATATTTTCTACTTCTTCCTGGTTCAGTCTCAGAAGGTTGTGCTTTTCTAAGAATTTGCCCATTTCTTCCACATTGTCCATTTTATTGGCATATAGTTGCTTGTAGTAATCTCTCATGATCCTTTGTATTTCTGCAGTGTCCATTGTTACTTCTTCTTTTTCATTTCTAATTCTGTTCCTTTGAGTCTTTTCCCTTTTTTTGGATGAGTCTGGCTAATGGTGTATCAATTTTGTTTATCTTCTCAATGAACCAGCTTTTAGTTTTATTGATCTTTGCTATCCTTTTCTTCATTTCTTTTTCATTTATTTCTGATCTGATCTTTATGATTTCTTTCCTTCTGCTAACTTTGGTGGGGGGGGTTGTTCTTCTTTCTCTAATTGCTTTAGGTGTAAGGTTAGGTTGTTTATTTGAGATTTTTCTGGTTTCTTGAGGTAGGATTCTATTGCTATAAACTTCCCTCTTAGAACTGCTTTTGCTGCATCCCATAGGTTTTGGTTCATCGTCTTTTCATTCTCATTTGTTTCTAGGTATTTTTTTATTTTCTCTTGATTTCTTCAGTGATATCTTGGTTTTTTAGCACCGTATTGTTTAACCGTTTGTATTTTTTTGCAGTTTGTATTTGTATTTTTTACATTTTTTTTCCTGTAATTGATATTCAGTCTCATAGCATTGTGGTTGGAAAAGATACTTGATACGATTTCAATTTTCTTAGATTTGCCAAGGCTTGATTTGTGACCCATGATATGATCTCTCCTAGAGAATGTTTCATGAGCACTTGAGAAGAGAGTGTATTCTGTTGTTTTGGATGGAATGTCCTATAAATATCAATTAAGTCCATTTTGTTTACTGTGTCATTTAAAGCTTCTGTTTCCTTATTTATTTTCAGTTTGGATCATCTGTCCATTGGTGAAAGTGGGGTGTTAAAGTCCCCTACTATTATTGTGTTAGTGTTGATTTCCCCTTTTATGGCTGTTAGCATTTGCCTTATGTATTGAGGTGCTGCTATGTTGGGTGCATAAATATTTACAATTGTTATATCTTCTTCTTGGATTGATCCCTTGATCATTATGTAGTGTCCTTCTTTGTCTCTTTTAATAGTCTTTATTTTAAAGTCTATTTTTTCTGATATGAGAATTGCTACTCCAGGTTTCTTTTGATTCCCATTTCCATGAAATATCTTTTTCCATCCCCTCACTTTCAGTCTGTATGTGTTCCTAGGTCTGAAGTGGCTCTCTTGTTGACAGCATATATATGGGTCTTTTTTTTGTATCCATTCAGCCAGTCTATGTCTTTTGGTTGGAGCATTTAATCCATTTACATTTAAGGTAATTATCGTTATATATGTTCCTGTTACCCTTTTTTTTTTTTTTTTTTTTGGGTTTGTTATTGTAGGTCGTTTCCTTCTCTTGTTATTCCTGCCTAGAGAATTTCCTTTAGCATTTGTTGTAAAGCTGGTTTGGTGGTGCTGAATTCTCTTAGCTTTTGCTTGTCTGTAAAGGTTTTCATTTTTCCTCAAATCTGAATGAAATCCTTGCTTTGTAGAGTAATCTTGGTTGTAGGTTTTTCCCTTTCATCACTTTAAATATGTCCTGCCACACCCCTTCTGGCTTGCAGAGTTTCTGCTGAGAAATCTGCTGTTAACCTTATGGGGATTCCCTTGTATGTTATTTGTTGCTTTTCCCTTCCTGCTTTTAATATTTTTTCTTTGTATTTAAGTTTTGATAGTTTGATTAATATGTGTCTTGGTGTGTTTCTCCTTGGATTTATCCTGTTTGGGACTCTCTGTTCTTCCTGGACTCGATTGAGTATTTCCTTTCCCATATTAGGGAATTTTTCAACTATAATCTTTTCAAATATTTTCTCAGTCCCTTTTATTTCTGTTCTTCTTCTGGACCCCTACAATTTGATTGTTGGTACGTTTAATGATGTCCCTGAGGTCTCTGAGACTGTCCTCAATTCTTTTCATTCTTTTTTCTTTATTCTGCTTTGAGGTAGTTATTTCCACTCTTTTATCTTCCAGGTCATTTATCCATTCTTCTGCCTTAGTTATTCTGCTATTGATTACTTCTAGAGATTTTTTCATTTCATTTATTGTGTTGTTCATCATTGTTTGTTTGCTCTTTAGTTCTTCTAGGTCCTTGTTAAATGTTTTTTGTATTTTCTCCATTCTATTTCCAAGAGTTTGGATCATCTTTACTATCATTACTCTGAATTCTTTTACACATAGACTGCCTATTTTCTCTTCATTTGTTTGGTCCGGTGAGTTTTAACTTTGCTCCTTCATCTGCTGTGTATTTCTCAGTCCTCTCATTTTGCTTAACTTACTGTGCTTGGGGTCTCCTTTTCGCAGGCTGCCTGTTCATAGTTCACGTTCTTTTTGGTGTCTTCCCCCAGTGGGTAAGGTTGGTTCAGTGGGTCACGGGACCCTGGCAGTGGTGGGCTGCACAGTCTCCCGGGAGGGGAGGAGGTGTGGATAGCGACCTGTGCTTGCACACAGGATTCTTGACGGCTGCAGTAGCAGCCTTAGCGTTTCATGCACATCTCCAGTGTCCGCACTGATAGCCGTGGCTCACACCCATCTCTGGAGCTTGTTTAGGCTGTGTTCTGAATCTCCTCTCCTCACGCACCCTGAAACAATGGTCTCTTGCCTCTTAGGCAGTTCCAGACTTTTTCCCGGACTCCCTCCTGGCTAGATGTGGTGCACTAGCCCCCTTCAGGCTGTGTTCACGCTGCCAACCCCAGTCCTCTCCCTGAGATCTGACCTCTGAAGCCCAAGCTTCAGCTCCCAGACCTCACCTGCCCTGATGGGTGAGCAGACAAGCCTCTCGGGCTGGTGAGTGCTGTTCGGCACTGATCCTCTGTGCGGGAATCTCTCTGCTTTGCCCTCCGCAGCCCTGTTGTTGTGCTCTCTTCTGTGGCTTCGAAGCTTCCCCCCACCCATCCCCCTGTCTCCGCCAGTGAAGGGGCTTCCTAGTATGTGGAAACTTTTCCTCCTTCCCAGCTCCCTTCCAGAGGTGCAGGTCCCATCCCTATTCTTTTGTCTCTGTTTTTTTCTTTTGCCCTACCCAGGTACATGGGGAGTTCTTGCCTTTGGGGAAGTGTGAGGTCTTCCACCATCATTCAGTAGGTGTTTTGTAGGAGTTGATGTATTTGTGAGGAGGAAGGTGATATCCTCATCTTACTCCTCTGCCATCTTGAAGGTCCTCCTCCCTTCCTTTTTTATCATAATATAAATCTAAACTTGAAAGGATATTGGGCTGATGGGCAATTTTTTCCTGCTTCTTTTTATGTTTCCATATTTACAAAATTTTAATATTGGCCGTATGTGACTCAGTCCCCAGAAAAGTGTGTGTGTGTGTGTGTGTGTGTGTGTGTGTGTATCTCCACTCATTTATTCATTCATATAAAATAAAAATATAGCAATCAAAGAGGTCCCAACTAATAACAAGAGGAAAGGTAGGAGAATGATTCTGAGTTTTGGATTACTGAGCCTCTTTCCTCCTTCCTTTCCATTCAAAGTGACAGTCTCAAACCCTCAGCTTTTTAGAGACACTTTTGGGAGAACTGGAGATCTTCTTGGTGCTGCGCTCCAGAATGGAACTGTCAGAGGAGCTGAGTCCTTGGTCCCCTTGCTCCCTGTGTGACCCCAAGCTCTGCACCTCAACTCCCTGAGCTTTAGCTCCTGCATTGATAAAATGAGGATATTAGTAACTGTTTCAGAGGACTTGTTGAGAGGATTAAATGAGTGGCTGCAAGGATGAGCGCCAGACCAGCAGCAGTCATTATAACATCATCATTATTTCACTTACATTAAGACCAGAGGTCCCAGCTCAGCGTGGCTTTGCAAGGCTGGCCTCACATTCTTTGAATACTGTCTTCCCCCTGTGTTCTCAGCTGGAGTGGTTGAAAAGCACATTTTCCATTTTCCTCTAGAAACAAAAAAAATTGCTATATGCCACACTCCCCTAAGGTCACCTGAGAGACTTTTATAACTTTTGTGCATTGAGCCCACACTCTGTGCATATGCCGTGGCTGTGCTGTGCCAGGAGTGTTCACGTCTAGTCCTAACAGCAACCCTGCAAGCTGGCTATTAGCACGATGGTTTTTTCAGGTGCAGAAACCAAGGCATCGCGAATTTAGGTAACATACCCAAGGTGAGATGCAGTCAGACTCAGGACGAAACCTCAGGGGTCTGTCCTCAGAGTGTTTTCTCCTGTTATGCCATTCTGCCTCTTTAGGAAAAGAAATGCGGAGGGAACTGCCACATGCCACCTGTCATTTCTCTAAATTTAGACATAAAAAAGTAACCATCCGGGCTTCCCTGGTGGCGCAGTGGTTGAGAGTCTGCCTGCCGATGCAGGGAACACGGGTTCATGCCCCGGTCCGGGAAGATCCCACATGCCGCGGAGCGGCTGGGCCCGTGAGCCGTGGCCACTGAGCCTGCGCGTCCGGAGCATGTGCTCCGCAACGGGAGAGGCCACAACAGTGAGAGGCCCGCGTACCGCAAAAAAAAAAAAAAAAAAAAACATAAATAGGAGGAGAGAGTGCAAGCTCTACTCCTCTGTGATTCTCTTCCATCCCTGTTCCATGTGTCTTGAAGGGAGCCAGCCAAACAGGTAACAGAATAACCATCAGATATTCAGAGCTTAACGTTATTCTACAGTGAATGAGTGGATGAAGGGATGGATTTCTTTCACACATGTTTGTTTGTTAGAGATTTACTGTGTGCAAAAATAAAATGTATGCTTCATAAATACTATGCTCTGGGATCTCAGCATAAGCTGTATCCTAAAAGTTCAGGTCCATGTCCCAGGGCTCTCAATCCTTAGGCAAGTCACTCTGCCTCTCAGAGCTCAGGTTACTCGCAGACGAGGCACTTTTCAGCCTCAGTGTGCTGAGACTCAGCATTTATTTATTTGCAAGTTAATATCTTGTCTCTCTTGTCTGTTTCCCCCAAAGGGTACTCAGTGACAGAAAAACACAAGCACACAAGTGGAGAGGGTAGTTAAAGGAGGAATCAGCAACCATGCAGAGAAAGGGGAGATAATTGCACTAAAAACATGGATAAAATAATTACTATAATTGAGCAGTAAATAACATTGTAATTTATCTAGGCTTTTAATTAATTAGTCTGCAGTTGATGCTTTTTTGTCTGTCTGTTCCAGTTCTAATCTTGAATATCCATGATGAAGAGGATCTAGGGAAACCAGTCTTGGGCTAGAGCAGCAGGGAAGCAGGGCGGAAGATGCTTCTTATTATCACGAAATCTCTAAATCTATTCCAAATGTTAATTGAGTTTGCACGTCCGAAAGAGTCAAAGGGAAAATCTGCGCTTACCCTATAGCTCTCAAACCACTGCCTTATTTGCAGAGGGACACTTCTCATAGAGGCCTGAGCGAGTTTCTCTTGTCCACGGGTTGCCCTGTCTTACGTACGTCTCCCTTCCACCTAGGCTCAGCATTCCTCGTGTTCCTCTACTCTCACCCCCTCTGGGCTCTGAGGTCAGAGATGGTGATGCCTGGTTCAATTTTGCAGATATTAAAAAAGAAGTCCCTGCATGAAAAAATGGATAATAGCCAGAATTATATGATATAGTCAACCCCAATGGCACGTTTTATTAAGTACTTCATATCTTAGGCATTTCACAGACATTTATAGATCTTCACTACATGCCCAGCTCTGTGCTAGGCACAGGGGGCTCCCTGTCTAGCCAGACTGATGAGAAGCCATCACTTGGAGTAGCCTTCTAGGTACTGTTGTAGAGCAGGGTTTCTCAACACCAGCACTGTTGACATTGGGGGATGGGTAATTCTATTGTGGGAAGCTGTTCCTGTGCAGTGTAGTATGTTCAACAGCACCCCTGAGCTCTAATCACTAAATGCCAATAGTTGTGACAGTCAAAAATGTCTCCAAACATTGCCAGATGTCCTCAGGTGGCACAATCTCCCCTGGACTGCAGTAGAGGAGCCCAGAGGGCCCGCAGGCTCATGGAGTAAGGGGTAACATGGTATCACCAACTCCAGGTCAGAGCACAGCGTAGTGTTATGATCAAGACCACAGACAGAGCCAAACAGCCAGCATCTGTATCCTTGCCTTCCACTTTCTAGCTGTGTGACTTGGCGTCAGTGACTTAACCTCTCTGTGCCTCGGTCTCCTTATATGTAAAATGGGGATAATGATAGTCCCTGCCTCCTGGAATTGTAAGGGTTATGATAGTACATTATGTTGGGTTATTTTGGTGCCCATCTTCCCTCTAGGCAGTGAACTGCTTGAGGATAAGAGCCTGTGATTGCACCTCTTTTTCTAGACACAGAACAGTTTTGCCTCCAAGTTTGCTTCAGCACTAATAAGGGAGTGTGAAGCATTGGATTCTTCTGAGTTTAAACCCTGGTCCTCTCACCGAATTGCTGAACCAAGTCAACCTCAGCACCTCTCAGCACCTCAGATTCTGCGCCTGCCAGTAAGGAGATAATAGCTATAAGGAATGACCAATAACCATTCAGGGTTGTTGAGAAGAATAATGGAATTAATCAATCGATATAAAAGTCTTTGTCCCCAAGTGTGGTCCCTCATATATTACCAAATATGTGTCTGAATCTAAGAAAAGATGTCCTGCCAGGGGGGGACAGAGGTGACTTCCATGCTACATGTTGCCCAAGGGAGAGTGCTCATGCCCAGAGACAGTGTCTGTTCCATGGCAACCCTGTTGTCAAATGGAATATTGAATCCAACCCTCCCTGCACCAAGTAAGTAACACATATACACTGGGCTGACGAGCAGGGTCTGATAGCAGTCCACAGTGATGTCCGCTGGGCCTCTTACCCAGCTGTGAGGGCCCTTAGTTGGCCCAGGGGACTTTGGTCCACTTCCCCCCACCCCGCCCTGCCAAGGCATTTGGGCCATTCCACCTCAAAGCTTTCTTGCATCACCTGGACTTTGAATTTCCTCAGCCCAAATCATCAGCTGATTCACATTCTCAAAGCAAGAGTTCATCTCCCTAGAAGTTCCAAAACTGTCATCCTTAAAACTCCTGGTGGTGGCCCATCACCCAACTTCAAGGCCCCCTCCAGAGATCCAGCCCCTGTCCACCTCTGTGGCCACTCTCCCCGCCCCCACTCGTTCCCCACCTTGTACCGCACCCTCCAGGCCCAAGGAATCCTCCAGAGTCTTTACCCTCTCGAGTACTGATGATTTTGCACTTGCCAGAATGCCCCCTCCTTTGTCCACTCAGAAACTTTCCATCCATCCTCAGTGCAGCTCGACTGTCACCTCCCCATGCGTGTTCACCAGGTAGGGTTAAAGGGCCTGTCCCAGGGGTTCTCTCTTGCATGCTACTCTCACCTCTGTTCTATTATGATCTCAGATGCTGAGACATCTGCTGGATCTCAAGGGTCATGAGCTACCTGAGAGCCTGGTCTGGACTTTCATGTTGAAAACTGAATCTGGGGACACCTCCTTGCCTCCAACTCCGGCACCGTGGTGCTGTCCCTGCTCTGCCCCTCATCAACGCCCTACGCCAGTGTCCTCAAATAAAATGTATCCACTCCGGCCATCATGTGAACTGAGCAGGGGTTTTTTTTTGTTTTTTTTGTTTGTTTGTGTTTTTTGCGGTACGCGGGCCTCTCACTGTTGTGGCCTCTCCCGTTGCATGTGGGATCTTCCCAGACCGGGGCACGAACCCGTGTCCCCTGCGTTGGCAGGCAGACTCTCAACCACTGCGCCACCAGGGAAGCCCGAACTGAGCAGTTTTATTTCAGCTTTGCAGAGGCTTGGGGAGAGGCCTCAACCCATCCTACAGCACACTGCCTTCACCTCACCCCTGGCCTCCCTCTCTCCTCCTCTGTGCCTTCTGTCCTCTGCTCAGCAGATCAATCCTGCGCTTGTTTCATGCAGCGCACCTTCATCAACTTCGCCAACACCTTGGGAACAGATGATATCCAATCTCCCCAGGACCCTCCTGCCGTAGCAGTCTAATCAAAGCAAAACCCAACAGAGTGGATCTCTCTCTTGGAAAATCATTTGCCTGCTGCGAAGAGAATACATTTTTCTCTGTCTCATTATACCTGTATTCTCAGTGACTGATGTGGGACCTGACTTAAAATAGATGTTTATCGGATGCCTGAATGAATTGGCCTCTGAGGTGATAAATGTGAAAGTGATTATAAACTGAAAAGAATCTGCAATATCAGTTATCATATCAATTCTATTATTTTATGACAATAGTTAGTAAATAGTTGGATGTAAGCGGCCCTGCCACGGGCATCCCTTTATAAGAAGATGGGAGCCCGGGCAGGACATCTCGGGTTCCTCTGGTGGTCCCCCACTCTACTAAAGTAGACAATTGGTCAAGCACTTTGATGATAACAGGAGGTTTAAGGAAGGAAAAACTGACCCATTCAAGTCACCATGGAGTGACAGTCGCAGAGGATAGGGGGCCTTTGGTTCAAGGAACAAGAAGGCATTGTTTTGTTTCTGACTTGGTGACTTGTGAGGGACTGAGATCGGGAAGCACACACCAACCTGCAGTGGAAGGCTGTGGATGCTGTAGAAGGACAAAGGGATCAGGACCTGATTTCAGATGTGTCTTTGGGGAGTAAACTAACCTCTCTGTGCCTCAGTTTCATCATTAGTAAAATGAGGATGAGTTGACATCTCATTTGTCCAGGAAACAGAATCCTGGAGCACCCACTTCTCTACCCCCTCTCAGAGTCTTCCGTAGAGATCTAAGCACAGAGGACAAATTCAGGCAAAGAAATCGTTATTAGTGTTGACATGTGCCTCCAACTCTGTGTCCTGCTCTAGCTCTGGAGGGCGGGGCTGGATTATGTGTGAGGCATCACGATGACTCTGAGCTCTCCGCCTCAAGGCTTGGGCTAAAAAAAGTGGAAGGAAGGAAGTCACATGGGAGAGTAGAGAGGAGAGCTCTAAAGGCATGTCTTAGGAAGAGCATGGATCCCAAGATGTTCAAGGCAAAGAGGAAGAGCCCTCCCTTGGAGAGATCTGAGCTAGTCCCTTTGCCTGGCACAGCAAAGGTGTTCACGGCCAGCAGTATGGTGATTTGACCCATTTATGTCTCTGAGCTACCTGATCCTTCCATCAGGGGTAATAACATGGATTTCTCTCTCTCTCTCATGCTCTCACCCCCTCCTTCCTTCCCTCCCTCTGCCCCAGAGTCCAGGTTCACCAAGAAAGGGAACATGAATGAGTCATCAAGTCACAGTCCAATGTAGGGTGCCATGATGTTCAGTGCAGGCTTCCAGATTAACTTTCATCGGGTCAGCCAGTCATCAGTGACCAATTGGCTGTGGCTGGAATGCAGAAAAATCATGATATAGTACAATTTCGTGCCAGAAGACTTCTAGATTATAGTATGTATGCACAGGTTATCTTAAGTACAACTACCTAAAACAGAAAAACAAGAAGTGTACACTCAGACCCTCCACTAGTCATATAGTAGACTGGTACAAATTAAAAGATGGTACCCTGTAACTATTTACCAGAAACTTGTTGAACAAATTGTGCAAATCTCTGATAGCTGTGAGGTGCCTGCTGCCCTCGGGAGTTGTGAAACGCAGTGTCTCTGAGTTTTAGGAATTTATATAACGCCTTATGGTACATACAGTGATGATGCGATAGCTCTGTCCTCGCTCATCCCAGCTCATCTGAGATATTCTGAGGTATGCTGCCACGGAGACCTAGCATAGTGGTTATAAGCATCGTCAGAGCCATGCAGATCTCATTTGAGTCCTGACTCTGCCACTTACTACATTTACCATTGACCTTGATAAATTACTTAAATGTTCCAGATCTGTTTTCTTCTCTGTAATACAGCAATTATAATAGTTCCTACCTTATAGGTAGTATGGTGAGGTCGAAGTGGAATAATGCCTGCAAAGGACTTAGTGCAGTGACCTGCACACACTGAGTGCTTCATAAATGGAACTATTTGCAGTACTTGTGGTACGGGTGGAAGTGTCAGCAGCATTTAGCCTAGTGCCCTAGACCTATACATCTACCACTGAGCTTCTGAAGTAGTCATTGCTTGCCTTGCCTGGAAGACTTTAGCCCCAAATGCTTTCATGACAGTAAAAGTTGGCATCAAGCCCTGGGATGCCAGGTTGTCCAACTAATCCCCATCTGGGTCCAGCCACTCAATGTTTCCATCTTCCCTTCCACATCGTCAACCTGGGCCTGCTTCTAATTGTTTTCCTGTGTTCCTTCATTTTCTTATTCTGCTTGACCTTGTGCAGACAGAATCCTCCACTGAGAATCTGGCTTGGCTGTAGGATAGGCTGTCCTTAACCAGATACCCTACTTGAATAATCTTGTTTAATACTCAGAGCATCCCTTTACTGGTTTACCTGTTTTACAGAAGAGCACTCAGAGCTCTAGAGGTGGTGAAAGATAACCTCGTAAGCCGTTCTCCTGGCATGTGTACATAGCAGGTTCTCAGCCTCACTGACCACTGCCCATTCTGCACTCCCAGCCTTCGGTAAACAGCTTTGACAACGATGATGATGGAGTGGATGCAGATGACAATAATTCTTTGTTAGCTTCCTAATTATGTCAATTTTGCTACCTCACTGCTCACAAAGAAGGAATTTTCAAAAACAAGGACTTCTACAAAAAGAGGCAATTTTGGTGATGAGGCTAACATTTATACCTTTGTCATCCCAAACTCAGGAAGTACCTTAAGAAGGCATCCAAGTGACACCATGGCCTTCAGCCCTGTGACTGTCTGGCCGGGAACTCTGCTCTGAAGCTCCTCCAGATTCTTGCTGTGTGATTTTGCCCTTTTCATCTCACCCTCTTGATGCTTATCTCGGAGACATGAAAACTTCTGCTTCTCTGGTACTTTCTTATTTTTGCTCTCAGGTATGAAAGGTTCACGGACTACCTCTCTCCTCATTAAACTCATTATTGTCCTGAAAGAATTTGAGGCTGCAGTCTTCAAGACAATTTTTACTGCAGAACCTCAGAGTTAGACATTTAGGTTGAGGCTTATTCTACTGCTATTCCCATTGGCACCACCTCTACTACAAAGAGCACCATTCCCACTTTCAGTGAGATTCGTGGTGTTTCCCTTCATTTAAAACAAAAATTCATAGGCTTCCAAAAGTCACATGGTCTACTGCTAAAGGCATGCCCATTAACAGATGATTGGATTAAAAAAGATGTGGTGTGTATATATACAATGGAATATTACTCAGCCATAAAAAAGAACGAAATACTGCCATTTGCAGCAACATGGATGGACCTAGAGAATATTATGCTTAGTGAAATAAGTCATACAGGGAAAGACAAATACTGTATGATATCGCTTTATGTGGACTCTAAAAAATACAAATGAATGTATATACCAAAGAGAAACAGACTCACAGAGATAGAAAACAAATTTGTGGTAACAAAAGGGGAGAGAGAAATGGGGAGGGACAAATTCAGGGTATGGAATTAAGAGGTACAAACTACTGTATATAAAATAGATAAGCAACAAGGATATACTGTACAGCAAAGGGAAGTATACCCATTATCTTATAATTAACCTATGATGGAGTATAATCCACAATCACTATCCTGTACACCTGAAACTAACAATATTATAAATGAACTATACTTCAGTAAAAAATAAAACAAAACCAAACAGAGAAGTGCTTTTAAATTCCAGTCTAAGAACATCACTTGAAAAGATTCCGTCTGTTCCATTCACTGACTCAACCTAAGGCATACACTTGAAAATTTTTATTATACTCCACAAATACTCATGGATCATTACAAGTGACAAGACCTGTGCTAGGCCCTGGGAATATAAGACATAAATAAAAGACATAAATTGGACAAGATCCCAACCTCAAGTTGCACACATTCTAGCAAGCCACCAAATTGCAGAGATGAAAAGAGGTTTATAAACAATACAGAAAAACTCTCTGACTTTCAGTATTAGCAAGTTCACTGCAGAGGAGCAGAGTAACTTGTCTCAGGCCACTTATGTAATGGATGGTAGAGCCAGGACTAGAACCCAAGCTTAATATCTGTCTAAATTCTTCTGTGCAATCTCTCTCTAAAAATTTCTTTCAATATCCTAATCAGCTCAGCTCTGTATGATTTCACTTTTAGTACCTGTGTTGCCAAAGTGAGCATTGACTTGGCTTTTCATAAGCCACCTCCTCCAGGCAGCATCCCGCCCCATCCAGGACAGATGGGTGATCTTCATCAGTGCCCCTGGGACCCCAGGCTTCCCCGTCATAGAACTCATCACGTGCTTTAGGAGCTATCTGTCTCCCCACCTGACTGTAATGTTCCTAAGGGCAGGGGCCAAGTCATATTCTACTTTAGCTCTCCATTGCTTGTTATTGAACTTGGCACAAAGCAAGTACTAAGTCATTTTTGCTGAATGAATAAAGAAGCACATGGATGAAGTAAAGTCATACCAATCCTGAAACCCACTTTGTGTGTGTGCACGTGTGTGTACATAAATATAATAAAGTATATGTATATACAGAGAGAGAACATATCCATAGATATCCATAGATAGATACTATCTAGATGTAGGTATAGAGAAATGTCTACAGATTTATAGATAAATATCTTCCTGCTAGTAGTGACTTTACTGACATGGTGATGGAGGGTCCAGATAAAAGAGCTCATCGTATAATATCTTCAGTTGCAATAAGTATCTGTTCCAGCAGGATCAGGGTTGGTATTATTCCATCCATAGGATAAAAAAATAAGAGCTAAATAAAAAATGTTATAGCCACACCAGGAGTTTTCTTTTTAACTCTCTGTTTATTTACATCCTGCATCTACTGTAAATGAAATAAAGCCTCAAGGTGCAAGACTTTGTATTTTATTCTTTCATTTTGCTTTCAAACTGAGGAGGAAAAAAAAAAAGGGAAAAAAAGAGAGAGAGGCCACATCTGAGATTACGGCGTTCTGTTTCCAGCAACTTTACCAGTTATAATAATGATGTAAGAAAAGACTAAGTTCGGAGATCAGAAGACCTGGGTTCTGTTTCACTCTGCTACCAATTTGCTTGATAACAAGAGGGGGTATGAATTTCCTCTCTGAGGCCCTCAGTTTCTCAGTCTGTCAAACGGACAGATGGGGGCATAGACTAGATCAGATACTTTCTAAATCCCTTATGAGCCCTAAATTTCTCTTCAGTGCCTTCCTTTTTTAAATCTTTTTTTTTTAAATTGAAGTATGTTGATGTCCAATATTATATGTTACAGGTGTACAATATAGTGAGTCACAATTTTTAAAAGTTATACTCCATTTATAGTTATTATGGAATACTGGCTATGTCGCCTGTGTTGTACAATATATCCTTGCAGCTTATTTTATACACAGTAGTTTGTACCTTAATCCCCTATTCCTATAGTGCCCATCCCCCCTTCCCTCTCCCCACTGGTAACCACTAGTTTGTTCTCTATATCTGTGAGTCTGTTTCTTTTTTTTTTATATTCACTAATTTGTTATATTTTTTAGATTCCACATATAAGTGATACCATGAAGTATTTGCTTTCTCTATCTGACTTATTTGACTTAGCATAATACCCTTCAATCCATCCATGTTGTTGCAAATGGCAAAATTTCCTTCTTTTTTATGGCTGAGTAGTATTCCATTGTGAGTGTGTGTGTGTGTGTGCGTATGCATGTGAGCACGTGTGTGTATGTATATATCACATCATCTTTATCCATTCATCTGTCAGTGGACATTTAGGTGGCTTCCATATCTTGGCAGTTTTAAGTAATACTGCTATGAACATTGGGGTGCATGTATCTTTTTGAATTAGTGTTTTTGTTTTTGTTTTTCAGATATATACCCAGGAGTGGAAGTGCTGGGTCATATGGTAGTTCTAATTTTAGTTTTTTGAAAAATCTCCATACTGTTTTCCACAGTGGCTGCACCAATTTACACTCCCACCGGCAGTGTACAAGGGCTCTCTTTTCTCCACATCCTTGCCAACATTTGTTATTTGTGCTCTCTTTGATGATGGCCATTTTGACAGGTGTGAGGTGATATCTCATTATGATTGTGATTTGCATTTCCCTAATGATTAGTGATGTTGAGCACCTTTTCTATGTGCCTGTTGGCCATCTGCACGTCCTCTTTGGAGAAATGTCTATTCAGGTCTTCTGCCCATTTTTTTTTTTTTTTGGCTGTGTTGGGTCTTCGTTTCTGTGTGTTGGCTTTCTCTGTTTGCGGCGAGTGGGGGCCACTCTTCATCGCAGTGCGCGGGCCTCTCACTGTCGCGGCCTCTCTTGTTGCAGAGCACAAGCTCCAGACACGCAGGCTCAGTAGTTGTGGCACACAGGCCTAGTTGCTCCGCGGCATGTGGGATCTTCCCAGACCAGGGCTCGAACCCGTGTCCCCTGCATTGGCAGGCAGATTCTCAACCACTGCGCCACCAGGGAAGCCCTGCCCATTTTTAATCCATTTGTTTTTTGGGTTTCTTTTTTATATTTTTAATTAGCTGTTTATATATTTTGAATATTAATCCCTTATCAGTCATTATCATTTGCAGATATTTTCTCCTATTCAGTAGGTTGTCTTTTTGTCGATGGTTTCCTTTGCTGTGCAAAAGCTTTCAAATTTAATTAGGTCCCATTTATTTATTTTTGCTTCTATTTCCTTTGCTTTAGGAGACAGATCCAAAAAAATATTGCTATGATTTACATTAAAGAGTGTTCTGCCTATATTTTCCTCCAGGAGTTTTATGGTTTCTGGTCTTACATTTAGGTCTTTAATCCATTTTGAGTTTATTTTTGTATGTGGTACTTGAGAATGTTATAATTTCATTCTTTCACATGTAGCTGTCCAGTTTTCCCACCACCACTAATTGAAGAGACTGTCTTTTCTCCATTGTATATTCTTGCCTCCTTTGTTGTAGATTAATTGACCATAAGTGCGTGGATTTAGTTCTGGGTTCTCTACTCTGTTCCAATGCCTTCTCGAAGCTGGAATCACTGGGAGGCAGCAGCCCCTGAGGCCACCCGAGGGGCCAATAATAATGCCTCTCTTGTTTCTGCTGTGGCCATTGTGAGTAGCCTTAGAAGGAAAATCCTCCTGGTTCCTTTGATCTGGTAAAATGAGCAACTTACTTTATTAAAAACAAAAATAGTTACCATTTATTTAGCCCTTCACTTATTGTCAGGCACTACACTAAGTACCTTTTATGCATTATTTTATTTAATCTTCAGAACTACCCCATGAGCTAAACTCTATTTTATTGCCATTGAAGGAGAATTATTCAAATGGGGAAATTAAGACTCGAAGAAGTTAAGTAACTTACCCAAAATCACAAAGACAGTGTCCAAGCCAGGACTGGAACTCAGTGCTCACTGATGCCACGGCCCTTGCTCTCAACATTGC
The DNA here is from genome assembly GCF_011762595.2 of Tursiops truncatus. Lineage (NCBI taxonomy): Eukaryota > Metazoa > Chordata > Mammalia > Artiodactyla > Delphinidae > Tursiops > Tursiops truncatus. The sequence continues at coordinate 51,736,137 of NC_047041.1, forward strand.
ATTAAATTCTAGGTGTTTGAAGCTGAGTTATCTTTCTAGGGCTACATCTCCTAGCATGGGAACACTTTGTATGCATGTCTTATCCTGGGCAATAGAGGCTCACTCTTTTTTGCCTCCCGTAGTTGGGAACCAGGACATGGAAGATTTGCATGCCAGGTTGAGAAGCTGGGATTTATCTTGATGGAAACAGGGAGCCTCCAGAGGTTCTTAAGATAGCCATATGTCAAGATTTTCTTCTACCTTTACCATGAACAGTGGTCTTCCCAAGAAAGCCATGGAGCTCTTCAACTCTCTACACCCCCGTTTTGAGAAATATTGAATTGACTCCCCTTCTCCAGACAGCCCTTGTATTTCACCACCTCTGTCCCTTTGTTTATATTGTCCCCTTACATGTTCATCCAAAGCCTACACAAGAGGCCTTCAAGGTCCTCCTCTGTTATCTTCCCCATGAGCCTACCTCTGCTGAGTAAGTATAGAAAAACTTACTTCTCTCCTGGGTTCCCACAAAGAAAGAGGGAGAAAATGTTTGGGGTAGGTCGGAAGAAAACTAATCTTCCTCAGTACCTGTTACATGTTGGGCACTATGCCAGGTGCTTGCATTTACTGTACTTTCTTTAATTTTTTAACCACCCTGCAAATAGAAATGATCCCCATATGTGATATGAGACCCAGAGATGATACAATATGTCCAGGACCATTGAGCCAGATTTACCAGTGGGTTCAAGATTCAAACATGGTTCCATTTGACTCCACACACATATGCCAATGTGTAAACAACACACATATCACATTACATCTACAGATACAATTCATTTCCAGCATAACCTCGCGAGGGGAGTACTTTATTATCTCTGTGAATCAGACATGAAAACTTGGATCTGAGAGTTATCTTATCCAGACCTACTCAAGGTAGTAGATTCTATGACTAGTAGGACCAAGCAAGTCAGAAACTAGAAAAGGTTATACTTCTCCTGTTACATACCAGGATGGTGTTGGGCATTAAACTCCATGAAGTCCCAGACATTTCCTAGTTTTCTGACCAGACTGTACATTTCTTGAGGGCAGGTATGTGCCTCGTTTATCTTGTATCCAGGATATAAAAATCTTAGTAGCCCAATATTTAATATATAATATTCACTTAGTAAATATGAACTGAATTATGAAATGAAAAAGGGGATGCTTCATTCATCACTTTATGTTTGCATGGACTTTTAGTTTCTATGGAGTTTTTCTCAGTTAAAACTCATCAGATCACCTTTCAGGAGCTTCAGTTTCCTGATCTGAATGGCAGAGGCAATACCTTCCTGGGTTTCTGCTGGATTAATTGTGCAAAGTGAGTAAGTGCTGGTATATAGTAGATACTCAGCAAACAACAGGTAATATGAGAATGTGATGAAAAGGATGATTAAATCCTCACAAATTCTCAATGGCTCAGGCAAGCCCAAAGAGCATAGTCCCCATTTAGAGTGAGGGAAAGGGTCAGAAAGGCTGCCACCCTTGTAAAGTCTCTCTCTCCCTCTCTCCCTCTCCCTCTCCCTCTCCCTCTCCCTCTCCCTCTCCCTCTCCCTCTCCCTCTCCCTCTCCCTCTCCCTCTCCCTCTCCCTCTCCCTCTCCCTCTCCCTCTCCCTCTCCCTCTCCCTCTCCCTCTCCCTCTCCCTCTCCCTCTCCCTCTCCCTCCCCCTCCCCCTCCCCCTCCCCCTCCCCCTCCCCTCCCCCTCCCCCCCCCCCTCCCTCTCTCTCACACACACACACACAAACACAATCTCACACACACACACACACACACAAACACACTCACACTTCTGGAAAAGTTGAGTTGCCAAGCCAGGATTTTTGACGCACTGAGCTCCTTACTCATCATTCCCCGCGTGCTCACAGTACCTTCCACCCAGAAGGTGTGTTTGTTTGCAGTCTTGGGCTAAGGAATCCTGGTAAGGAAGGTGTATGGGGAAAAAAGAACCTCAAGCTGTGTGAACAAACCTAAGAATGCAACAAGTGAGCACTTCAGGAAGAGACCAGAAGGCCAGGGCTTCGTGTGGGAAGGGAATAAAGGCCCTGGGATGATGGAATACTGAAGACACTGGAAAGGCTTCATCCAGTCTTCACCTGGAAAGTTAGAAACTCTTCTCAAGATTAGTAAGGAGGTCTCTTTGTAGGGATGGAAGAATATGGGGTATTGCCTCCTCTACCACTTGGCAATGGAATAAGGAGTGCCATTAGCTTGTTTTGACTTGCTGAATGCCTCTTCAAGCCTCCTGAAAGAATGGAAATGGGGACGAGGATGGTTAAAGCATGTGGAGGGTTGGAATAAGTGCCTGTGGTGTAAGAGCTGCCCCGCAGTTTGGTCCTGCCATCAACTGGCTGTGTGCCTTTGAGCAAGTGACAGCTCCTCCTGAAAGTGATGGACGAGATCAGTTTCCTTGGGAGGAGTTGAGTGCCTCTGGCGGTGAGTGTGGATAATTTCAGATGTTAAAATCCCTTGACCCATTTTTTTTTTTTACATCTTTATTGGAGTATAATTGCTTTACAATGGTGTGTTGGTTTCTGTTTTATAACAAAGTGAATCAGTTATACATATACATATGTTCCCATATCTCTTCCCTCTTGCATCTCCCTCCCTCCCACCCTCCCTATCCCACCCCTCTAGGTGGTCACAAAGCACCAAGCTGATCTCCCTGTGCTATGCGGCTGCTTCCCACTAGCTATCTACCTTACGTTTGGTAGTGTATATATGTCCATGCCACTCTCTCACTTTGTCACAGCTTACCCTTCCCCCTCCCCATATCCTCAAGTCCATTCTCTAGTAGGTCTGTGTCTTTATTCCTGTCTTACTCCAAGGTTCTTCATGACATTTTTTTCCCTTAAATTCCATATATATGTGTTAGCATACGGTATTTGTCTTTCTCTTTCTGACTTACTTCACTCTGTATGACAGACTCTAGGTCTATCCACCTCATTACAAATAGCTCAATTTTGTTTCTTTTTATGGCTGAGTAATATTCCATTGTATATATGTGCCACATCTTCTTTATCCATTCATCTGCTGATGGACACTTAGGTCGCTTCCATCTCCTGGCTATTATAAATAGAGCTGCAATGAACATTTTGGTAAAATTCTTTTTTTTCTCCCCCTTTCGGATTATATCAAGGAGGAAGGCTCACTTTGGAGCTACTGTGATTTCAATATCCTTCTATCATGTGGGTACACCCCCTCATTTGCTTTTTATTTTTTTAAATAAAGAAAGAACAGATATCAGGCTCAAACTTCAAGCAACTCTCTCTGTTGAGTAAGATAATTCTGCTGTCAATGTGTTTATCTTTAATGATAATTGCTTTTTCATTTATTGCAATGATATAACTTAAGTAACAGAAAGTGAGTCATTTTCAATATAATATTAGGTCAATATTATAGATGGAATTTGAATGAATGAAGTTTGGAAAACATGGTGCCAGGTGTTTTTTAAGACCTTGCTGCTCTAAGTATGGTTTGCAAACATGCAGCTCCTGGAAGCTTGTTGGACACGCACAAAATCAGCCTATTCCCCAGACCTACAGGGTTGAAATCTTCATTTGAACAGTATCCCTGGGTGATTCACAAGCACAGTAAAGTTTGTGAAACAGTACTCTAAAGGCCCTTCTAGTTCTTTCTGATTCTTCCTAGAATGATTCCATCACCATAAAAGAGTCTAAGGGTATCCCCTCACCCAGATTCCTTGTTCCCTTTCTATTTTGTTGAGTGTTCAAAGAAAAATAAATAAGTAAATGGAAATAAAATGGAAGTAATTCTGTTGTCGCTCTAGGGCACGGGCTTTTGGGTCTAGCCCCTTACTCTGCCACTTAGCAGTCCTATGTCCTTAAGAAATGCACTTCACCTGAGTTTCTTGATTTTAGCTTCATCTATAAAATGGGGGTTATGATCCTTTATTTTCACTGTGATTGTAGTGCTTATGCACGCGTGCACACACACACACACACACACACACACACACACGTAAACACGTATTTAGTTCTCATAGTACCTGCAACATATAGGAGGTCCACAAATAGTCACAGAGTCACTTTCCTTCACTTCCCATCTATGCCAGCAGTTCTAGGTCTTTCCATGGTGGAAAGGAGCACATCCCTCCAATGCCAGCGAGGTGCCTTGAATTTCTAATTTGGGTTGGGAGTGACAGATAATTTAGTTGACATCAAATCACAGTACTTTTGTGAGTGTGTGTCCCCGTTAGCAGATGAGCTCTCAAAGGGTCCTGGCAGTTCGAGCATTTCTGTCTTGCCTGCCTCTGTCCAGGTTGCCAGTTCAGTAGGAACCAGTTTCTAGAGGAGGCTGGGCTTGGGTGAGCAGAGGAAAGGGCGGGAAGATGTGCAGGACTGCTGGCTGCTTTCACACAGTTCTGGTGGCCCATCCTGCATTTCTTTTATCTTAGCCAGGACCCCGTGGGCCTGCAAACTGAGTCTTCATGCCTTTTTCTCTACTGCCTTGGGCATCAGGAGAGAGTAATAAAGAAAAAGTGAGGTTGGTAGTCACGGAGGCCTGAGTTCCCACCCTGGCTCCCATCCTGAGTTTCCATTTCTTGAGACCTTGGGTAAGTTACTTCAGCTTTTTCTGCATCTCTATTTTCTCAACTTGAAAAGCAGAGACTGTCATTTTGACTTCAGCAGGATGTTTTGAGGATTAAGTGAGACCCAGTCTGTAAACACAAACACACCCAGCATGATGCCTGAGGCTTGAATGTCATGGTGAGGATTAAGGGAATGCGAGCAAAACACCTGGCCCTTGGGAGACACAGCACAGGTATTCATGCAGGCAACGTTGAGGTTAGCCCTTAATATTCAAGGAAGTTGAGCTCAAGCCTTACTTCCTCTGTGTGGCCTTTTATAATCCCTCCCCTTTGCTGGATCCTCATTTCCTAAACTTTTATACTTGTCATTCGCCAGCACAGAACCTCTTCTTTCCCTACACTCCCTCTCAAGGTGAGCTTGTGGAATCCCCTGTTTTAAATGCCATCTACAGCCAATGATTCCCAAATTAAAATCTCTAGCCTGGGACTCTCCCTTGAACTCTAGACTCATAAATCCAGATGCTTGTGGAATCACTTGGAAATCATAAAATCATCTTAGATTGACTGTATCCCAAACTGCGCTCTAAGTCCTGCCTGCGTCAGCACCAGAGGGGCTCTGCTGTCAGTCTTCCCCCTTCTCAGTGTCTCAGGCCGAAATCACTGGAGGCAACTTGGCTTGCTGCTTTCCTTCACACCCCATGTCCAGTCATCCGCAAATTCTTTTGTCTCAGTCTGCAAAGGACAGATATTCCAGAGCCCAGCCACCTCTCACTATCCTAGTTCAAATCAGAATCATCTCTTTCTGACCTTGGTCCCCTATAACCTATCTACACACCCAGTCGGGAAGGTCCTTTGAAAAAGTAATTCATTTCTGGAAACGCTGCCATTTGAAACTCTCAACATCAGTCCAACTCAGGATAAAATCCAAAGTTTTCAGCATGACCCACGAGGTCTTACATCGACCAGATCCCCCCATCCCTTTCCCCCCAGCTCCACACTGCTTTTCGGAGGTTGCCTCCTCCCACTTTCCGACCGTTCTGGCCTCTGCGTAGTGCCTTGAACATGCAAGCTCCCTCTCACTCAGGGCTTTTGATTTCCTCCTTGCTCTGCCTAGAATATTCTTCCTCCAGTTATCTGCATGGCCTGCTCCCACATGTCATTTCAATTTCTGCTCAAATGTAATGCAATTAAGAGACTTTCCACGACCACCATATATAAAAGAGCACTACTACCTCCCCCCACTGGTGTTACCCTCCTTCCAGTAACATTTATCTCTACCCAATATACTCTAGTCTCTCCATTAGAAGCTCCTTGACAGGAGAGACTTGGTGCCTAGCATTGAATACCTAGTAGGTATTCAGTAAATATTTATTGAATGAATGAATGAACCTATCTACTTCTGTTTTCCTCATCACATGAACACTTTGGCGTTTATTACTCATAATTTTACTTCGGCTCTCTAGAATTATAGAAAGGCTAATATGCATAAATTGCCTTTGTATAGGATTCATAGTTTCCCAGCCTTTTTTGCAGCAGTTATTGCAAGTATCACAACTATTACATTCATGGATCTCATAACAACCCAGTGGGATAAAGGGGTATTCCACCATATTTATAGATGAAACTGAAGCCTACAGAAGTTAATTTTCTGTGTGTGTGCAGAAAATCACACATATAATATTGGAAAAATCAGGACTTGAACTCAGGTCTTATTAGTCTTGATCCAAGATTTTCTCCATGAAAGGAAGATACCTTATATTTACTGATTTACACTGTTGCTGCATTGATTCACCTTGAATAGTATGTTTCTTTCCTGGAAGAAAGGATCAGTTATATATATGTTTCTTTGCCTAGGACAAAGTAAAATGCATAATAGGAGCTCATGCAATAATTGTCGACTGCACGTATGAATATACAAACCCACACTCAAATGTCACAGAGGTGGTTCTTCCCATAATGTCTCAAAGACTCTACCTGGGAGACTTTTATCACTTTGTAGCCACAACTTCAAGGAGGACTTAGTCCTCCAAGAAAAAAATATGGTGGAAAATGGAAAAAGACAAGATAAGAAGGGAACAGACACAAAAAGATTAAACAGATAGGCAACTCAAAATATAAAAGAGTGCTCAAAGGGACGTGGAAAGTCTGGAGTTCATTGAGAAACATCCAGGTCTGGGATACGGTTAAGAATCGGGGGTAGGATGAGGCAGTGGGAAGCATGAACAAGCCTTGTAGCTGTAGACAAGTGAGTGTCACTCTCCTGACCAAGTAGCCAGTTTGGCTTGGACCAGAACAGTTCCCTGGAGAGCTGTATAAGGAAATGCTGGCTGAGCCACGCAGGGCATGCTTGTGTCCGGGGGGGGGGGGGGGGGGGGGGGGCTCTGTTCCCAGCAAGAGAGCTGGGGTGAAAGTTGGGAACTGAGCCAGAAGCCCAGCCCTAGGGCTGAGGATTTCCCTCATAAGCAGGTCAAAGGCACGCCAAGAAATGCCAGATCATGCTCTTCAACATCCATCTCCCTCCCCCAGCTCCAGGTGGCTTCAGGAAAGACTGAGTGGGTCTGAGCCTATACTCTTTTTCTCAGGGGAACCCTACAGAAAAGGCACCGGGCAGGCAGATAGACGCCTGATTCACTCACCAAGAAGCCTATCTGCCTGTAAGTCCTCCCTGCCTCTCTGCTAGCTGCCATCCAATCTTCTCAATCAGCATCCTCCCCTACGTAGCGCTACCAGTTTCCCAGGAGGCAGAGCAGCTCCTGCGTGGGCTCATGAGCTTGGCCAGAGCTGCGAGCGTCCGCGTCCAGCCATCCAGTCACCAACAAATAACTTCCTGCAGTCCTATTTCTCTTCAGTTTCAGCACGGCGGAACCGGGTCTATAAATTGTAGTTGGGATTCAGGACTATTTTCTAGGTCAGGGATGCGTTGCATGTCAATAGGGGAGCCAAGTCTCAGCGTGTTCTTTTCTGCCCAGAGTCCATGTGTCTGCTGTAGCTTGCTCAGGGGGCAGCGGCCCCTAAGGTGAAGCCGGAGCCCGTAAATCTCCGCAGTGGACGGAACCGCAGAGATCAGAGACAAATGAAGGGCTGCTGAGCGGGTCCAGCGCTTCTTTTACAGGCTCTGAAAGCCTGTGCGCGCAGAGTCGAAGCTGAATTTTGCTCAAGGCAAATCTGGTGCTTATACTTGCCTTGGCGCTGTATTACACGTATGTATAAGGACGCGGTGTGTAAGTTGAGCATCGTGGGTTTTCTGGCCCTACGCAAACACAGAGGCAGCAAAATCAGAAGATTCTGGGCTCAGAACTGGTTTTAAATCCCAGCTCTGCCTCTTACTGTGGGACTTCAGGGAAATTGTTTAACCTGTTTTCTCATATGTAAAAGGACCCCCATGAGGTAACTTTTATTATATGGATAAAACAAGATGAATCAAAGGATCTGATATTCAACAACATGTGGGGCTTGTTTAAAATTAGAAATACTTGTGTGGAAATGGCAAGAAGGATTAGACTGGCAGAATACCATGGGGATTTTAAAAGAGAAATTTGGAATCAGACCCAACCATGTGTGAATCTTAGTTTTTCCATTTATTGTACAGTAACCTTGAGTGTGTTGTTTACTTTTCTATGAATAGGGGATAATAGTGTTGCCCATGTCATAAAGTTGTTGATCTAACTAGAAGATGTGATGCCTTTAAGTACAAAGTGTGGGATCTTTTGCATAGTAAGACCTTAATAAACGTGAGATATTATTATATCTTTACTGGGTAACCGAACTCTTAAACTCAGTTTAATGAGACATATTTTAACAGGCTAACCCGTGTGCATGTAATTTACAGTTGTATATTTATTACTGGGGAGGAATGACATTAAAATAATCTTTGGTTGAATTTTTAATCCAATTGGGTGGAACCTGGGTTTATTGGCTCTTTATTAGAAGTGTGGGTGCTACATGATGGGATGGATACAAAGGTGATAAGGAAGGAACATGAAATTGATATCCCAAGCACTGTGCTAAGAACTCTCAGACCATCTCATCTGAGCCTTTCATATAATATATATTAGTCCTGGGAGGAAGAATAATTCAGTCATTAGGGAAAGGTTGAAAAGAGAAAAAAATATTTAAAAGAACCCCTGTCATAACCACTGTTAGCAATTTGCTATATTTCCCTTCTGTCCTTTCTTGGTGCAAAGTTCACGGTCTGTTTAAGTCTTGATTCCCTTATCTGTATAAGAAGAACACTCCCAACCCCAGGGTAGTTAGAAAACAAATGAGACCCTTTAAGAAAAGGATCTCAGTGCCAGGCATTTGGTAAAGGCTCGATAAATTGCCACAACCTTTAGATTCTATCCTATGTGACTGGTTTCACAGAGCTTTTAACACGAGCATAGGCACAAGAATATGAGAACATGAGGTGGTCTTTCAGAGGGGTTGCAAAGCCCAGAGATAGATTTGTTGCATCTTTCTAGAGTGCCAGTTAACTCAAAGCGTTTTAGTGGGTGGTCAAAGTATCATTTTTAAATTAAAAGTCATGTAATTCTTGGGATGCAAAATTCTTCCCAATTTTTTAAGATAAGAGACCACAAAGAAACATGGTACGTGTTTGTGGTAGGCCGGCTCAGACTACAATCCTGGCCCATGGGATATGTTTCCTCTCCATCGTGATGGACTTTTCCATGGCAAAGTTCAAGAGGCACCGCTGAAGGATCCAGAGTTGTGGAGAGTTTTAAACGGAGAAACTAATGTGGTCTGTGTTAGGTGTTAGATCACTTTGGTGGTTATGTGGAAGATGGGTTGGAAGGATTACCACACAGGAAGAGCCTGCTATGAAGCTAGTGCTGTGGGCTGGGTAGTAAGTGGTGAGAGTGAGAACTAGGCAAAGGGCAGTGGGGATGATCGAGGAGGGGATGGAATTGGAATATTTTGAAGACAGAAAAAAGAGAAATGTATTGTTCTTCACACGAGGAGAAAATTGGACGAGAAGAATCCTAAGATGATTCCTAGGCTCTCATTGGGTGGATGGTAGACCTGCAGGAACCATGGATTTATAAAACTGATGCAGAAACACACAACTATTGGTAGTAAATGGTAGAGATCTAGCTGTTTTGCAGTGAAATTTCTCAGCCACCTTAATTGAAATGAAAGTGAATTCTTAATATGCATTCCAAATAAATGAAAAACCAAAGTTCCTCCTTCTTGAAATGATTCCTGTTTCCGTGGAAATCCTTTGAAGAATTATACTGTCCTAGATAGGCCAGAAGTATTTGCCTACGTTCATCACCAGCTCTTAGGTAAGGAGGAAAGTGTGTGGCTTTGGGGAATCCTTGGGCAAAGACGGCACGTTCTCAGGGACTCCGTGAAAGTGTTTGCTCTTGCTGCAGAAATGAAAGCAGAACCACATTTTGGGATGAGAGCCCATTGATGCGAGGGCATGTTTTCTCTTTGACGACATCAGGGCAAAAATTAAACATTCATAATGTGGTAATTAAGAGCTGAATAATTTACTCTAAACCAGTCAACTAGATGTTGGTAGTGTGATAGCTCCAGAATGAGTCACAGGAAAAACTAACACCGTTCATTAGCTATAAAACTGGACTATGCAGTGAACACTGAACACGTTTCCTCTGTTATGACTACAGTTTGAAAAAGAATGTCCCCCCGACCCACAGGCGTTTATCCAGGAATCCAGGGCACAGCACCCCAGTCCCCAGTGATAAGCTGTGTGACCAGGCACAAGCCACTCAACTAATTTGTACCTCAGTTCCCAAATCTGACACTGGGCATAAGTTCTGTCAATAATGTAATTTCACAACTAAAAGATGACAGTCTGGTCTTCTCACACCAGGCACACAGTAGCCTTGCAGAAAGCCTAGTGTTGGATTCTTTCAAGATGTTCACCACTGTGACCACTCTGCATTCATGCTGGTCTGCTTTCCTGTAACACTCAGGTCACTGGGACAAGGGAGAGAAACTATCTGATGAAACAGATGCAGGTGGAAGTCTATCAAACATTATAAATCCACTTAGCAATCTCTGACAATCACAGATACCGTCAGAGTTCCATCACAATCAAAGATAAGTTCAGAGCCCATCAGAATTACAGATAGAAAGCAGATCGGAGGAAACATAAATGCTTTCCTTTTATCCTTCTATGAGAACTCCCAGGGTTCCTTTGGTAGGTATGGACCATGTTTGTGTATTGCATTCTTTTAATTCACCATCTTGCTTTGAAGCTCCCAAGAGTGTACCTCTTTTGGAATCCAGGTTCTCTGTATATCTGGAAAGTACCCTGTTCAACCATTCACTAGGTGATCCAAGCTGTGTAGCTAAGGTTAAAAGGCAGGTAAGTGCCACCAGTGCATGAGTCAGGGTCAGTGAGAACAGAAAACATGCACAGGTAGCTGAGGTGGCATAGTGTTTACTTACAGCAGCAGGAGAGAAGGAGTGCACACAGTCCAGTCTCTTGCAATGTGTTGGTCCCTCATGGCCAGCAGCAGATCCACTCCTCAGCCGACACAGGAGATGTAGCTACACACAGCCCACGTCACACAGCCGTAGAAAGGCCTCAACTCCACCCCTGTGGGGTCTGAAATACAGAAAGCTGGGGGCGTGCCTGAGGGCCAAGTGACACATGCACTTCAGCAGAACAAAGGAGAACATACCAAGTTTGAAGCAGGGACAGACATTCTCACACAAGGCAGAAGCCCAGCACGGGCTGTGTGGGGCTCTTATCTCTTGGTTAGGAGTGTCCCAGACCCAAGGCCCATTCTTATGCAACTGAGTGGCTGTTGAAAGGCTGCACGCATGAGACCACCTTTCCCAATGTACCCTAAGATCCTACTAGATCTTTTCTACCTTCCCACAAGTAACGCTCAACAAAACTCAGATACAGGATGAGAGCCCTATCTCTCTGGGCTTTGCTCTTCATTCCTCTTCATTGAAAAAGACAACACTGAAGTCTGGAGTCCTGAAGAAGGGTCCTAAGACAGAACTGCACTGGGCCTCTGCATGAGAGCATATTCCCTGTGGGTTGCTCTGAGAATTATGTAGATAAATACTGTGTTTGGTACCAGTGCTTAACCCAGAGTCAGGGTCGACATACGACATTTATGGAGGTTGTCAGTATTAAAGATGAGATGTTGTAAGGGTAGACAGGTGAGTGAGGCTTGGACATGCTTCAGGGAACTCAGTCTAGTGGGAGAGACTAGCTAATAAGTGACTAAAACAGAGGGAGGACTAAAATGAACAGTTTTACACACACAGAAGCAGGGAAAGGCATTCAACTGAAAGTGGGTATGTTTCAATAGACGGAGCTTGAGTGTTGAGCTTTTCTAACCAGAAGAAACAGCATGAACAGAGACACTGATGAGCCTGTGGATGTAGTGTTGTGAACAAGTCAGAAGCCCCTTGTAACTGGAGCATGAAGAAATGTAAAGAAATGGTGATGGAAAGGGTAGGCGGGCCCAATCCTGGACTGCCTGAAACACCAAACACCAGACTAAAAGTCTACCATGTCACGAAGAGCCCTTGAGTTTGGGGGAGGAGGGTGAGGGTGTGACCCAGGGAGGTGAACGTGGGTAGAGGTCTCCCTTCAAGATTCCTCGGGGTCATCTTCAGACCTCCCTACTTAGCTCCTTAAATAATCTACCAGCCTCCCTGCTGGAGTTCTCTTCGCCCAAATGGCACAGTGTGTGCACAAGAAATACTTATTGAATAAATAGTTGAATAATCATCATCATCTTTTTTCTCCTCGGTACATCAGGAAGAAAGAACATCCCATATGAATTAAGTGGTTGGTTTGGGACCGAGTAGGGCGAATCCCAGTTCCAACTCTGAGGTCTACATCTGCTGTGAGGTCATCTACCCTACCTGGGTCCATTAGCTCTCAGAAATGGAGGAAATAAAGACAACTTACCTGTGAGAGTTTTAGAGTGAGGAAACTAATTAAAATTCATTTGCACAATCTAAGGGAAAACACTAAAAGCCAGTTCTCAGGATCCAAGGTCAGACACATTTATATATATATAAGCGTGTGTATGAGTGTGTATATATATCAGTCTGGTTGAGATGGCCTAGACTTCTCGCCTCATCTGTTTTTATGCCTACTCTCTAAGAGAGGGGAGGGAAAGACGCCCTTCTAATGTGTTTCTTGCTGCAGAGACCATGCTTTTAAAGATTTTATGTATCAAATAGCCTGCATTTATTTAGCAATAACTAATTTGTCTCATTATTTTTTGTTAATCAAAGAAACATATCAGCGAATCAGAATTTATGATGTGCTAGCAATAAATTACCACACATTAATTTGATACATTCCAGCCAAAAGCAAAGCAATTTGTCATTTTAACTAACCTTAATATGAGTAAATGTATTATTTGTTAGCCTTTTTGGAACGCAGAAAATAATTTTCAGTTCCCATTACCGTCTTTAAAAGTTCTAATGTATCTTGGAATTCTCAGTTGAGTGTCAACAGTAAAGGGCTCAGCCATTCTACTTGTACACAATGGAAGAGAAAGGAACAACCAACTCAATGTTGCCACACTTAGCTGAATGTTTTAGTGATAAACAGTGTGCCTCTGCCTTGAAGAAGTTAGTGATTTGTCCATTCATTAAGCAAATACTTCTTGTGCATCTGTTGAATGTCAAGTGCTGTGTGCTAGGCACTAGATATCAGAGATAGAAGATGTTCTTTCTATTGTTTAGTGCAATAGTTCCAAACTTCATTCACACAACACAGCCAAAGAACACAAAGCACTCTTATCAGCATCACAGACTTCTTACAACGATAACTCTTGTAGCAGGAACAGAGGGAGAGGTAGGACCCCGTCAGGGAATCTCAGCAGTGGATTGAGAGAAGAATGGCTCAGTTAATTTGTGAAAGTACCCGCACTGCACAGACATATATGACCCACCTGAGGTGATTCTGATATGGCCCCAGCATGACAAAGAAACACCAGTTAGGTGTGAAAGATGGTCATAGAAGGACTTTTCTGAGGACATTTGAAATAAATGGGGAGACTAGAAGGGCAGGGTCACTGTAATCCAGAAGAAAGGTTCTGTGTCTCTGGTTTATGAGAGTAGGCATGAAAAGGAAGGGACGAATATGAAAGACATTTCTGAGGTAGGATGGAAATAATTTGGGACATGAATGTAGAAGAAAAGAAGGTGGTTTAAAGCCTTGATGTCTGGGAGTTTGATCAGAATTGTGAGTTGCCTTGATCAGGATCTAGATCAGGAGCTTGGGAGAAGGAAGAGAGAGAGGAAGAGATGATGCGTCAATTTTTAGATGTCTTCTGTGATGTAATGGACCTGTCATTTTCTGAGCATGGTTCTTCAAGACAGAATCAAATCACGATTCTGACTCTACTGTGTGAGTCCTTGAGCAATGTACTCTGCATCCAGCATTCAGATAATGTTCCTTATCCATAAAATGGGGTCAATAGGTTTTGTCCCACAAGGGTTCCTATGTGCAAGGGTATAAGAAGCTTCCACATAGCAACTGCTCAGCAAACATCTCTTTCCTCCCCCTTATTACTGTCTTTCTAGATAAGCATGCTTAGAGAATTAACCAATATCTACAGGGATGTACTCTACCAAGACTTCTTGAACTCCTGGCAATTCCCAGCCAGACTTCAGAAAAACCACCATGTTGTTCACATCTTTGTCTCCAGTCTCTATCCAGCTTCTCTCACAGGAATCACCTGATTGCCCAGCAAGGAATAAGTTATTAAATATCCCCAAAGTCATTCTTTATTATTCCTTTTGGTGCATTTATGGACCTGTCAAAGACAAATGTACCTTCTGTCATTCCATTCACTAGGAATGTGTCTGAGTTTTGATGGGCCGTTCCAGTAAGTTACCTGCTGTGTCCACTTCCAAATGAGGCCTTGTTGACATAGCTGTTGAATTAAAGAATTTCAAGCACCAAACCTAATCCAGGTGGGCTGCAAAGAAACTGGAGAGAAAGGTGTCAGAAGAGTGTTTTTGCAATGACCATATCTGAGGACTTGACAAGAAATAACTATAGGGCTTTGACTTTGAAATTCAGAAGTTTATTGAGATAAGATGAAGTGAGGCAGATCTCCTGCTTCATTTTTCCAGTCATCTCCTGCTTTCTCTTGCTCCATGTCAGCTCAAATATTTCCAACACCTTCTTTTTTTTAAGTTGAAATATAGTTGATGTGCAGTATTATATGTTACAGGTATACAATATAGTGAGTCACAATTTTTAAACTTTATACTCCATTTATAGTTATTATAAAATATTTGCTACATTCCCTGTGTTGTACTATATATCCTTGTAGCTTATTTTATACAAAATAGTTTGTACCTCTTAATCCTCTACCGCCATATTGCTCTTCCCCCTTCCCTCTCCCCGCTGGTAACCACTGATTTGTTCTCTATATTTGTGAGTCCTTACAACTTCTTTTAGTTACATCATAGGTGTTTGGGCTGGATAGTTAAGAAGTTGGTTGTTATTTATATGCAAAAAATTGGGAATTTAAAATTGGATTTGGAACTAAATTAGCTTTTCAACTTATTCTCTGCTTGCCCTGGAGCAAGTCACAAAGTCCGCAAGATGAATGGTGTGTTAGCTTTCTCATCTGCAAACTAGGAATAATAACCAAGTCTACTCCCTGAGGTGAGCATACTTGTTATCATACAGTTGTCATACCTATACGATGCTTTATCTATAACTATATCTTAGGTTTCATTGATAATGTTTTATGTGGTGCTTACTTTCTAATTTTCTTGATCAAATCTGGTAGTTCTATTTTATTGATCTTTTTAAGAACTAACTTTGTCTTTCTTATTTTCTTTTCTGGAATATTGTCTTATCTCTATCTTTGTACTTTCTGATTTTTTTCTACTATACTTCTCCTAACTTCTAAAGTAGATAGGTAGCTAGTTAATTTTAAGCCTTCTTTTCTAATGTAAATGTCTGAGGCTAAAACTATCCCTGTAGTACCAACCTGCAAAATTTTATACATAATATTTGAATTATTTGTCAATTCTTCATATATATATTATGTGTTTTATATATTTAAATTTTTTTCATTTTATTGTCTTTGTCCCATGCGTTATTTAGGAGTGTTCAAATTTTTAAATTTCAAATATATGGGGATTTTATGTTTATATACTTCCTTATTAACTTATAATTTAATTGCATGGAGGTCAGACACCATGTTCAGTATGACTTTTAATGCAGTAAGATTTGTCAATTACTTTTAATGCAGTAAGATTTGTTTTATATAGTAGTACATGGTCATTTGTTTATTTTAGTACATGGTAAGATTTGTAAATATTTCATGGATTTTTGAGAAAAACATATATTTGCTAATAGACTTGATAAAAGAATTTGTATATGTCTTTCAAATCAAGGGTTTTAATTATCATTTAGTTCTTCTAAATTTTATTATTTGAGCAGGGTTTCCACCTGATCTATCAAAAATTGAGAGAGGTATGTTGAATTCTCTCATAATGGTGGTGGAATTGTCAATTTTCTCTGGATATTTCTACTAAATTTTGCCTTACAGATCTAAAATTATTGAGATATATATACAATATTATATATTTTATTATGTGCATACAAGTTTAGGATTTTTATATATAACTGGCAAAGAAGGTTTTGTCATTACATAACCTTCTCTGTTCTTAATATTTCCCCCATAACTTATATTTCATATTTCTCTTGGTGTATTGTTTATCAGATGTGTTTTCATCCTTTTACTTTCAGCCTTTCTGCATTCTAACGCTTAATGGCTATCTCTTAAAAACAACATATAAATGAAAGTTTGATAACTCCAACTTTTACCTTGTTCAGGTTCATTGGGGGTTCTCCTTATTTTACCTTTTTTTTTTTCTTTCCATTTGTCCTGCTTTTCAGAGCTTCATTTTTTTCTTACTTTTGTTCTTTGATTGGAGGACTTTGTTTGTTGCTTTATTTATTTACCTGCCCCACTTTCCTCACCCTCCAATGCTCTGGAACATATATGTCTTAAGTAGTCAACTTTTATCGTGAAGATTTAATGCATTGTAATGTTACCATTTAAATCCTCAAGGAAGACAAGAACTGCACAATATTTTATGTTTGATAACCTCCCCAACTCACCTGTTATCATTGTCTACTACTTTACTTTGGCTTTGTATAGCCTCCAAAATCATACTTTATTTTATCCAGACAGTTTTTCTGTTGATGTATCTGCATATTTAACCATTTATTTGTTTCCATTTCTTCTCACATCTCACACCTTCCCTCTAAAATCATTTTCTTTCCTACTGAATTACAACTTTAGCAGTTCTTTTAGTTAAGGACTGTTGCTCGGTGTGTACTAGCACACTCGGCTCTTGTTTCTCTGAAACTGTCTATTCTAAGGTAGTTTTCCTGGTTACCAAGGTCTAGATTGAGGTTTATTTCCTCTTAGCATTTTAAGGTTACTATTTCACCTGTTCAGGCTTTCATCATGTTTTCCATCTGTCTGTTTGCCATTCCTCTATGGGTGATCTGTCTTTTTTTCTCTAGTTGCCTTAAGATCTTCTCTTGATCTTTGGTGTTGTATTATTTTCATGTCATTATGGCTATAGGTGTGTTTCTTTTAATTTATCCAGCTTGATAAATGTTATACTTCCTATATCTGTGAATTTGTGTCTTTCACTAATTCTGTAAAGTCTGGTCATTTTCTCTTCAAATGTTTCTTCTCTATGCTCTTTATTCTTTCCTTCTGGTACTGGGCACATTAGATATACTCATCATGTCTTCCATATGCCTGTACCTCTCTTTATATTTTCTCCTGTGTCTCTCTGCTGCACTCTGGGTAGCTTCCCCAGCAGAGAGAGAACTGGCCGTGGATTAGTTCTCTAGGTGTCTGGTAATCTTCAATTGAGAGCCCACATTCGATTGATCTTAATCTGTGGAAATCTCGGAGGCGTTTTTTGGGAGTTTTTTATTGCAGCGAGGATTTGATTTGCTTCTGCTTGGACTACTGGGATCCCTCTGCAAGGTCCCTGGCAGTTACCCTACCTGCCACTGGCCCTAAACAGCACTGTGATTTGAGTAGAGATGAAGTTACAATACTTTGGATTTTGGTTCCCTCAAAGGGAAGACAAAGGTTGGTGGAGTCTGGGAGTTTCGTCTTTAATTTCTGAGAACCCAGAAATGCCTTTCAGTGGAATTTTTTACCTAGTTTCTGGTAGTTTTGAAGTAGGTCCTTTGAGGGTATCTGGCCTACCGTACAGCCAGGAGCAGAAATCTGAGCTTGGCATTCTTTATGTAACCAGATAAGGCAGCCTGTGGGTTCTCCAGGAAAATCTTAACAGTTCTGAGCCATGGTTTTATATTTGAATCCTGACCCCCATGTTCTTTTGAGACTAGATACCCCTGGAGTGTTAATAGGAACAATTGGAAAATGAAATCCAGAACTTAAAGACCTTCAAAGTGAGTCACAACATGCTTTTTGAACCCCTTCTACAGCCCATTCAAATGGCCTCCTAGCCTCCCCTCCCAGTCATCAGTGAGAGGGAACTCACTATTCATGAAGAAGCCCATTTATTCATTTCTTAGTTCAGCCATAGCTCACTCACTCTATCTATCTATCCATCCATCTATCTATCTATGGAAAAAGAGATTTATTGCAAGGAATTGGTTTGCCCAGTTGTGGGAGCTGGCTAGACAAGTCCAAAATCCATAACACAGGCTATCAGGAAAGGCAGTCTGGCAACTCTCAGGTAGGAGTTAAAGTTTCAGTCCACAAGCAGAATGTCTTCTTCTGCAGGGAAGCCTCAGCTCTGCTCTTAAGACCTTTCAACTGATTGAATCAGGCCCATCCAGATTATCTAGGATGATTGACCTTACTTAAAATCAACTGATTATAGGTGTTAATCACATGTACACAATACCTTCACAGCAACACTTAGGTTAGTTTTCAGTTGAATAACTGTGGACGTGGGCCTAGCCAAACTGACACATGAAATTGGCCTTTACAGGTGGCTTCTCTGCCCTAGGAACTATGTTAGGCATTTTTGCATGTTATATCCTGTAATGGCCCTCAAATTAAATATTATTATTCTTATTTTAAGGTTGAGAAAATTGCAGATCAGGCAAATTAAGCAATTTAATGCTGTCTTTGTTATTATTAATACACGTGGGGAAAATAGAGGCATGGAAATATAAAATAACCTGTCTTCAGTATACATGCAAGGCCCCTAGAAAAATGCCTACTACATGATAAACCTCAGTAAATATTGGTTCCCTTACGAAATTGTTCTTGAGTCATCTTCATTTTATGACAGCTACTAGTAGTTGTGTTTTCCACTGAGAGAGAAATGTTGTTTCACACATTCACTCAGGGTATGCACATGAGTGTGAGTGTGAGTGTGTGTTTGTGTGTTTTGGAGGAGGGGGCTTTGCAGGATTGGTGCTGTGATGGCAGCTAGAATGGAAGGCCGTATTAGTGCCCTCACCGCAATGCTGTTCCTGTCTTCAGAAGTACTTTGAGTCCTTTGAATTAAAATATATGTTATTGCATTTACTGAATTTTTTGCTGAGAGAAAACTCCTCAGTGACCTTTTTTCTCCCAATACCAAGTCATTCTCCCCATGCATAAATTAAGATAGTTGGACTAGCAAATCATAAATTCTGATATCTTGTATGCATGTCCTCTTGAACCCTTGGGACACATGTCAGAGGGCAGCAGGGATGATGCCAGTGTAAGGTTGTGTTAGTATTGGGTTTGAGGGATTACAGGGGCAAGAAGAGAAGGTAGTATGGACATCTCTGTCTTAGCTAGAATCACTTGGGTAAACATGGCCAGACCTAAGTGGGTTTCTTCAGCCCAAGCGACTTATGCAGCTCTGACTGATTACAGTTTTCATAATAAAGATGAATATTACAAAATACCTTTGGACATATTTAGATATATAGGCTTTCTGAAAGTAGGATCCCCATGGGCCCTGTGATTTATTAATTTATTATTAATAATTATTAATAATTAATTTATTAATAAAATTTTCCTTTTAAAATAAATTTTGACATAAGCAGTCTTTGAAGGAAAAACCAAAATTGAAACACATGATTCCATAAATATGTGAACAATAATATGAACAACACCTTCTGTATAATACTTGACAGTTTATAAAACATCTGTACAATATGGCGGAATGGGAAGAACACTATCTTTGGAGCTGTACTTGGTGTGGTAGGTTGTATTATTGTTCCTAAGTTTCACTACTTTGCCTGTGGGTGAAATCTACTTGGCCATTTCACTAACCCCACACAGTGATGCAGACTTGGCCAGGTGACTCGCTCTGGCCTAAGAACTATATGAGGAAGTAAAGCATTGTGTGTCTCCATCTTCTGTCTTCTCTTTCTGCCAAGAGACAAGTAAGGGCTGCCCTTCTAACCTGGTGCACAGAATGTGATGTGATCACACAGATGTGATGCTGAACCACAGACAACCTGCAGGGGGCATTAGACTGAGAAAAGCCTTTGTGTGTAAGCCCCTAACTCTGGAGCCATCTTTTACCACAGTATCGTTTAGTGTAAACGGAGGGACACATCTGGGTTTGATTTCCAGCTCAGTCACTTATTAGCTGTAAATCTGGAGGAATATATGGAACTCTATAACAATCAATTCCCCCATTTATTTCTGTAGACGGTAATTAATACTTTCTGTCCTGAGTAATTGTGAAAAATAAATGGGAAAATTATGAAAATGGTCTTGAATAATTCCTGCAACATAATAAATAAAAATTAACTTCACGTATGGCACATAGTAGGTACCCGTCAAAGCTAATATTTTTCTGTCTGGAAAATTCCAGCCATCCTGTGTATGGCTAAACATCTAAAACACAAAGGATATGTTTTTAACTTTCTCTTTCTCATCTTTTTTTTCTGTTCCTTTACTTCTTTGAGTAAAACAGAACTTTCTTTAGGGATGGGCTAAGCCTAAAGTCAGGTCCTTTAAAAATAGACATTTGTTCAGAGGTTAAAGTTTTATGAAGGACAATTTTTTGTTTGTTTGTTTTGTTTTTTTTCAGAGAGTAGCACTTTTAAAACATATAAAATAATTAGATCCAAATCTGAAAACTAATGGTACATCAGGTTTAAAATTAGCCACAGGTCAAAGTTTAAATTGAATGATCAAAACCCTCATAATTTTAATTGTGAGATGTTCAGGATTAAGAAGTAACCTCCCTGGAAGAATAATAAACCCAAGGCTACTGCGTTCTATATATGTTCTCAAGTATGAACTACTCAACCTAAGAATAAGGAAGTGGCAAATTCATGGACATAAATACATTATGCAACTCATCTGTTGATGAACCTGTTATAGAAAACCCAGAGTACCTTGAAAAAGAGCCCACACAAGCTGGGCCTGCAGAAGAGAGAGCCAGCTTCTTTCTGCTCTCAGGAAATGCAGAGGAGGGGTTATCATGTTCTGGTTTCCTTGGAGATCCCACTCTGTACTCTTCCTGAGATAAGCTCCTTTGCCACCCACCCTCAGCTAGAGCCTACCATGTGGCCTTGCCCCAGGTCACACAGCTTGCATACAGCCCCAGGCTTGAGCCTTGGATCCCTAACCCACCTGGAATGGAAGGAGGACACAGGAAGGAACAACTAAGAATGGCCCATGTGCCTTTCCTTCTCTATGTGTGAAATTCTCAAGATTTTTTCTACTTAGACCTCATTTCCCAGAAGAATCTGCATCTTAGAGAGCCCAGGAAACTTTCAAACATATCACAGCTACTGGTTGATCTTTTTAACATTCTTTTACATCTGGGCTTAAGTAATGAAAAACAACCACAAAAATTGTCAAGCAGGCAAAATTTTAAAATACTGTTAGCTACTGCTGCTTTCAGCCTTTGCTTCAAATCTGGTATTTTGAAGAAGTAATCTTTAATCTTCACAAGAACCCATCTTACAGGTGATAAATCAGAGGCTTAAAGAGGTTAAAGACACTTGCCCAAGGTCACACTGTGAATAAGAACCAGAGCCACAGTTCATACCCATATCTGCTGTGGCTTCAAAATGAAGGCCCATTCTTGTATATCCTACAGGGCTGCAAGGCCATCTTATCTGATTAACTACTGCAGGAAGCACTTATGAAAGCAGTGAGAGATGAACTTCATTTGTTTTTCCTGAGGTCTGCCAGAGGCAGCAGGTTAAATGAGGATCTAAAAACCGTCTCTTGAGAGTTGTTATGCATTTCGTTTTAAATAAAGAATTGGCTTATTTCTGTAAATAGTGTAAAGAAGTATTTTACTTTTATTATTACTCATTAAAAGGTTCACTGAAAGAGAGGCTGGAATGCTGAACCTCTTCTCCAGGGAGAAAGAAGGCTGAGCCAGTTCACCTGAGGTCCTACCGTCCAGCCAAATTTTTTTCATTCTGCTCAGACAGGATCTACCCCCATAGTCTCTCTAGTTGCTCCCCGAGGAAAAAGCTGTGCCTGCCTCTGTGCAACATTGATTTAAAGAAGTCACTGAGTCCTCAGGTCTGTCCCAGCGTCCACAGGGCTTACTTTTCAGTAAGCACATTGGACGCCAGTCTTCTTGTCTTAAAATTTCCAAAATACCCTTTTCTTAACTTCTCCTCCGGCAGGTACTTGATCCTGCATCTTGGGAGAATTACAAGGAAGGGTGGGCAATCTCCTGTCCTGACTCTGAGGAATCAAGGAAATCACTTTCACTTGCCCCCATCAGCTCCACCCTGGAAATGTGTGGGACCTCCTGGAGCCCTGGGGTCCCATGAAGCTCACAGAGGCTGGACAATACCCTGTCTTTTGTTCAGGATTCTTGAGGAAGGCAAGGGCCACAGCTTCCACAGGCACCTTGCTGCTTTAAAGTTGATCTGTGTGGGCATTCACAGCATTAAGGTCACCTTTGAGCTCCTAAGAAATACAGAATCTCTGGCACCCCTCAGAGGAACTGAATCAGAATCTGCATTTTGACAAGACACCCAGGTAATCTACGTGCACATTCAAGTTTAAGAAGCGCTGAGTTAAAGAGCAGTTATTGATTTTGACTGCATGCTGACATAATGGTGTTACCAGGAAGTATTAAGAGTTCCTGATACCTGGTTTCCACCCCTAGAAATTCTGATTTAACTGGCCTAGTGTATGGCCTGGGCATTGGGATTTTTGACAGCTCTCTGGGTGACCTTAATGTGTAGTGATGGTTGTAAACCACAAGTTCCTAAGCAGACCAAGCATTGGTATTAATTATTTTTAAAGAGAAAATTATCTGGGGCTGAGTTGGTGCCTGGTCCTTTTTTCCATTGGCAAAAGGGGCTCGTGCCATAGAAGATATTTGAAAGGTGAGAGAAACTCAAAATCTCCGAGGAAAATTATTCATGTAAGGGCTTCTGATGGTCCAACATCTCCAATCAAAGAAAATCAAAAATAAAGTAATTAAGGAAATGAGGAATAGGAAGGAAAAGGAAGGTAGGTTTCAATTAGTTGAAACCTACTAATAAGCTTCCATTCAATCTTTTCTCATTCCCATGACCAATAGCCAGCCAGCCTTTAATTAAAATATTTCTTCTAGTCTGTAAAATATTCCTCATAGAGAAATTCTTACCATCAAACATTGTCATAACAATATTTCTTTTCAAAGAAATGCCTGCAATGAGAACAAGTATGTGAGAAATACAGGTTTTTCCGTCATCCAGCCCAAAGTTTAAGACATAGTACAGCCAAATGGATGCGCTAAGGAAGTGAGAGTGAAATGGAGGAAAGGTGACCTGCGTAATTTTGAGGCCCAAGGGGATCCCATAACAGGGAGAAAACAGTAGTGGAATGCCTCTCTGACTGCTTCGTTTCCCTTGGACCAAGGTTGGCTGGGTGGCCCAGCCCCTTTAACAAATAATCTTGAATACGTTTTTGCTAGAGTAGAATTTGTGCATCAGACTAATTCCAGAATTAACTTGTTGGAAAAGGTATTTAAAAATGAATGCAAAAAAAGAGAGAAATGTCTTTCCTGTTTATTTGACTGTGTATAGCACTAAAGGGTCCTTCATAATCAACAGGACACCTTTTGGAGACTTCCAAAGACATCTTGGGCTAAGAAAATTTTGAAATCAATTTTCAAAATTTTGAACTGGATACTCAGACGCAGAGAAGTATAAACTCAAGAGATAGCATGGGGCTGTAAATTTTCCTAAAGTAAGAAGATTATCACCTTCCCCTCCCCAACCCTGTTGAGAAGACATATGAGGATGCATTTTTCAGAGGGCTGAACTCTGAAAACTCTCTTAAGATCTGTTCTCCCTCTTCACGTATATGTAGAATTGGGTTCAGTCCTCTATATAGGTTTGAATTTAATGTAATCCTTTTAGGAGTTCACGTATTGTTCTTGCAACTTAACTTTGTAAGTTTAAAATTATTTACAAATAAGAACTTTAAAATCCTAAGTAAATGAATGAAAAGTAAAGTATGACCCCTGCTCCTTCAAAACTATGCTGCATTTTGGCAGATCAAGAACAGCTATAGCCGTTCTTATGCTGGAGTCTAGAATGACCCTACACTACCATGTGCGCTTAACACTTTTACATCATTGATGAATTTATTTGAACTTCTACTAGAGTATGAACCTCTCCAGGTCAGGGACCGTGTCTGACTCATTTTGTATCACATGTACCTAGAAGAGAGTCTGGAACAGAATGAGTGTTGTTTATATAATCACCTCCCCCCACCCCCCCCTACCCTGACACACAAAACATGGGTAGTGGGCCAAGGCAAAGAAATCAGAATGGTGACATTCCTGAAATTCTGCTTATGAAGAAATATGCTGAAATTGGAGTTATTCAGGAAACCTGCATATTTTAAACTACTTATTCTAATTATTTAATGATTAATAGTTTATTCAGGTTTCTATTGCTTCTTAAGTCAGGTTTAGTAAATTATAATTTTCTAGAAAATTATTTTCCCTAAATTTTTAAATTTATTGGCATAAAGTATTTTAAATCGTATTCTTATGATTTAATATTTCTCATAAATCCATAAATTTCTTTTATTACTAATCTATTTCTTTATGTCTTCTCTTGTTTTCTTGATTAATCTTGCAAAATGTTTATTTTGTTGCTCTTTCCAAATAGCAAAATTTGGGCTTTTTAATCCTCTCTATGTTTATTTCCTATTTCATACATTTTTGTTGATATATTTTATTGTTCTTTCTATTATATGTGTTTACTCTCTTGTTTTTGTTTCTTCCCCTAATCACCAAGGTTGTATGCTCAGCTAATTTTCAGTCTTTTTCTGTTCTACTATAAGCATGTAAAGACCATAAATTCCCTCTGAGAACTGCATAAACTGTATTAAAATGTGTATTAAAATGTATTATTTTCATGGACACCCATTTGTAAATATATTCTAATTTCCACTCTGTTTTTTCCATTGACTCATGAATTAATTAGAAGCATGTTCTTTTAATTGTTGGGAATTTCTAATTGTTCTTTGCTATTGATCCCCCCCCATTTTTTGTCATTGTGGCAAGAGAATGTGCTCAATGATATTGATTGATTGGTATGTATTGAGATTGCTTTCTTTCCTACCTAATACATGACAACTTTTTGAAATACTGCATGTGCATTCAGAAAGAAAATATGTTCTCTAGTATGCTCATTAGATCAAACTTGTTAATGTTCATCACTCCTATATTTTAATATCTTTTAATCTTTTATCTATTACAAAAGGTAGTTGTGTTAAAATCTATCAGCTATAACTGTTGTCACTTTTGTAGTTCTATCAGTTTTTGCTTTACATATTTTAAGGCTACGTTAGTAAATTATACAAATTTGTAATTGGTACAGCTCCTTGAGAAATTATTCTTTTATACATCATATGATGACCCTCTTTTTTCCTAATATGCTCTTGCCCTGAAGCCTACTTTATTCAGTGTTTTATATCTATACCAACTTTATTTGATTAGCCTATCTTTTTTCCCAAGTATTTCTTTTTCCTACCCCTTTATCTTAGCCTTTTTGGGTCCTTATACTTTAGATGCGTCTCTAGCTAAAAGGCAAGTTTAGACTATTTACATTGATTGTGATTATTAATGATTTATCTGGATTTTATTTCTATCATCTCATTATTGCTTTATGTCTAACATGCTTTCTCTTCCTATTTTTTTCCTTTTTGCTTATCTTCTGTTAAACTAA
The DNA here is from genome assembly GCF_011762595.2 of Tursiops truncatus. Taxonomy (NCBI): domain Eukaryota; kingdom Metazoa; phylum Chordata; class Mammalia; order Artiodactyla; family Delphinidae; genus Tursiops; species Tursiops truncatus. The sequence goes on from NC_047041.1 coordinate 51,761,844, forward strand.
TCAAATTTCCTTTATTCTACACTTTGTGATGCTTCAGTTTTCTAGGAAATTATCATTCTACCTTCTACTAATTTGTTGGCTGCCTTTACCTTTTTTTAAGCTAATCAATATTGTCATCCTCCTTTCTAGTAACACAGGGTCCTTAAACACTTTTCCCAAGACACCCCCTTCCACATCACCTGTTATGGTCACCGAGTGTTTCAGTTTCATCTTGCTTTCACTCTCCCTGAACTAGATAGTATTATCACAATTTATATAATCAACGTCTACTTTAGACTTATCCATGTGTTAACCAGATTCCTTACACACTGCTTCATTCATCCCATGCCTTCATTTTGGGTCCAGCTTTCCTCTTCCTCAAATAGATCCTGTTGTATTTTCAGCTAGATCTCTTAAGCGGTAAATTCCTTCAGTTTATATCTATTTAAAAATCTCTATTTGTCTTCACTCTGGAATGATACTTTAGCTGAATACAGAACTCTAGAATGATGGTTTTATTTTCTCAAGCCTTTGAGGATACCATTCTATTGTTCCCTGACCTCTTTGCAGCTAATGAGAAATGTGATGTCAGAAAAAGCCTAATTTCTTTCTAGGTGATCTGTGTTTTCTCCATGCTATTCTAATGATCTTCTTTCTGTTTGGGTATTCTGTAATTTTACTGTGATGTTTCTAGGTCTAGGTTTACTTTGTTTATTCTACATGGAAATCATTGTGATTTTAAACCTGAGGAATTACATTTTTTTGCCCATTTTTTTAATTTCTTGGTAATGATTTCTTTAAATATTACATCATCCACACTCACATTCCTTCTGTTTTATCTTCCCAAACTACTATTACACATATTTTGGATCTTCTTATTCTATTTTCCATATCTTAACCTCTTTTGTAGTTTTCATCTCTTTTCTTTAAGTGCTCTCTTCTGGATAATTTCCTTAAATATATTTCAGTTCAGTAATTCCTTCTTTACTTATGTCTAATATTTTGTTTAACACATTATTTCACTAGTCTTTCATTTCAATTTTTTTCATGTCTAGAAGTTTTTCTTAGTTTTTTAATCAAAACTGCCTGCTTATTATTGACTTATATTTTCAACTTATTCTTTTATATTTATAATTATTTAAATGTACTTAATTTACCAACTTTCTCAGGTTCCTCTATTATCAAAGTTCTCAGTTACTGAGAGATTCTCTCTCCAGAAATGTTTTGCATTTGTTTCTACCAGGCACTTAGGGAGCATCACTAAACTAGAACCAATCTTATATTAATTTCTCAGCTTGGAGTTTCCTGATGTATAGTTGACCCCTATTTTAAATTTGAACTGCAACTCCATATGAAGCACAGATCCAAGATTAAAATATTTGTCTTCTTTTCTTAAGCAAAGTTTAGACACAAACTACAACACGAACTCGCATGCAATGTCTTTGCCATCTCCCCCTGATGGAGGAAGATTGTTCTTTTTTTATCCTGTCTTCTGATGATCCTGGATTTATACGAAAGTCTTGGTTAAAACTGCCTGTCTCCTGCAGGACCAAGATATCTTCTCATGTCTCCAAGTTGTGATAAAATATTACAGAAATTGATCTTCATTCTCACCTGTGTCCTGACTCCAGGCAGCTACATTATCAGCTCTCTTAGACTACGTGTTTAGTTCCCACTTCATTTCTTGAAACAAAGAATTATCTTTCTTTATTTCAAACTCAGCTTAAGCCTTGAAAAGATTTTTTATTATATTTATTCCAGTTGTATAGGTGCCCTAACAGGAAGTGCTAATAACAGGACATTCCGCAAATTATATATTTTGCTGTACATATTAGCCAAACCAGGAAGGCCTTTGAGTGACTTTGCCATTGTCCTCCACCTGCTCCTGTATCTTGAATGTGGGGAAGGATGGAAATGGAGAAAAGGAGCAGGGGGGAGGGAAGAATACCAAACAGGGAACATTAGTCACACATAACAGTCCTAGCTTTATCTCTACTTTGCCATGTCGCCCTTGGCAAATTCTTTCCTCTGGGTCCTGTATTTTCTATCCATAAAATAATGGGTTTAGATAATAAAAGATAATAATGACCCTTGCTGAGTCCTTTTCTGAGGACTCAAGATATGCCCTGCACTATTCTGTATTCATTATATTATCTACCTTATGTTATATACTCACACAAAAATCCATTAAGAAAAGTATTGTTGCCTCTATCTTTTAGACAATAAATTGCAAATAAGGCAGGTTATATAATTTGGCTAAGATCTCCAGGCTGCAAGTGGCAAAGTGATGATTTGAACACAGGTCTGTTTGAGTCTAAAGCATGTCTCTTATGCTTGATGATCATGAAGATTCCTGTCATTTCTAACCTCCTTGGAGTCTCTAATCAGCCTTTAATTCCATATGTATGTGTAGCTTTCATTTTTCACTCAGCCTTGTTCAGGGTCTCAATGTTCTCATCTCTACAAATCGAATCCACTTCTTGTCCTTCTCACCCCAGGCCACTGCCCTGTATAATGATTGGCTGAATTAGTATTATATGAGTGTTTTATACAAGCTTCTTAAAATATGGTTTCTGTAGGGCTGGAAATAATTCTACATATATTCATACACATATATCACAGCAAGATCAGACATGAAGTACAGTGCTCACTGCCAAGAGCTCCTTTACAAGAAAAGATTTAAGTTGTTTTTTTCAGAGGAACTTCCAGGGAGTGAGATCAAAGATACATTTCATTTCCTCAGAATGCAAGTGGCCCTCCCTCTGTATTTAGATGGTTTGTAATACAGCCCCTTAGGCAGTAAAGTCAAATTGGGCAGAAAAAAGAAAATAAGTAGAGCATATCAGGGCCCTAGTGTTTTTACCATGTAGGTTCATCAGATTTTTCTAGTTCATTCATTGCTGCAATTCATATATTTATTAAATAAGTAGTTACTGGGCAATCACTTGTTTGCTAATTAGTTACTGAGCTAATTATTTACCAGGAGCTTTGCTAAGCATTGAGGATAAATTGATAAATAAAACAGACTGAGCACCTGTTTTTGTGGAACTTAGAAACTGATGGAGAGGTGAAGAGTGAACAAATAATCACTCAAAAAATATATATGTGTACACATTGTGCTGGCGGATGTGAAGAGAAAAATTGGACAATAGCAGAGGATAGCATTTATTTATTTTTTTATTTTTATTTTTTTTAATTTTTATTTTTTGTGAGTCTGCTTTTTTTTTATTCACTAGTTTGTTGTAAATTTTAGATTCCACATATAAGTGATATCATACAGTATTTATCTTTCTCTGACTTATTTCACTTAGCATAATGCCCTCCAGGTCCATCCATGTTGCTGCAAGTGGCATTATTTTATTCTTTTTATGGCTGAGTAGTATTCCATTGTATGTATGTATGTATGTGTATATATATATATATATATATATATATATATATATATATATATATATACATACACCACATCTTCTTTATCCCTTCATCTCTTGATGGACGCTTAGGTTGTTTCCATACCTTGGCATTTGTAAATAATGTTGCTATGAATATTGTGGTACATATATCTTTTTGAATTAATGTTTTTGTTTTTTTAGGATATATACCCAGGAGCGGAATTGCTAAGTCATATGGTAGTTCTATTTTTAGTTTTTTGAGAAACCTCCATACTGTTTTCCACAGTGGCTGCATCAATTTACATTCCCACAAACAGTGTACATGGGTTACATTTTCTCCATATCCTTGCCAGGATTTGTAGTGTTTTTATTTTTTGGATTCTGTGACTTGATATTTACTGATAGTTTTGGAGAATTCTTTGCCATTATCTCTTCCACTATTACTGCTACCCCGTCCTCCTCCTTTTTGGGAACCTTACATTGGAGGCTAGCATTTAGAGTGGGGGAGGGGAGGGAGGGTCTGGGAAATTTCCTTTGCTGAAATGACTTGTAAGCTGAGCCCTAAGGGGTGTCAAGGGTGGGAAGAAGAGTATTTCAGGCAAATGGACAGCAGATGGAAGGTCCTGAGCGGAGGGAGAGAGTGGAGAGTTCCTTGGCACTTTCAAGGAACTGGAGATAAATTCAAGTGTGACCCAAGGTGAGGCTGAGTTGCTAGGTAAGAGTAAGATCACACCCTGGTTCTTAAACCACCTTAAGGATTTGGGTTTTCACTCTAAGAAGCACCCGATACTAGTTTATGCTGGAGTGGTTTGACCTGTTTTGTGTTTGTAAGGACTTCTCAGACTGCTGCACTGAAAATAAACAGGACGATATCAGAGTAGGAGGGAGAACAATTTGTAGATGGTGGCAGTGTTCAGGAATGGAATGGTGATGGCTCAGACTAGAGCAGGGAGTGGTGGGAGTGAAGGGACATGACTAAAGACTGTTATGGAGTTAGAGTGGAGAAGGATGCTGGATTGGAGGTAGGAGGTAAGGGAGAGGATGCTTTCAAGAATAGGCCCCAAGTTTCTCTTTTAGACAGTGGAGCAAATGGAAACACCATCTACTGATGTAAATGCATCAACTGTAGGTCAGACCTTAAGCTCAAAGCAAGTACTAGCAGTTTAGGCTGGCAGTTCTAACGCAGGGTCTGGGTATTTTAGTTGTGTGTATGCATAGCAATTTTAACAGCTAATATTACTGAGTGCTCACTCCCTGCCAGGACTGTTCTAAGCCTTTGTCTATGTCAACTCATTTATCCTCATCACAACCATCTGAGGCTGGTAATATTATTATCTCATTTTAAAAGTGAGGAAACTGAGGCACAGATATTCTAGGTATCTTGCCTAAAAATCACTCAACTAATTAATGCAGATGTCGGATCTGAACCCTTGTAGTCCTGAGGCAAAGTCCATGTTCCTGGACCTAACTGTTCCTTTCTTTCCCCAAGAATCTCCTAGTCTAGTTTGGAGGAACACACAGTAACCAACAATATGAGAATAATGGAAGAAAGGCTATAATAATCATCGCTAACATTTGGTAGTAGAGTATGGGGATTCACAGTGTGCTGAGGGGACACAGAGCAGAGACCTGTGAGCTTTCATTGAGAAAATGGCATTTAAAGGATACTTTGTAATATAGTAGAAATTTACATGGAACACAGGCTCTTACTGAAGAGGAAATGTCTTTGAGGCAGTGTTGTGCTCATCTCTGTAACTCCAGGACCTCACCTTGGCACATGGTAGGTGCACAGTAAATGTTTCATGAAGCCACCTGAAATGAAACACATTGCAAACAAGGACACTACCTCATGACACTTAAACTGCCCTGCTCTTGTCTTTACCAGGAACTTTTTATTTTCCCATCCTCCTTTAACAAAGAAGACAAAGGCAATGGCTCATACACAGGAAGAATAACTTTGCCAGGTTGGCTTTCAAGTCACAGTCTTCAGGAATGTGTTTGATCTAAAAGCAAGGACTGTCTGCATTTTCAGTGAATTTGCCTGCAGAAATCTTTAATGAGTTTACCTATAAACTAGCATGGCTTATTACTTGCATTATTAGCCAGATTTCTAAATGCTACTTTAAAAAACGGAGTGCGCACACATATAGGTACAAACAATGTCTGTCTCCCCGGTAGTCCCTGCATTTGAATTAGGCTTTCCAGGAACCTCCACTCAAAAGATTTTACATTCTCTCTCCCGTGTGGGTGGTCAATTACAATTCTGCCAAAATCGAAACAGAAACTTTAGGAGAATTACTAGATGTTTGTGTTCTCTCAGCTGATCGTGCCCACTCCCTCTCCAGAAACTCTGGGAGGCCCCCTATGTGAAATTGACATGTTTTGTCACATTGTGGCAGACCTTGGCTGGCATCCCTTACCCTCTGGGCTTCCCTCTACATCCTCCTTTCTTATTCCCAACTTCCCACTTCTTAAGAGAGGTCTATTGATTTTGCTCCTGAAATGACACAGTCTTACTTTAAAATGTTGGGGATGTCTCTGCAAGTGATGAGCAAGGAGATTTGGGACAAAGTAGAGTGAAATTAGTATTGAATTATTTTGTTCAGTCAAAAAACAAAACAAAGACATATATTGAGCACCTCAGTGCCTGGAAGTATGCTAGGTGACAGCGATGCAAGGTGAATAAAATACCCTCCTTTTGTGGAGCTCGCAGTCTAGTAACATCAATGGCATGAAAACAATTTTAGAAACACAATGAAGTGCAGTGCTGGGGTAAGTGTAGGGAGTTGTGGGCATATGCCAGAGTGCTGGGAATGGTAAAGGCTCTCTGGGAGACGTGATTCCTGAATTAAATAAAGAAAAAAGAGCAAGCAGGAGTTAGCCAGGTGATGAACACATTTCCAGGTGTGGGGTTGAAGGGAACATCAGGTTGCAGGCTGAGGGAACATCTAGATAAGACAGACAGCAGGATTTACATGGGGACAGCTCAAGCTGGAGTGTAAGGTGCATGCAGAGGGAGACAATGAGGCCGTAGGTTGGGCTGGTGATTAAGGAGTCTGTCGATTCTGCTAAGGAACTTGAACTCTATCTTGGGGACATTGGGGAGCCATTAAAGGAATTTAAGTAGGGGAGTATCAGGGTCAGATTATTGTGTTTAAATAAGTGCCTCAGGTAATGGTGACTTCTTTACACAAGGCCACAAGGTGCTCCTGAGTCCTCACAGAGATCAGAGTACTGGAAACAGGAAGCCTATGGACTGTCCAGTCAGAGCATTTGGGAAACACAGGAGCCTTATCTACAAGATTTCAGAAGAGGGGAGACGGAAGACTAGGGAAAGCAACTGCAAGTCTTTAGCCTTCTTTTCTTTAGAGCATTTCTAAGTTATTTCTCAGAATAATTGTTATCTCATTCCTATCAATATTTTATGAGTAATACAGAGATTCCTTGAAAAAATCTCAGGTCTAAAGATACATATTTTTGTCTAAGTTATGTTACATATCTTATGAGTCTACCTATTGGGACAAACATATCAATATCATGCCAAAGCAATTGCAACATATTTTCCTTATAAAAATCTTTCAGTTTTTCAACAGAATATCTTTAGTGCCCTTGACAGACATCTAATGGAAACTATCATAATTTATTTTAAAATATATCATGGTATTTCTCACCCTCCATGATCTGAAATGATCTTCCCAGAAAAAGGACTTAACTTTATGGTTCATATTTTTCTCATTTAAATTCTTTTTATTTTTCATATTGTTATGTATTTTTTACTATTCCTCCACTGGCACATTGTAATAACTGACCATATTTGCTTAGCAGGAGAGTAAATGTTCATTTGCATATGTCTTGTTCCTTCTAGAAGCTCAAAGGTGGCCTTGCCCTTTTGCAAGCTGCTTGGTTACTGTTGTCCAAATGAGTATATGTTAGGGAGTAAAGGGCAGTGTCCTGAAGATGCAAAACTTATGTCTTAATCTTCACTCTCAACTCCATTCCCAACCAGGTTTCTAGAGCTATAATCGAAATAAATGTAGGACAGGGTGGGGGAGGAGACATTCACTCTTACTTTAAGTACTGATTGCATTTTTTCATTATAGGAAAATCTTTCTACAATGGCCTCAGGCCAACATTTGATAGGGATATATCCTGGCTTTGGGGAGAAGAGGGATGTAAAATTCCCCTAAGTCCTTCTGGAAGTCTACTTTACTAAACCTTGCAAAAAGGCAAACCAGGAAATGTCTTTATGCATCTTCACATTTTAAGATGTAAAAATGACTGACAGGCATGGCAGACCTGTTAGCTTTGGAAGTTAGAGACATTATTCTTAATTCAGGTAATAAAAGTGCATTGCTTTGGGATATAGCCATCCATATCTATCTATAAAATACATATGTGTGTACGTGTGTGTGAGTGTGTGTGTATACATATATATATCTATATATCTATATATATATATGGCAGAAGTGGAAATACTTTTTTTCCTGTTTAATTGCTAATTAACACTGTATATAAGTATGAATTTGGGAATTTGTGAAATTTAATTTTTCACACTGGTGGTAAAGCCTGGAACAACCTTGTGCAAAAAGATAAGAGAACATTTTCATGCTGAGTATTTGACTGGTTTTAATACCATTCAAGGCATGTATGTCTGTTTTGAATTGCCCACTTACTTCATTTTACATCCAAGTGTACAACATGCTCACCAGCAAATGATAAGAATGTAATAAAACAGAAATAAGCTGTGGCCATTCGTCATTGTTTTATATCTCCACTTGGACTTCTAATAGTCATCTCAAACATAAGTTGATTCTACTGTCTTTCCCAAGGCTCTTTTCCAACCTATCTCTCCCTAGTCTTTTCCATCCCAGTAAATGGTATCACCACCCACCCAGTTGCTCAAAATAGAAATCCTCCCTCAGGCCGGCCTTGACTCCTCTCTCACCTTTCATCCAACCATGGAAAAGCTTCATCAATTTTACCTTCAAAAGAATTTTGAGGGCTTCCCTGGTGGCGCAGGGGTTGAGAGTCCGCCTGCCGACGCAGGGGACACGGGTTCGTGCCCTGGTCCGGAAAGATCCCATATGCTGCGGAGCGGCTGGGCCCGTGAGCCATGGCCGCTGAGCCTGAAAAAAAAAAAGAATTTTGACACCATCATCATTTCTTCATCCCCATGGTCGTTGCTTTATCATTTTTTAGTGCTTGCCTACTGCCCTTAAACTAAAATCCAAAGTCCTCCCAAAGGCTCTGTGTGAATCTCATCTGCCACTCACCCTGTTCCAGCTCTGAATAGGTCAAGATCTTCCCAGTATCATGGCCTTCGTTCATCCTTTTCCCTCCTCTTGAAATGTTTGTCCCTTGAACTTGGCTTTCTCATCCTTCCAGTCTTAGCTTAGAATCCACAAGCTACGCTCCCTCTACTCACCCTATCCCATTATAGGTTCCTTATCTCACAGCACTTACATTAGTTTGTAATTGCTTTCTTTTTTAACTTGTGAGTTTTCTGTTTCCCCTGATAAACTATCAGCATCATAGGGTAGGGATGATGTTTATCTTGCTCCCCAGAGCATGTCCCACACTGTATGTTGTGCCGAGCAAATAGCAAAACTCAAGAAAAATTTGATTGAATACACGGAATATGCTAAAACTGAAGATAAAAGAAGGAACAGGACACAGTCCCTGCCCTCATAGAGCTTGCATTCTAACAGGAAAGGCAGAAAAAAAATCAGATAATTACAATATCTAGAGATAAGTGCTCTACAGGAGCTAGGTACAAAGCACAGTGATGGGGGAAAGGACTGTATGAATGGTGTAAAGATTTTGGCTAGATGAACTTGGTAGAATCTTCAATTACCATCAAAATATTTTTACCATTAAATAGCTCTGATGATTTGGACAGGCTACTTCACACCTCTGATTCTTAGTTTATTCATCTGTTAAAAAAAAGAGAAAAAAGAGGTAAGGATGTGTGAGGATTCAATGAAATAAGCCATGTAAAATGTTAGCTCCCAGAATAAGAAGGTAACCACTTTAAGTAGATTCACTACCACCATCAAGAGTGATGTTAATTGGTCAGTGTATACCTGGAGCTCAGTATATGCTGTTGAACTCAAGTCTTTTACTCTCAAACCAGTGCACATGTTCTGCTACATGGAGATTGATAGTAAATAACTCAACTCAGATTCCTCCCTCTCCAGAAATTTCCCTAACCATTTCAAGACAGTTCATCACACCCTCCCCTGAGTTATCTTTGTGCCTTACGATTGGGAGCATGTTGATATTTTAAGGGGCCCAAATAACCATCACTGCTCCACTGTGTTCTAACGTGGAACCACACGAAAGGCTGACTGAAGTGGTAGCTTCATAACTGAGGGAGAAGTTGAGGACGTGGTTTAGTGTGTTAGCCTCACAAATCTCAGAATAGACATGCAAAAGAGGTGCTGAGCAGCTGGAGGCCTTTCAAGCTTCTCTAATGGTAGGGAACAGACTAGAGAACAGGTGGATTCAAAAGGAAGAGGAGGAGGAGAATGGCTGAGCTAGGCATTGCACAGTCATTCCACAACCCAGGGGCATGGGTAGGGTATAGGAAGAATCCAGAGGTGTTACACTAATTGGCATCCCCCCACTTGGAATCACGAAGCCAGTGAAGGGGTTCCTCTCCTCTACCCCACCACCATCAGAGCCACTCCAGGCTCCAGAGCTAGCAGGCCTGGGTTTAGGCTCTCCCTCAACCACTTATAAACAGGAACACTTCAATCTCTTAGGCTTTGTATTCTCAAATGTAATATGAGGGTGATAATAATAGTGTCTACCCCATAGTATGAGGCTAACACGAAAGAGTGCAGTAAAGTGCTTACCACTGTATTTGGCACATAATAAATGTTCTTTTATCTTGGCTAGGATTTTACTCTCTTTGAAACTGCCATTGCAAGAGATAAGTAGACACATAAATGAATAAATGTATGCCTTAATTAAAACACTAGAAAAGGCCTATCAGGGAAGATGAAACTTGGGCAAGATTTTTAAGAACAAGCATTACTTCTCTATGTGGGCCATGGGCCTTCCAAGAAGAGGGTGGACACAGGGCTGCAGTATAACTTTCATGGTCCCTGGGCACTTTTGCCTTCTTGAGTTTTGTCCTCTGTTTAAAAAAGATATTAAATATTATATTTTATGATTGCATTGCTATAAAGACAAATATCACCTATGCTGGATTATGTTACATTTTTTCTTCTAATTTTTTTCTTCTACTTAAAGCCTTTTTGTTAGTCCCAAATAAGTAACATGGTTTCTAGACATTATACCTTTTGTTCTTGATGGATAAGTCAGAGGTGGGGAAAACAAAGGACAAAGACCCAAGGAAGGGCACAACTTAGAATGTTTAGAGAACTATAGAAAGTGTCATGTGATGGAGCCCCAGCGGTTTTTGCAGAACAATCTATGTAAGAAATAGATGTTGCAGCAAAGTCAAGATTTATATGTAAAAATACATAAAATTAAGATAAATTTTTAATTATACTTACCTTTACCACTACCTGTGATACACTCCAATATTTTCTATTATGTTTTTATTTTACACTGGTCATAACCCACTAAATTTATTATTTCATAAAAGCTTTCACTTGTCATTTGAAAATCCCTGGTGTAAGAGAAAGAAAGAGGAAGAAGGGTGGAGAAGCAGCCAGGACAGGGGCACAGAGGTCCGGCACTGCATGCCAGTGGGTAAACATATATAATATGCCTAGCACACTGCCTGCATGAAGTGAGACACAGAATAAGTGAAGGCTATTATAAAATATATTTTGAAAATTATGTCCTTATCCTATAAGGACATAATTTGGGGGGAAAGGAGGTAAACCCAACATTTTAGTTAAAAAAAAAACAAAAAAACCCTCTCTGTGACTTTGAATTTGATGGCCTCTCTCTGTCAGGAAACCAAATTGTGTAATTCCTCCCAGCTGGAGGTGTGTGTATGCATATGTATGTGTGTGTGTGTGTGTGTGTGAGAGAAACATTTCATTAGCTTGGATTCATAATGTTTATACATTCCATCTCACCTTTATCTCTTCGCCTGACCCTGTTTATAGAATCCTGTACCTTTAAGTCGTCTTCCAGGTCCTGCTTTTCAAAGGTTGCAAAATATGCCATTATGGATAAGTAGCAAGTACTAGCAACCATTAGACTCTTGAGTTGTTTCTAATTAAATCCTATGGATTTAATGCTTTAGGTTATTTAAAAATCTTCCATCAAGTTCTCCTGAATTTCTTTTGGTCCCTTTTTTCCTTCTAGTTTACTATTTTTATGAAGAGAGGGACAGGGACGTGCATACACACATCCAAAGTCTTTGAAATGTCTACCATCTTCCTAGGGCTCTGAGTAGTGTGGTAATGAATGGCTTTGAGGTTATCTGACTGTCTTGTTATGAGAGATCAAACCTGAAAGTATGTGTTTGCGTCCAATTAGCACCAACTGTTGGGATTTGAAAATCATGTATTTCATTCATTAACCTTCAGAATGGCATTCAGAGAGGAGAATGTTTAATTTACAACCTACAATTTATACATTCATCAAAAGCAATAACATTATTGTAATGCTCGTGTTAAGGACCATTCGTATTCTTAGTCTCTACAGTAGAGCATGAGGAGACCGTGTCTACCCTGAGGACATATTCTCTAATAACAAGAATCTTTCATCCTCTGCAGTGGAGAGAGACTTCCACATGCCTTTTCGCTTGTCATGTTCACCATAATCCTGGAAGAAAATAGGCCAGAGGTTATTATTCGTATTTGATGGATGAAAAAACTGAGTCTCAAAGAGATCAAGGGACTTGCCCAAAGTGACACTTTCACAAAATGGTAAAGCCAGAACTTGAAATCATATTTTTTTCTTCTTAGTCCTCTGCTCTTTCCATCTCCCCAGGTTGTTTTCCCCAGTATTGAGATGCACAAAATAAAGAAGGCCATTGTCAGGTCAAAGTGTGAAGTAGGCAATTTTATTTCATGGCCCACCACCTCTTAGGCATTGCTCTCCCTCCCCAGGACACATCCACCAATGTTCCAGGGACACACATGTCTGCCCCTTCTTTGTCCTTCAGCTTCACCATTGCACAGACCAATGGGAAGCAGCAGATACATGGGGTGGGAGGATGGGCAGCACTGTAGCATATTTTAGGAGACCTGAGATTTCAACATCAGACACATAAAAGTTCAAATCCCAAATCTGAAACTTTCTACATTTGTGGCCTTGGACACCTTAAATTCTTTGTTCCTTAGTTTCGTCATCTGTGAATGACCACAATACCTATCATGATTTCATTTTGAAAATGATAGCATGATAGGTGATAGAATATGTGACTAAATGTGACTTCAACAATAAGAAACTTTCATTATCTCACTTAACTCCAAAAGGAAGCTTTTCCAGGTTGATAAACCAAGCTGCTCAAGGATATCCAGGTTCTGGGTCAGCTTCTTACCCAAAGCAGGAAAGAAGGTGTTGGGCATTCTCCTTATGCATTCTTCACTCTCTTTTTATCACGGCAGAGATGAGGAGTCTTTTCCAGAAACCTCCAGCAAACTTCTCTTTCACTTGGTTTGCCAAACTGGATCACATGCCCATCTCTACACAGGCAAGACAACTGCCGGGTTGACCAGCTGTCCCAGCTGACTTGGGCCTTGGCAAAAGAGAGTAGGGTTGTTGTGATCAGTTTAGACTACCCATAGGTTATCCTCTAGGGCTAGGATTGGAGTCCTCCTTCCTTAAGCACATCTCAACTTACATATGAGAAAAAAACCAAAAAAATGTGGGATCCATGAGCAAGCTAGAGGGTGGGTCGGTGACTCCTGAGAAGGTACCCAGCTGGTCTGCCACAGAAGGTTTTGTGTTTTGTGATCATTAGAAAAGTTGAAAGTAAAAAGCCTAGCATAGCACCTGGCTCATGAAATATCTCAGTGAATGTCTACACATCGTTACCAAATTTGCAAGTTACCAGCGTCCACTCATTTTTTAATTTGGGGCATACCACTTAACCACTCAAAGCTGGTTCCCTTTTCTTCAAATTGAGGATAAGTATTGCTACTCTGAAGGGTTGTTGGAAAGGTTAAAAATAAAATAATATCTGGGAAAGAGTTTTTAAGCTGTTAAGTACTATGCAAATGTAAAGTATCATATTTACCATTTAGTGTCACATCTACAAAGTGGCTTACAGCAGGGTCAGACTGCAACATCACGACAGATATTTGTGAAAAGCTCATAACTGAGTGTAAGTTTTTCATGTGTTTCATGCTGATATATAGAACACCAGTCGTTTCATTGTTCTGAACATTTAAAACTAAATTCCAGCTTTTGTTCCAGACCACCTTGTACCTAAATATAGTGCAATGAAATGCAAAAAAAAAAAAAAAAAAAAAAAAGTCCAGTGCATTAAAACTGACACACAAAAAAGATTAACCTTTCTACTGCTTTCTTTATCCAAGTTCCCCCTCACAACCTAACACCTGAAACTGCTAATGATGTCAGTTGGCTCTATGTTCCCCAAGTCCTTGTGCTGCAAGTCCAAATGAAAAGGCCAAGGTTTCTGATATCCACTTTCTTTTTTTTGAATTTCTGACATCTACTTTCAAGAGTACCTACTCTGTCCCAGATGCCTTAAGTGCATGCATTTCCTTTAAAATTCTCAACAATTCTACAAGATGCTTATTGTATCCCCATTTATCGGGTAGAAAAACCAAGGTTCACTGAGATTAGACAACCTGCTTACATCTCATAGTGACAAATGAGGGAGCCCCAGATTTTGACTCATTTCTCCCCAGCTCTAAAGCTTCTGGTATTTCTACTATTCCTCTACTTGACCAGCTTTTCCATGACATCCTTTCCAACTGAACATCATGAGAGTGACGTTTTACCTCCTCACTCCTTTCCCTGGCTCATCTATATGACCAATTCTACAAACGCTCAGCTTGTTCTAGAATTCCATTCAAGAGAATCTCTAACAGTGGCACCGTCTGAAGCTGGGAACACACTGTAGAACAGCCATGTACACCCATACCCTTGAGGCTTAGGATGCAGAAATATTTATTGGAACATGGTCCCTAGGGCAGAAACACAGAAATCTATCCTGTAATGCGATCTTAAAATTAATATAATCAGTCTTTAGTGCTTCTAAGAAATGATATCTTACGTGCTGAACTATTGCATTTAATACCCAAAACACACTGCCCATTTTATAGATTTTAAAAATACAACAATGAAACTCAGAGATACCATGTGATATCCCCAGTACCACTGACTTTAAAGACTGTTATAGTTACTAATTGCCACGCTAGTGCTGCCTAACAAAATGACCTCTAAATCTCAGTGGCATACAATAGTAATTGTTTATCTGTCATGTGCCTGGGTCATCTGGGATTGGCAAGATGACCTTCCTGAACTTGGCTGGGCCCACTCTGTATCCAGGAGTTGGCTGGCTGGTGGCTGAGCTAGAAGGAAGGAAGTACAAAGTTACATGGGCAAAGGGTGTGCTTATAAAGGAGCATAAAAAATGGGGAACAGGGCTTCCCTGGTGGCGCAGTGGTTGAGAGTCCGCCTGCCGATGCAGGGGACACGGGTTCGTGCCCCGGTCTGGGAAGATCCCACATGCCGCGGAGCGGCTGGGCCCGTGAGCCATGGCCGCTGAGCCTGCGCGTCCGGAGCCTGTGCTCCGCAACGGGAGACGCCACAACACTGAGAGGCCCGCGTACCGCCAAAAAAAAAAAAAAAAAAAAAAAAAAAAAAAAAAAAATGGGGAACATCTTTGCAATTCACCACTAGAGATTTTTTAAATATCACTCATGTTTTCTAAATGATTTTGTGATAGATATACCCCTGCAATAAAAAGCAAGGTCATCTCTATAGTAATACTCCAAGTTATGAAGACTTTAGTAATGTGACTGCCAGACCCCAGTCTACCCTGCGAAGTTTCTGAGAGCTCCAGAGCCCCACATGGGTTTGTGCTCATGACCAGTCTTTTGCCACAGTGGCATCCATCCTGTTGTACCTCTTCTTGAAGGCAGCTAAAAAGCCTCTATTGCTACTACTGAGGATACGCTTTATCACAACACCTGGGTCTCTGGCACGAGTGCTCTGTCCTGTTGCTCTGAAGATGCCACGCCCAGTTACGTTGGACAGGTGCCAGGGCCTGCCCGGAGGTGACATGAAGGCCCACTCTCCAGCTCTGTGCTACACTTCAGGGTCTGCCTAGGACCTTCTGCCTCTCCTTCCTACTCATATGCTGCAAGAATTTTATAAGAAAAAGGGAAAGAGAAAATAAGCAGCTTCTCACCACAGTTCAAGCTTTGAAAGACACAGCGTTTGATCCCAAATGCAACAGCTGCTTTTAGGTCTTTGGTAGCTTCGAGCTGTTCCAAGACAAAGGGTGGGTATCTGCCTCACATCTGCATTACTGAAGGGCCTATTTAATTTGTGGTTTTTAATATAATACCTACCTTGGAAAATCCCAGTGTTAAGCCTGATGCATTCTGATAATTTATCCTAAAGCAAAAAGCAAAAATAAAACCTTGTCCCTGAAGTAGTGTTCCACTTATAGAGACTCAAAACTTCAAATTTCACTTAGCAATTAACTATTCTATCCTAATATATCTTTATTCCATCTACATTTTTCTTTTTCCCAGTTACATTCATATCACGTTTTCAAAGTTGTAAGGTTCAGTCTTGACTAAGATACCTATTTCTGAATGATAAGAATACTGATAATATTTTGGAGACGCAAAGCCAAGGTAGTTTTCATCGTGTCCTTTTGCTTGGAGGTCCTCATGAATTGTATCAGGTGTATTTGTTGCTCTGGCAAGAAGACCGTTAAGAATGTATCTATTGCACTTCTAATTTTCTGCGGCTGAAGGTTTAGAGGTTGACTTTGCTAACCTAAGAAGCTGGAACTGGATGCTGTTGACATTGGTTCAATAGCGTCATGTTGGCCTCTCCTTCAGTATTCCCCAAACTGCTCCTCCAGAATTCATATTCCATCCTTATTTAATTTAGGAAGGAAGTGGGGAGGAGGTGCCAGCCATATCTTTCTTTTTTATTAAGACAACCAAAAGCTTTCCTACAATACCCTGGCACACTTCCACCTATGTGTTGGTGACCAAAACTGAATCCCTTGGCTACCTAAGGCAGCAATGCACTGAGGGAAGGTGAGTACTTGCCTCACCTGGCCCTTAAATGGAGGCAAAGGAGAAGTTTGTGAGGATTGGATGCTAAGGACCAATATCTTCCTCAAGGACTGATATTACTGAGAACAAAGGGTTCACAGCTTAATTCTTGAGTTTCAAACTCGGATTGTTCCAAGTTCTTAACAAGACAATCATATTCAGATTTATTAGAAGTAAAAAAAAAAAAAAAAATTCTCTAAATTATCAAAGTTTTCCATTTCATCCATAGCAATACCAAAGCTTGATCAAGTAAGATAGATGTTTTCAAGGAAATAAATGTCCAAGCAGCAGAAAAGAAATTTAAAGGTTAACCTAACACTCCCAACCTGCTGGGCCTTGGCTAAGGTTGGGGGAAGAGAAGTGATGGAAATATTGAGGGAAAGTCTAGATAGATCAAGGGATAATCCTACACCGTCTGAGCTGATACCTGTAAGTTGGCCCTGTTTAGATGGCTGTACCCCAGCCTTTCTGTGCCTCAAGAGAAATGTTTGTGCAGGCTCCAGCCTGGTCGCAAAGACACATGTGCTGGCACTGATGGTGTGGGAAGAAATTGTAGCCAGAACCAGATGTTAAATCTAGTTAGACTTGTTAAAAGTAGTTTTCACAATCTCATAAGATAATGCTGGGTTTTCAGGGTGGCATAGTGAAGGGTTAAGAGTCTTGGTAAGCTTCTACCTGGGGCTTCTGAACTGGGTTGAATAGTGTCCCCCCAGAATAATTAATGTCCTTCTGGAACTAGAATGTAACCTTCTTCTTTGGAAATAGAGTCCTTGATGATATAATTAAGATGAGGTCATCTTAACCTCATCACGAGGCCCAGTTAAGATGGGCCCTTAATGCAATATGCCTGGTATCCTTGTAAGAAGAGGAGAAGACACACAGAGAGTGACGCCCACAAAGGGAAGGTGATGCACAGATACACAGGGAGAACACCATGTGATGACAGAGGCAGAGACTGGGGTTATGCAGCAGCACGCCAAGGACTGCCGGCCACCGCCAGAAGCTAGGAAGAAATAAGGAAGAGATTCTTCCCCAGGGTCTTCAATGAGGAGAGCAAGGCCCTGCCAACCTTGATTTCAAACTTCTGACTTCTAAACTGTGAGAGCTTACGTTTCTGTTGCTCTAAGCCACCTTGTTTGGTGTATTTTGTTATGGCAGCCCTAGGAAACTAAGAAAGCTTACTTGCCCTCTCTACTGCAGTTGGCAACCAGTCATCAGTAAGAACTGTTGTTTCTACCTCCAGTGTCTCTCTTCTAACTTCTTCCCCCCTCTGCCCTCTGCTATCTCCCCATTTAAGATCCTCATTTTTTTCTTACTCCTAATGGGTCTCACGGACTCAATTCTCACTCTTCCTAAAATGGCCCTCTGCAGTATGCCCAGAAAAATCTTTCTATAACAACGTTTGTTTTTTTTTGTTCTGTTTTGTTTTTTTGCGGTACGTGGGCCTCTCACTGTTGTGGCCTCTCCCATTGCGGAGCACAGGCTCCGGACGTGCAGGCTCAGCGGCCATGGCTCACGGGCCCAGCCGCTCCGCGGCATGTGGGATCTTCCCGGACCGGGGCACAAACCCACGTCCCCTGCATCGGCAGGCGGACTCTCAACCACTGCGCCACCAGGGAAGCCCTATAACAACGTTTTTACCATGTGATGTCCCGGTGCAAAACCCTTCAGTGCCTTCTCATTGGCTTCAGTTCAAAATCCAAACACCTTACTTAATCTGAGTCAATTCATCTTCCACAGGAAGGAAACACCAGGAGAGAATTAGAAATGTAAGAGATGGGTGGAAGGAAATACCTGTGAGGGACGAGAGGAAGAGAAAGTAGCATGGGCTGAGAAAGCTGCAGACTGTGGTGCCAACTTGACACCTATGTAGGGAGAAGGGAAGAAAGGAGGATTGAGTAGGAAGTGCTGGAGGCTCTAGGGCAGCTCTAAGAAAGTCATGGCCAGGCCAACTGGAGAGCCCCAGTGCAAAGATTGGCATTTAGAAGAATCCTGTGTTGGACAGAAATGGCCCAGCTCTTGTGCACCTGCCATGCTCAGACACTGCTGAGAGAATCTTTGGGAGAGAAGGCCTCAGTGTGAACCCCAAAGTGTGGCAGCTGGAGGCTGTCAGCCAGCTAATATTCCCTGCAAAAGGTTCTCTCTTGAGGAGAAAACTGAGTGGCTTACTCACAGTGTTGCCCCAAAGTCAAACAAGGGTCTCCATCGGCTGGTCCTTACAAATGTCTCCAAACTCACCTCTCTCAGCTCCATGATATGGACCATGGGTCCAGCTATGAAGCAGCTGGCATGGGTTACATTCTCCTGCTCTGATGTCTGTGTTCATACACTTCTACTCCCCCGGCCACCTAGTTAACCTGGCTAACACTTCCTCCTGTATGTCTAGTTCTGTTTACATGTCTGTTTCCCACCACTAGGCTGTAAGTTTCTTGACGACAGGGGTTTCTTTGTTCATATTTTCATTCCCTACTGAAAACTACAAGTCCTTAAACTTGGTGAGAGTTCAGTAAGTGATGGATGGGTGGATGGGTGGATGGATGGATGGATGGATGGATGGATGAGTCGGTGGGTGGATGGATGGGTGGATGGATGGAAGAGTGGGTAAGAAGACATCTTCTGGAATATCATAAAGTCCCAATGCCAGAGGAAATGTCATAAGGAGCATAGCCACTAATCTTGGCCGAAAAGCCACTAATCTATTTTGGACAGGTGAGAATTTCTGAAACATTTTAACATTGACAGAGATAAAGATTTCTCCAGTGCTGCCAGTGAGTGTATATCTTAATGTCTAACTTCAATCTCCACTAATGCTGTTGTGAAGCCTAAGAACCAAATTAAGAATAATGCCAGCAATTTTCAGACAACAACTTATCGCACTCATTCGAAAGCAGGAGATATATCTATTCTCCTTGAAATTCAAGTAAATGGCTGACCAGCATAATTGTATCTGTCTACACAAGTGACAAAATTAAAATTAATGTATCACCATAGGACAACAATTAGCTTAGTGTGAGTAAGCTGGGTTACTTGTATATTTCTGCTGTCAGAGACAATCCTCCCTTGTTTCCACAGATGTCTTCTGCCTCCTTTGAAGTCATCAGTGCCATCAGTAGCTAATAACGTGCTACAAGTTCCAAAGTAGGCTTGCTTTTTGAAACATCAGCCATGCTCCTGCACTGGAACCAGCCGCCAATATAAAAGCTAACGAAGGATAATCTTCCTAGATAAACATATAAACAGAATCATGACAAGGAATTTTGTTCATTGTTCTCTGTAAGCATTAGAGGCTATTCCTGAGGACTGTTTCTTCTTTAGCTAGAATCTAGCCCCAGACAGTATGCCCAGGTGAGTGGGACCCAGAGGAGGACAGATACATAGAGAAGGTCCAGGACTGTGATTGCATTTGGTTGTGGACACGTGGAAGGTACTGTTGGGGAACTTCAGAAGTTATGCGGGGCAACTGGGGAGGATGCCATAGAACTAATGAGATTTCATGAGACCTGGATTTGAGGTAAAAAAGAAACAAACAATAACAACAACTGCAACAACAAAATCAGAGTCAAAAAGCAAATCCTTATTTTAGTCCTAAATGGTGAGATCTGAGTTATGCTTACAAAACTTCTGGCTGTTTTAAATGCTACAAAACATGAGAGCACATTCTCTCTCAACCCCTATTTTTGCAGATCTTCACCCAGTGATGCCACCGCCAGTGGCCAGATGAATAGGGCAACCCACAGCTCCACAATTGGGCAAGATGGCATCATCAGGAAGGCTTCTTTTTTTCTTTTTTCTTTTTTCTTTTTTTGCGGTACGCGGGCCTCTCGCTGTTGTGGCCTCTCCTGTTGCAGAGCACAGGCTCCGGACGCACAGGCTCAGTAGCCATGGCTCACGGGCCCAGCCGCTCCGCGGCATGTGGGATCTTCCCGGACCGGGGCACAAACCCGTGTCCCCTGCATCGGCAGGCGGACTCTCAACCACTGCGCCACCAGGGAAGCCCAGGAAGGCTTCTTAAGCAATTACTGATGAGAAGTTGGAGCAAGTACAAATTGGTATTATGGCACTAGAAGGAAATCAGAAGCACTAGATCTAAGTGAGAGTGCATCTTTTCAAAGGTCCTGCTTTGTGATCAAAGGAAAAATACACAATTCCCTGCTTACAAGTTCTTCAGACACTTTTTTAGATGTTATACGCATTTCTATGTTCACCAGTTTCCATGATAATTTGTTCTATCTACCTCTTTCTTCCTGCCCTCCCTTCTCTTTCTTTCTTTCCTTTTTCCCCTTTTCCTTCCTCCTTGTCTCATTCCTTTTCCCTTGCTTTCCTCATTCCTCTTCAAAATTCCAAGGCTCTATTATTTTGAAAGTATCAGAAAACCAGCTCTTTTGGTAGAAAATATTTATCAGAATGTATTTCTATAAATGTGTAAATATAGCAATAGACTCCAAGAAGAGGGCTTCGTAGCATCCAGGATAGCCACCAGCCAATTGAGCAGCTGTTGGGTATCTGGCCCTGGGCTATGGGCTGCGGCATGGAAATGAGTAAGAGCTAGTCCATGCTCAGATATTTGTATGTGCAGTGAGATAAGGACTGTTAGAAGTACACACTGTGTATGGGGAAGGACATAAGAGTTCTAAGAATTACCTCTTGGAAGTGATATTTGAGGTAAACCTGGATTTAATTAAGAGTAATTTGCAAACAGAGAAGAGAGAGTCTTGGGCCAATGGAAAAGGTGCAGAGAAGAGAAATAAGTAGTTCAATATAAATAGCTTGGTAAATAAAGAATTGGTAAACCTAGACTGGAAAGGGAGGCGGGGTCCACATCATGAAGATTGTTGTGGTTCCCCTTATAGGCTTGAAATATTCAGTAGGCCATGAGGAATCACTGAAGTCTTTTAAGAATAAAAGTGACTTGTCAAGTTATCATTGTAAAAGGATAACTCTGGCAACAGTAGGATGGATGGATGGATGGATGGAGGGGGAAGAGTGTAGCACCTCAGGGGTGCAGTGATACCACTGAAGGAAGTACTACGATAGCCCAAGGAGAGAGAATGATGTCAGAAAGAAGCAGCAGATAAAGGATGGAAATAATTTGAGAACTTTCCAGGACTTGATGACCAGTGGATGTGGAGCTGAGAGACGAGAGGATTCTGGTTTGGGGACTGTTTACCATGATGCAAAATTTGGAGTGAGAATAGAGGAGGGAGAGGAAGAAGTTAAATTTTGTCCATGACAAGTATGAAGTACTAGGAGGAAGGCCAAGTGGAGAAGTCTAAAAGGCAATTGTTATTGATCAGCAGTTGAAAAAAGAAGACTAATTAGGAAAAAGAGATGGGGAGTCGTCAGTGTATACATGGCCTTGAAGCCCTGAGGATAGATGAGTCACTGTGTATGGAAATCATTGCCTTCTTTCATCTCAGGTTAAACACAAACAATTCCCTCTTTCTCATTTTTGATGATCAGTAACATGTGCTGAGTCCTTAAGGGCCCTCAAAGTACTTTCACAAACCCTTATTTTATTTGAATCTTGTCTCTTATACCATTCTGTCTTGTACGTATTATCCCATTTTGCACACTAGGAAAATGAGTTTAAGAGGTCAAGGGGTTTTCTCTGTGTTCACAGCTAGTAAGTGGAAGAGCTAGGACACAAAAAATCTGGTTCTCTGGCTCTAAATTCTTGGCAAGTTTAAGTGTCATTTGTGTTGGTTTCCCTCCTAACACCATAAGTTGGCAGAAGTATCTTGTGTAGCACTGAGTTATGCCTAGCACAATGTCTAGCATATAACAAACACTCAATAAACAGTCATATCATTTCTTGTCATTATTTTAAAACTGTATCCCTTAGCTAATTTCCTCTACATTTATTTTATATTAAACAGTTTCACAGCTCAAAGGGATAGTAGCCTGATTTCAACTAGTTGCTTCTTCCTCTGTGTGTAGATGACATGTTTTATTCTTTTATTACAGAACTTGACGTACTGAATTGTGATTATTTGTCTGTGTTTCTGCATTAAACTGTGAGCTTCTGGAAGGCAAGGGGACCATACATGAATAATTCAATTAACCTCTCATTTGCTTAATTAAGGGATTGTCAATGGCCATGCCCCTCCCTCACCCATTCCTGTCCACAGCCACTCTGATACTCTCTTCTGAAACTTGTATAAGCCTCTATTGTAGTAATTAGATATTAGAGTATAACTGTCTGCTTGCACCTCCCCTCCAGGACTGTGAGTTCCTCAAGACAGAGATCTTGCCATTTTATGCCTACATCTCCAGTGCTGAGGTGTAAACAAACAACTAAATGGCGGCAAGTTCATTACTGCCATGAACACCTACGCCTGGGATGAAATCAATACTTATTCATTGAATAAATGAATGAGCAAATACAAGATACATTTAGTTCTAAAATATCAGAATGAGGACTTTAGAAACTATTTTGTTCCTCTTCCTCATTGGAGATGAGGAATATACGACCTAGCAAAGATAAGAAGATAATATTGCAAGGTCCCTCACATCTGGTCAGTGGCTCCAACACTCTTCCCGCTACAGTATGTAGAGAGTGAACCGAGGCATAAGAAACTGAAAGGGAAGAAGTGCATATTAAAAATATGCTATCTCTGCAGCACCTCACAGGGTATACAGAGAAGGGGGGGAAAGCAAATATAAAGTGTGGCCATTATTGTCAATTAAGCCAAGGTGAATGAATAAAGGAATTCATCATTTTATGTTGAGGCGGGCTTGGGCTGAAAGAGAGGCTTGAGGCTTTAAATGCTTCTCCAAGATGCATATCATTATAGCAACAACAACAACAAAAGCCAAACAGCTTTCAGTGTTTACGTTTCGACTAGAATTAGAGGGGATATTTAAATATTACAAGTACCAGCAATGCCATCAGCAATTACAGGCTGGCTTTCTTGCCTCCTCCTTGAGGCTCTTGGGAGGTGGAACTTCCAGAACCAGAAAAAGTAATAACAATAGCCCTCAAAACAGTGCATGAAGGGCTCAGTACATGCCAAGCAGCATCACTAATTCAACCTTACAGTGACCTGATGGAATAATATTATCTCTATTTCACATATGAGGGAACTAAGAGCCAGTTCACCCTTGGTCACACGGTTGGTAAATGCGGAGCAACAGGATTTACTCCGAAATATTCCTGCTTTCAAACCCACACTGTAAATCACCCTAATGACGCTGAGGATTAACCATTCCCGCCTGCCAGAAGCCCAGTTCACTGGCAGAAATGTCTTCCTTGAGTCATCCCAGCTTCTTTCTTTTTGCAAAGGGAACATTGATATATGTTTCAAGTTTCTGGGAAGGCCACTAGGCAGTTTGGACATAGAAACATTTTGGGGGATATTAGGAAAGGGAAGAGAAAAGAATGAAAAATGATCCACAAGTCACATCTATGTCTCTGGTAATTAAGAACAAGGTAATAATTAACTTTTAGTGGAGAACGTTGCAGCCTCTGAAGGAAGGGCTATCCAAATTAGAATCCCATTTCATCCTCACAGTGAACTGGGAAGAAGATACCATGGGTCTTCTTTCCCCATTCCAGATAAGAGAAACCTGAAGTTAGTGGATTTAAAATCTTGCCTAGCTTGAGCTAATATAAATGGGACTTGACCTCAAGTCTTTTGGACCCACAGACCATACTCACTCATTTCTGCTACCCAGAACATTCCCTTCCTGGTGTTAAGGAAAGAAAAAGAAACATTAGTGCATGTTGAATATCATTTATCTGACAAGGGCTTGACTGACCACATTCCACAGGGTATCCCATTGAACGATCTCAAGTCCCTGTCTTACGGGTGAGGAAACAGCTCATAGCCACTGCCCTCTGCTTCTCCAGCAGTCAGCTTCTCCTTTCCATCAAAAGAGTGCACAGCAGGGGGCTGTTCACTCCTCATGGGAAACACCCAGGACTCTGGAGTTGAGCATGGTAAATGGAACCATTGGGATTTCCTTTCAGAGCTGTCTTTAGGAACAGTCTGTTCCCTGCTTCTGTCTGTACCTTTAAAACTTTATTCTCCTCCTACTTCTTCCATTTCGGCAGATAGTATTTTTAGTATCCCCATTTTATAGAAGATGGTCAGCAGGTGTGCAGCAAAGTCAGGGTTCATGCCCCAAAGTCCACGGTTTTTCTTCTGTACTATAAAAGCCAAATGATTAGCAGAAGAATGCCTGATAACCACAGCAATGGAGCTATTGAATGATAGATATTTGAATGCCACTGAAGAAAGTTTTATCCAAGCTTAGAAGGCAATAGAATAATCCTAGTTGCTCTCAATATTTACCTTTTCTGAGTTCAGAAAAATCTACCTTTACTGAGTTCAGTTTCTTGACTCTCTTCCCAGCTCAGGGTATAATTTATCCTGATGGGATTCTGACATTTCACAATCACTCTACATGCTTAAAAAAAGAAATCAGTGACTATTATTAGGTAAGTCAGTGTAGCTGCTCTAACAGGAACCTCCACATGTTAGGTGCTTAACATAGTAGTTTATTTCTCCCATAGGTAAAATGCAAGGAGTACTTGATTGGTAAGCAGCTCTCCTCTAAGTGGTGATTCAGGGACTCAGGCTCCTGTTATTTTGTTCAACGTGTGGCTTTCAAGGTCACCATGTCCATTCGCCTGAAGCCAGAAGAAGAAAGAACAAGGATGATAGGATTTTGATGGTCCAGCTTAGAAGTGGCAGACACTGCTCTAGGCACATTCCATTGGCTGAAACTCAGTCACATGCCCACATCTAGCTGCAAGGAAGTCTGAGAAATGTAGTCTAGTTGTGTGCTCAGGAATATGAGGCTATGCTCCAGTGAACATAACCTTCCTCAAGCATGTTGAACTTGGGTGAATCTGTTACAGTTTCCTTTCTTCAGTCAAGGTTCAATCAAATTTTCTTGAGGATAAGCTCACTTCTTCATAAGCCACCTACTAATGTATCGCTTTCCTTTCTGCAGGTCCCTAATCTCATCACCACACTGTTCCCTCTATAATCCATGAGTTTGTCCCTGAAACTTTCTAGTTAGAGAATTTGTGGAAACTTCATGGGCACAAGAAGAAAAAAGAATTTTTTAATGTATGTGAATAATTTCTCTCTTTTATAAAAATTTTATTGAAATATAGTTGACTTACAATGTTGTGTTAGTTTCAGTTATGCAGCACAGTGATCCAATTATACATATATATATATATATATATTCTTTTTTTACATCCTCTTCCGTTATAGTTTATTACAAGATACTGAGTACAGTTCCCTGTGCTATACAGTAGGTCCTTGTTGGTTATCTAGTTTTTATATAGTAGTGTGTATATGTTAATCCCAAACTCCTAATTTATCCCTTCCCCCACCTTTCCCCTTTGGTAACCATGAGTTTGTTTTCTATGTCTGTGAGTCTATTTCTGTCTTGTAAATAAGTTAATTTGTATTTTTATATTCCACATACAAGTGATATCATATGATATTTGTCTTTCTCTGACTTTCTTCACTTAGCATGATGCTCTCTAGGTCGATCCGTGTTGCCGCAAATGGCATGATCTCATTCTTTTTTATGGCTAATATTCCATTGTATATACATACCACATCTTTATCCATTCATCTGTCGATGGACACTGAGGTTGCTTCCATGTCTTGGCTATTGTGAATAGTGCTGCTGTGAACATTGGGGTGCGTGTATGTTTTCGAATTATGGTTTTCTCTGGATATATGCCCGGGAGAAGAATTTTAGTATAAAATGGCAGAAAGTGGAACAGGTGTGTTTATTCTACACACTTACATTTGCCAGAAATGTAAGATTTTCTTTTTTTTTTTTTTTTTTTTTAAGTGATCAGAGCAACCTTTATTACCAAGAGTAACCAGAAGGAAAGTTTTTTTTGGCTGCATTTGGTCTTCGTTGCTGTGTGAGGGCTTTCTCTAGTTGCAGCGAGTGGGGACTCTTCTTCATTGCTGTGCACAGGCTTCTCATTACGGTGTCTTCTTCTGTTACAGAGCACAGGCTCTAGGCACGCAGGCTTCAGTAGTTGCAGCATGTGGGTCCTAGAGCACACGGCCTTCAGTAGTTGCAGCACATGGGCTCAGCACTTGCGGCACACAGGCTCTAGGGTGCATGGGCTTCAGTAGTTGTGGCACACGGGCTCAGTAGTTGTGGCTCACGGGCTCTAGAGCACAGACTCAGTAGTTGTGGTGCACAGGCTTAGTTGCTCCATGGCATGGGGGATCTTCCTGGACCAGGGATTGAACCTATGTCCCCTGCATTGGCAGGCGGATTCTTAACTACTGCACCACCAGGGACGTCCCTGTAAGATTTTCTAATGTTAGATTTTTCTAATGTTAGATTAAATGTGACTTTGATGTCATCCCACCAAACAGGTAGGAAAGTCAGCCCAGTCATTTTGAGGGTTTCCTCTCCCCTCTCACCTGCTCTCTACTATCTTTACTCTGGACCATTACAGATGCTTTCTAATAGGCTTCTTGCTGGAATCTTGCCACACTTAGGTCCATCTTTTAAACTGCAGCTAGAGGAAGATCCCCTTATCAAAAGCCCTTACCCTCCTTATCTCCCCAGATTATCTCCTGCATCTTCCTGCCTTGCACTTTATGTTCTAGTAATACCTGCTTGTACCCCCCATCTTCCATGCCTTTGCTTATGCTGTTCCCTCGCTAGGCATGACCTTCCCATATGTCTTCTTTTGCCTAGGGTAAAGACAGTGCACCATGGTGACTAGAAATTCTGTCGTCAGATTGCTGGAGTTCAGATTCTGGATCTACCACTTACTAGTTATTTGACCCTAGCTAAACCATTTAACCTTTTCATCCTGTGATTCTATCATCTCTGAAATGAAGATATAATGCATACTTTTTAATGTTTACATAGTGATTGCATGAGCCAAGACATGTAAAAACACTTAGGTTACTGCTTTGCACACATTTAGTGCTCAATAAACCTGTATGTCAATATTAACTCTTACTCAACCTGCAAGACTATATGAGACATCATCTCATTCAAGAAGTCTTCACTGAATTTTCATCTCCCGGCTCTTATGCCATGCAGCTCTATTAGGTGGTGAAGCCAGGCCTCAATCCCAGATCTGTCTGACTTAAAGCCAGTGCACAGAAGGCTTCCCAAGAACAGAGCTAGGCTGGCCTTAGCGCCCTCTAATGAAGAAGATACTGGCTGCCCAGTGTGTGGAAAAACTAGCCTGGCTTAAAAGCACAAAGTCATGGGCAAAGACTATAGGTTTGGGAACACTGTCCAGAGGTGATGCATGCTTACATCCAAATAAGCCAGAGGTCACTTCCTGAAGCTAGATTTGACCTAAAAGTCAGTTTTATTTGACTCATAAAGGTTTTTAAATTTATTCATTCTCTATTAAACAATCAGGCAATATCACACAAGGTGTTATTTATTTATTTTTTTACATTTTCCTAACTTTATTAGGGGAAAAAACAAAAGCAACTGGGTACACTTCAGAGCTGATTTATGTTTATGAGTCTTGCTGGTCTCCTACTTGGTAATGGCAGAAAAGCTCCCAAGACCTAGGTCAGGAAGTAACTGAGATTTGTTCTAATTTTCAGTGATGTTTTCCAACTCCTGGTGTTTTCTATCCCTTTCTTCACTTGACTTTCTTTCTTTCTTTATTTTATTTATTTATTTATTATTATTATTATTATTTTGCGGTTCGCGGGCCTCTCACTGTTCTGGCCTCTGCTGTTGCGGAGCACAGGCTCGAGACGCGCAGGCTCAGCGGCCATGGCTCACGGGCCCAGCCGCTCCGCGGCATGTGAGATCTTCCCGGACCGGGCCACGAACCCGTGTACCCTGCATCGGCAGGCGGACCCCCAACCACTGCGCCACCAGGGAAGCCCGACTTCCTTTATTTTTTAATTAATTTTTAAAAACTGAAATACGGTTATGTATTTAGTTAGTTTATGTTAGTTTCAGGTGTGCTCCATAGTAGTCTGACATTTGCATACATTATGACGTGATCACCATGATAAGTCTAGTAATCATCTGTCCACATACAAAGTTATTACAATATTATTGACCCTATTCGTTAAGCAAGATCACACAAGGTTTTAGATTTCCAGTGTCTCTTGAGAAAGTCAGAAGGTTTGGCAACACTAAGCCCTCCACTGGTTAGAGCTGAGAAGCAGCTGCTCCTTTGAATAGGGTGTGTTTTCTCCATATCACTACAGCCCCCTCCATTCCCTCTTGTATCCCCGATTTAGTTCTGCTGGGGTCATTAATACTCCCTGCCTGGCCCTCTTCAGCATTTGAATTTGAGACCCACAGAAATAGACCGATAATACACAGTATATATGAAACACTGAAAAGTCTCCAGGTGTTCCTGCTTCTTAATAAAATGTCTAGTTATGCAATTTTTACTGTTACACTTCAAAATGGCTATATATGAATATAAAACACATGCAAAATAAAATGCCAGTTTTAGCTCTGGGGGTTTCAATAAAAGTGATACATTTTTAACCCAGCACTTTCAAAAATGTCATCAGCTGTTTCAAGGTTCACCTACAGTTAAGGCAACCTGTCAAATGCAAGCCCCTCCTTTCACCCTCAGCCCTCCCTGTTCCTCTGACCTCATTTGCTGATAGTATAATTTGTCTTACAACCCTACATAAGTTGACTACGTAAGTAATTTCCCCCTAAGGCTGTTTTCCCATGAACCATGTGCAAGTAAATTGCTGATTTTCTTTCCCCAGTGTAGAGCAGAGGTCACCATGCCTTCCTGTGCAATTTCAAGGCAGAGCAAGTAGTTCTCTCTGTAACTTCCTTAAATGAGAACACAAGTGCTTTTTCCAACTATACTTTAATGCCACCTCTGTTGGCCGTTCCCATCCAGTTTACCGGAGCCAGCCATTTATCTGCGACCAGAAGGGGAGACCCATTGGGGTGATGAATCCATGTTCTCAGGTGACCTGTACCCCTGGAGTAGGGTGACCCACTTCATAGGAGGAAAGGAAGAGACAGGGGACAACCACCTTTACATTCAGTGAGTGAAGGAGGCATATTGCAGGGAGACATTGGGCTGGGTCATCTCCCAGCAAAATTGTGAATCTGATGTAGAGAGAGAGAGAGTGTGTGTGTGTGTGTGTGTGTGTGTGTGTGTGTGTGTGTGTGTATGTATGTGTGTATGTGTGCATGTTTATGTTTTTTATACAGCAGGTTCTTATTAGTTATCCATTTTATATATATTAGTGTATGTATGTCAATCCAAATCTCCCAATTCATCCCACCACCCCTACCCGCCCCTCCACTTTCCCCCCTTGGTGTCCATAGTTTGTTCTCTACATCTGTGTCTCTATTTCTGCCCTGCAAACTGGTTCATCTGTACCATTTTTCTAGAATCCACATATATGTGTTAATATACGATATTTGTTTTTCTCTTTCTGACTTACTTCACTCTGTATGACAGTCTCTGGATCCATCCACATCTCTACAAGTAACCCGATTTTGTTCCTTTTTATGGCTGAGTAATATTCCATTGTATATATGTACCACATCTTCTTTATCCACTCGTCTGTCAGTGGGCATTTAGGTTGCTTCCATGACCTGGCTATTGTAAATAGTACTGCAGTGAACATTGGGGTGCATGTGTCTTTTCAAATTATGGTTTTCTCTGGAGATATGCCTAGGAATGGATTTGCTGGGTCATATGGTAGCTCTATTTTTAGCTTTTTAAGGAACCTCCATACTGTTCTCCATAGTGGCTGTATCAATTTACATTCCCACCAACAGTGCAAGAGGGTTCCCTTTTCTCCACACCCTCTCCAGCATTTGTTGTTTGTAGATTTTCTGATGATGCCCATTTTAACTGGTGTGAGGTGATACCTCATTGTAGTTTTGATTTGCATTTCTCTAATAATTAGTGATGTTGAGCAGCTTTTCATGTGCCTCTTGGCCATCTGTATGTCTTCTTTGGAGAAATGTCTGTTTAGATCTTCTGCCCATTTTTGGATTGGGTTGTTTGTTTTTTTAATGTTGAGATGCATGAGCTGTTTATATATTTTGGAGATTAATCCTTTGTCTGTTGATTCATTTGCAAATAGTTTCTCCCATTCTGAGGGTTATCTTTTCATCTTGTTTGTACTTTCCTTTGCTTTGCAAAAGCTTTTAAGTTTCATTAGGTCCCATTTGTTTATTTTTGTTTTTATTTCCATTACTCTAGGAGGTGGATCAAAAAAGATCTTGCTGTGATGTATGTCAAAGAGTGTTCTTCCTATGTTTTCCTCTAAGAGTTTTATAGTGTCTTATATTTAGGTCTCTAATCCATTTTGAGTTTATTTTTGGGTATGGTGTTAAGGAGTGTTCTACTTTCATTCTTTTACAGGTAGCTGTCCAGTTTTCCCAGCACCACTTATTGAAGAGACTGTCTTTTCTCCATTGTATATCTTTGCCTCCTTTGTCATAGATTAGTTGACCATAGAAGCATGGGTTTATCTCTGGGCTTTCTATCCTGTTCCATTGATCTATATTTCTGTTTTTGTGCCAGTACCATATTGTCTTGATGACTGTAGCTTTGTAGTATAGTCTTAAGTCAGGGAGTATGATTCCCCCAGCTCTGTTTTTTTTTTCCCTCAAGACTGCTTTGGCTATTTGGGGTTTTTTGCATCTCCATACAAATTTTAAGATATTTTGTTCTAGCTCTATAAAAAATGCCACTGGTAATTTGATAGGGATTGCATTGAATCTGTAGATTGCTTTGGATAGTATAGTTATTTTCACAATATTGATTCTTCCAATCCAAGCACATGGTAAATCTCTCAATCTGTTTGTGCCATCTTTGATTTCTTTAATCAGTGCCTTACAGTTTTCTGCATACAGGTCTTTTGTCTCCTTAGGTAGGTTTATTCCTAGGTATTTTATTCTTTTTGTTGCAATGGTAAATGGGATAGTTTCCTTAATTTCTCTTCCAGATTTTTCATCATTAGTGTATAGGAATGCAAGAGATTTCTGTGCATTAATTTTGTATCCTGCAACTTTACCACATTCATTGATTAGCTCTAGTAGTTTTCTGGTGGCATCTTTGGGATCCTCTATGTATAGTATCATGTCATCTGCAAACAGTGACAGTTTTACTTCTTCTTTTCCAACTTGTATTCCTTTTATTTCTTTTTCTTCTCTGATTGCTGTGGCTAGGACTTCCAAAACTATGTTGAATAATAGTGGCAAGAGTGGATATCCTTGTCTTGTTCCTGATCTTAGATGAAATGCTTTCAGTTTTTCACCATTGAGAATGATGTTTGCTGTGGTTTTGTCATATATGGCCTTTATTATGTTGAGGTAGGTTCCCTCTATGCCCACTTTCTGGAGAGTTTTTTATCATAAATGGGTGTTGAATTTTGTCAAAAGCTTCTTTTGCATCTAATGAGATGATCATATGGTTTTTCTCCTTCAATTTGTTAATATGGTGTGTCACACTGATTTGCATATATTGAAGAATCCTTGCATCCCTGGGATAAATCCCACTTGGTCATGGTGTATGATCCTTTTAATATGTTCTTGGATTCTGTTTGCTAGTATTTTGTTGAAGATATTTGCATTATATTCATCAGTGATATTGGTCTGTAATTTTCTTTTTATGTAGTATCTTTGTCTAGTTTTGGTATCAGGGTGATGGTGGCCTCGTAGAATGAGTTTGGGAGTGTTCCTTCCTCTGTAATTTTTTTGGAAGAGTTTGAGAAGGATGGGTGTTAGCTCTTCTCTAAATGTTTGATAGAATTCATCTGTGAAGCCGTCTGGTCCTGGACTTGGTTTGTTGGAAGATTTTTAATCACAGTTTCAATTTCATTACTTGTGATTGGTCTGTTCATATTTTCTATTTCTTCCTGGTTCAGTGTTGGAAGGTTATACCTTTCTAAGAATTTGTGCAGTTCTTCCAGGTTGTCCATGTTATTGGCATAGAGTTGCTTGTAGTAGTCTCTTAGTATGCTTTGTATTTCTGCAGTGTCTGTTGTAACTTCTCCTTTTTCATTTCTAATTTTATTGATTTGAGTCCTCTCCCTGTTTTTCTTGATAAGTCTGGCTAATGGTTTATCAATTTTGTATATCTTCTCAAAGAACCAGCTTTTAGTTTTATTGATCTTTGCTATTGTTTTCTTTGTTTCTATTTCATTTATTTCTGCTCTGATCTTTATGATTTCTTTCCTTCTACTAACTGGGTTTTGTTTGTTCTTCTTTCTCTAGTTCCTTTAGGTATAAAGTTAGGTTGTTTATATGAGAGTTTTCTTGTTTCTTTGAGGTAGGCTTGTATTGCTATAAACTTCCCTCTTAGAACTGCTTTTGCTGCATCCCATAGGTTTTGGATTGTCGTGTTTTTGTTGTCATTTGTCTCTAGGTATTTTTTGGTTTCCTCTTTGATTTCTTCAGTGATCTCTTGGTTATTTAGTAACTTATTGTTTAGCCTCCATGTGTTTGTGTTTTTTACGATTTTGCCCTGTAATTGATTTCTAGTCTCATAGCATTGTGGTCAGAAAAGATGCTTGATATGGTTTCAATTTTGCTAAATTTACTGAGGCTTGATTTGTGACACAAGATGTGATGTATCCTGGAGAATGTTCCGTGCACACTTGAGAAGAATGTGTAATCTGCTGGTTTTGGTTGGAGTGTCCTATAAATATCAATTAAATCTATCTGGTCTATTGTGTCATTTAAAGCTTGTGTTTCCTTATTAATTTTCTGTTTGGATGATCTGTCCATTGGTGTAAGTGAGGTGTTAAAATCCCCCACTGTTATTGTGTTACTGTCGGTTTCCTCTTTTATAGCTGTTAGCAGATGCCTTATGTATTGAGGTGCTCCTATGTTGGGTGCATATATATTTATAATTGTTTTATCTTCTTCTTGGATTGATCCCTTGATCATTATGTAGTGTCCTTCCTTGTCTCTTGTAACATTCTTTATTTTAAAGTCTATTTTATCTGATATGAGTATTGCTATTCCAGCTTTCTTTTGATTTCCATTTGCATGGAATATCTTTTTCCCTCTCCTCACTTTCAGTCTGTTTCTGTCTGTAGGTCTGAAGTGAGTCTCTTATAGACAGCATATATATGGGTCTTGTTTTTGTATCCATTCAGTGAGCCTGTGTCTTTTGGTTGGAGCATTTAATCCATTCACTTTCAAGATAATTATCGATATGTATGGTCCTATTACCATTTTCTTAATTGTTTTGGGTTTGTTTTTGTAGGTCCTTTTCTTCTCTTGTGTTTCCCACTTAGAGACGTTCCTTCAGCAGTTGTTGTAGAGCTGGTTTGGTGGTGCTGAATTCTCTTAGCTTTTGCTTTTCTGTAAAGCTTTTGATTTCTCCGTTGAATCTGAATGAGATCCTTGCTGGGTAGAGTAATCTTGGTTGTAGATTCTTCCCTTTCATCACTTTAAATATATCATGTCATTCCCTTCTGGCTTGCAGAGTTTCTGCTGAGAAATCAGCTGTTAACCTTATGGGAGTTCCCTTGTATGTTACTTGTCATTTTTCCCTTGTTGCTTTCAATAACTTTTCTTTGTCTTTAATTTTTGCCAGTTTGATTACTATGTGTCTCTGCATGTTTCTCCTTGGGTTTATCCTGCCTGGGACTCTCTTGACTTCCTGGACTTGGGTGGCTATTTCCTTTCCCATGTTAGGGAAGTTTTGACTATCGTCTCTTCAAATATTTTCTCGGGTCCTTTCTCTCTCTTCTCCTCCTGGGACCCCTATAATGTGAATGTTGTTGCATTTAATGTTGTCCCAGAGGTCTCTTAGGCTGTCTTCATTTCTTTTCATTCTTTTTTCTTTATTCTGTTGCACAGCAGTGAATTCCACCATTCTGTCTTCAGGTCACTTATCCGTTCTTCTGCCTCAGTTATTCTGGTATTGATTCCTTCTAGTGTGTTTTTCATTTCAGTTATTGTATTGTTCATCTCTGTTTGTTTGTTCTTTAATTCTTCTAGGTCTTTATTAAACATTTCTTGCATCTTCCCCGATCTTTGCCTCCATTATTTTTCTGAGGTCCTGGATCATCTTCACTATCATTATTCTGAATTCTTTTTCTGGAAGGTGGCCCATCTCCACTTCATTTCGTTGTTTTTCTGGGGTTTTCTCTTGTTCCTTCATCTGATACATAGCCCTCTGCCTTTTCATCTTGTCTGTCTTTCTGTGATTGTGGTTTTTGTTCCACAAGCTTCAGGATTGTAGTTCTTCTTGATTCTGCTGTCTGCCCTCTGGTGGATGAGGCTATCTAAGAGGCTTGTGCAAGTTTCCTGATCTGTGTGTGTGTTTTATTCATTCATATTTTCCTCAGTATTTTTATTTAACAGCTACTGTGTGTAAGGGAACATAGCTGGTACTATGCCAAGCCTTTTATGTGTATTAACATTTAATTTTAACAGAAATCTTATGTTATATATTCTCTTATTATTTCAATCTGAAAAAGAGGAAATCAAGACTTAGAGAAGTTAAACAATCTGCCCAAAATCACACAGCTATTAAGTGGTATGAAAGGCATTTGCACACTCCCAAGCTGACATAAATACCTCCAATCTTAGCCACTCTACTTTCCCTCTCCATTTGTGCCCTTGGGCATTTATAAAAGATAAATGTCCCTGGTCCCAGGTTGCTGGGTGCATTGCCAGTGTACTAAGAATGTGAAAATTCCTCGCCTCTCCCCTTCTCAGTAGACCTTAGGGTCTGTATTCACCTTTTTGCCCCAGTCCCTTTCTCCCCAACCAAAACTTGCCTCTTATCCTGCTCTGAGTACAGTGAAAGCTTCCTATGAATCAAAGTCACGAATGCTGTTCATAAGGTCACTGTTAGCAGCCCATCGGGATTTAATAGAGGATCACGTTAATTCACATCAGCCAAGCACTTTCCTGTTCACCCTCGCTTACATTTTTGATTCTTGCAGCCTCTTTGTTAGGTGGGAATTATTATTATTAATATTCTACCAGAAAAGATTTGACATAGAAGTAAAGTGACTTGCAAGACCAGGGTACTTGGGGAAGCCACCAGTTTTTAGGTTCAAAGAAAAATATCATCTCATTCAGAAATGATCTTCATGGGAAAGGCTGTCCTGTCACCATCCAATCATTACTCATTTTGATGATCTAATACTTCAGAAGGATGACGGCCTTTCATTCCATCAGCTCAGTAGCTTCTGGGTCACAAGGTGGGCATGTTAGGTACATCAAGGTAATCTCCAGACATGCTGGGGCTTTTCCCTGTTGTTTGCCTCCGTCTGTCTGCTATTTCTTCTTCTTTCTTTCCTTCTTCCTCCCACCTTCCCTTCATTTCTCTGACGGAATTCAAAGTCCAACCTTTGCTGAAAGGAACAAGTGGAATGTTGTAGGAAAGAGCATGAGTTTTTGGATTCAGGTGGGTACAGGTCTGACTCCTGGTTCGGCTGAGCACTAGCTACAGACACTAACCTCTGAGCCTCTAAAACAGTGGTTCTGAAAGTGTGGTCTCCGACCCAGCAGCAGTATCACCTGGGATCTTGTTAGAGAGGCAAATACATAGGCCCCATGGCACACCTAATGGTCTTGTTAGAAATGAAAATACTGGGCCCTACCTCAGACTTCAAAATCTTCTGGGTGGAGAACTCAGCAATCTATAGATTAACAAGCCCTCCAGGTGTTTGTGATAAACACTAAAATGTGAGAATCACAGGCCCTAAGAGATATTCCATCAGATGTATATAATAATACTTGTATCACAGAGGTTTTTTTTGAGGGTTAAGTAAGATAATGCAAATGATGTGCATGCAAGATACCTGCCCCATAAGAGATGCTAAAATAATGGTACTTTTTAGTAGTGGTTGGAATAGACAGGTAATAATGGGACATTAAATGCATTCTATAGGGTGTCAGAGCTCCCAGTACGTTATGTGTGTAAGTAAATGTTAGCTCACTTCTTTAAGCCCCCAAACCCACTTCACACTGCTGCCCCAACACAGATGCTCAGAGACCAATGAAAAGTTTGTTTCTTCCCTAAGTTTCTTTTCCTTTTTGATTCTCAGCCCTGCAATGCTATCAGATCCTAGTGACTAGGTCAGGACTCACAATCATCTCCATGTGTGCCTAGTTACTTTGGTTTTGCAAAACATAATCCTTAAACAAGGAAAATCTGACTATATCCAGGTACAAGGAGTCTTGCCAGCAACACAGCATCAGAGAAGAAAATCTAGAACTCTTGTGATGCAGGCCACATATTTCCATGGCATTCACCAAATAAATGGCTTCCCAGGGGAGGGCAGAAAAAACAATGAAACAAAGTAAACTGTGGGATTTGAGGGGCACAAGATGAGAAAAATCATACAGTGGATAACATTGCCAATAAAACATGCACAATCTAAATCTTAAGAAATATTTTTAATATTTATATTTTAAGCCTCCTTATGGCCTGATGATCTGCAAAAGATTTTCATAATCCGCGTCTCACTGGACTCTCACAGGGTCCAGAAACGGAGAAATATTCTGTATTAATATTTTACAAAAAAGAAATCAGAGAGAAGGTACCTAATTCAACGAAGACCACATGGCTGTCATAGGGTCAAGAATGAAACAGTTACATCTCTAGGTTCTGTTTGGAATAACCTCTGCAATTATCTCCTGACTCTAGTCTGACTAGATCCTTCAGGAGCAAACTTAAAATTCTACTTCCTCCTCAATACCCCACCTAGTCTGTTTAGCACAGGGCATCTGTCTTTCCTCTCAATGTACAGAGGTTTCATTCCCTCTCTTTATGTATTAATTCTTTCATTCCTGCAGCAAATACTTATGGAATGCCAAGTGTGACTGAAGTTCTGTTCTAGGCACTGAGGCTGTGTAGAGTTGACATGCTGGTGCAAGAAATGGACATTAAATATGTAATGTACAGAAAATTACATGGCGACGTATGTGATTACAGTACATAGTACGTGCTATGAAGGAGAAGCAACATGCTAGAAAGGGAAGTAATAGAGGTCCACTTGTTTCTAAAAAAAATTTTATTGAAGTATAGTTGATTTACAATATTGTATTAGTTTCAGGTATACAGAAAAGTGATTCAGATATTTATATTTATATATATTTATATATATATATTCTTTTTCAATTATTTTCCATTATAGGCTATTATAAGATATTGAATATGTGCTCTACAGTAAATCCTTGTTGTTTATCTATTTTATATATAGTAGTGTGTATCTGTTAATCCCATACTGCTGATTTAGCCCTCGCCTCCCTTTCCTCTTTGGTAACCATAAATTTGTTTTCTATGTCTATGATCCTGTTTCTGTATTGCAAATAAGTTCATTTTACTCTTTTTTAGGTTCCACATATAAGTGATACCATATGATATTTGTCTTTCTGTGTCTGACTTACTTCACTTAGTATGAAAATCTCTGGATCCATCCATGTTGCTACAATGGCATGATCTCATTCTTTTTTATGGCTGAGTAGTATTCCATTGTATATGTGTATATCGCATCTTCTTTATCCATTCATCTGTTGATGAGCACTTAGGTTGTTTCCATGTCTTGGCTATTGTAAATAGTGCTGATGTGAACATTGAGGTACATGTATCTTTTTGAATTAGAGTTTTTGTCTTTTCTGGATGTATGCCCAGGAGTGGCATTGCTGGGTCATATGGTAGCTCTATTTTTAGTATTTTAAGGACCCTCCCTACTGTTCTCCATAGTGGCTGCACCAATTTACATTCCCACCAGCAGTGCAGGAGGGTTCCCTTTTCTCCATACCCTCTCCAGTATTTATTATTTGTAGAATTTTTGACGAAGGTCATTCTAGCAGATCTGAGGTGATATCTCACTGTAGTTTTGATTTCCATTTCTCTAATAATTAACAAGGTTGAGCATCTTTTCATGTGTCTGTTGGTTGTCTGGATATCCACATTTAAGATGGGAGCTAGGGAGCTCTCCTCGGAGAAAGAGCATTCTAGCTGAGAAATGAAGAACATGCATCAGTCTTCCAGGTAGCTACTGCTGGCAAAGAATTCAAGGCAGAGGGAATAGCCCTTGGAAGTCCATGAGGTACATGGAAGGAGGCAGAAGAAGCGGGGGCTGGGGAACAATGATTAAGAGTGACAGGTAAGCCAGTGGCTTATAGTGTGCATTAATGGGTGCAATGGTGTATCACTAAAGATTCTTAGGCAAAAGGGAGACATAATCTGATCTGTATTTTAGCAAAATCACAGTGGTCAGGGTGTGAAAAACGGTCTAGAAAAAGCAAGAATGGGAATGGGGATACCAGTTGAGAAGTTATTGAAGGAAGTATGGACAAGAAGCTTAAGTTGGGTTGGGGGACAGTAGGAGGAAAGTGGATGACTCTGAGGCATATTTTGGAGGTCAGATAGGCAGCACTTGGTGATAGATGTGATACAAGCGGGGAGGAAAAGAAGAAATCAAGAATGACCACAGCATTTGTGCCCTAAGCTAGTGTGTGAATGGATAGAAGTCCTTGTACCCACATGAGGGAAACTTGGGGAGAAGTGAGCTATGAGGAAGACACTTAACTATTCCTCCCTTATGGTGCTAATCAGAGAACATTTTCTATGTTATTTATATAAATGTATATTTTATGTTTTTATAATATCCTAGAGGACTGAGTCTGGATGGGCTTTATTCATAACTTATCTGGCCACCAAAATGCCTAACACAGTCACTGGGCCCTGATATGAGTTCAAGGAATATGTATCGGTTGGTTGGTTGGTTAGTTAAATAAATGAATTCAGATAGTATTCAGCTTAATGCCTGGAAAACGACAAATGCCTAGTGAATGCTAATATTGCACAATATTACAATATCACAATAACAAAATGCCTTTTACAAACTGACCCTGTCTCCCAAAAGCTTCCAGAAAGCTTAAATGCAAGATGGTTTAGTGTATAACCAAATCCCCACGTCCTGACATATTTACAGTTTAACAAAACACTGGAGCTCCTAATTAAAAAATAATAAGCCTGTCTATTATGGCGACACAAGCGTGACGGGGCAGTGGCATGTGCTACAGCTGTTACCCTGCTCTGCAAGCTTGGCCCTCAGAGCTTTCAGTTAAAAGCAGCACTGAACTCACTCCTCACGCTATATGCAGATCCTCAAAGCCTTTTCTTCTTTCTTTGTGAAATGTTAAATGAAAGACAGAGTGGAAAAGGAACACACACACACACACACACACACACACACACACACACACACACCCCACATTCAGTAGCCAGGAGTTCATAACCCCTCCTTTCTACTACCCTATTCAC
Source organism: Tursiops truncatus (assembly GCF_011762595.2). NCBI lineage: Eukaryota > Metazoa > Chordata > Mammalia > Artiodactyla > Delphinidae > Tursiops > Tursiops truncatus. Next base: position 51,801,647 of record NC_047041.1, read on the forward strand.
CTTGGCCCTCGATTTGCTGTGTGACCTTGAACAACTTCCCTGATATTTTTGCACTTCTGTGTGTAACTAAAAACAAAAATCAACAACAACAAAAATAGTGCAAAAACTGGTGTCAACCTGCCTGACTGAGATTGGGTTTAAAGTAGTAAACGCTATTCCCCAACACTTCCAAAGTAGCATGCTGAATGTAACTTTGAAGTCTTTACTAATTATAGAGCAAATTCAATGCCACGGTAAGTTAATAAATTTAATCCTATCACACCACCAAACACTTGCAAGTTTTCTAATAGGGACCATTCTACTCTGAGGAATACAAGAAGCAAATTCTATATTAACTCTGTAATGCAGGGTTATGGTTATTCCAGAGAGTATGCTGATTGTATATTTCTATAACTTGAGTAGTCCTATAAATGGGGCTAAACCAATCTAACATGGTTTGAGAGGTCCTGGGTCCTACCCTACTCTTGATAGCACTCTTTACCACAGCTTGTCATACCATCCTAAGGTCTGCCTTTAGAAATTTGAGTTGACATTGTGAAAGGACTGTGTACCATCTACTTCCATTAGCAAATGTCACACAGAAATGTCATTGCTCATTTCCATGACAGTCTCAGGAGATTTTAAGCTCCATGAAGTCATGGACAGTATCTGATTTTTCTCACATCATATCTCCAGCAGTCAGTGAAATGCTTGCCACATAGTAGATCCTCAATAAAACACTGTTAAATGAGTCAGTGCATTCATGAATGAGCATGACAGGTGGAGTTGACAGGTGTGAGTTCAAATCCCAACTCTACCACTAACTGGTCATGTGACCTTGACCAAATGACTTATTCTACCTGGAATGTACTTTTTGAATCTGGGTTCAATATCATTCTCAAAGGTCTGGAGGATCAAATAAGAGAACCTGTGTGTCAAGCATACCATATGCAGGTAGTAAACTCAGTGTCCCTTCTACCCACTCATCTGATTGTGGTTCAGTCAGAACCAGTTGAGGAGATAAGTTATAAACGTGAGATGTTTAAATCCTTACTGCCTACAAACCCAGAGAAGAGAGGACTTTGACCCAGGCTAGGTACTAGGAGGGTCCTGCTCTGGCCCTCATCTGGCTATGCCCTTCCTCAAAGGGTGAAGATGCTGTGAGGCCAAGGGGACATGCATACCCAGAACCCATGTCCAGCTTCTAGCCCATGCTCTGTGTAATCCAAACCCGAAACTTACTTGCCAACACAACCCAAAACTTCCTTCCTGGGCCTGTGTGGGCCTCTTCTGGTATATCTTCTTGAGTCAAGACTGCATGCCAGTTGTGTGGACCCCTTCAGTATGAAAGATGGTCAAGGGACAGGGATTTTCAGAGGGTATGGTAGGGCTTGGGCCTGCAGGCTGAGTTGTCCGAGCATGGGCATGCTCATACAGGGCCCTCTCCTTGAAAGGGTTATGTAAGATAATGGTTGTGAAGTTTAAATACAGAGGACGGTACACTGTAGGAATTCGATAAAATTGTAGACAAGATTAAAGATGGAGTATTCTTATCAAGTAAATCCAAAAGAATGGAAAGGTGCAAGAGGTGGTGGTGAAGAGGTGGCATTTGAGAGCTGGGGAGACTTTGGACTCGTGGAGATGGGGAAGTGAGCAATCCAAGTAGATGTTCAGGCAAAATACAAGAATCTAAAAATGATACAGCATTGGAAGAAGAGTGTACAATATGTTCTGGGTAGATACCCTAGAAGATAAATTTGGAAAAGCAAGTTGGGGTAAGTTGTATTCATTTCCTATTGTTGCTATAACAAATTACTACAACCTGGTGACTTAAAATGACACAAATTTATTCCACTGCCATTCTGGAGGCCAGAAGTCTGAAGTGAGTCTTACAGGGCTCAAATCAGAGTGTAGACAGGGGTTCCTCCTGGAGCCTCCAGGAAAGAACGTGTTCCTTGCCTATTTCAGCTTCTAGAAGCTACCAGTATTCCTTGGGTTGTGGCCTCATAAGTGCAATCTCTGCTTTCACCATCGCATCTCTTCTCTGATCTTGGTTCTTCCTGCCTCCCTCTTAGAAGGACCTTTGTGGTTACCCTGGGCCCATACAGAATACAGGATAATATCCGTATCTCAAAACGCTTAATGCAGTCGTAGCCACAGAATGCCTTCTGCTGTGTAAAGGAATCCATTCACAGCTTCTGGGGATAAGGGCGTGGACACAGTGTGAGGATATTATTTAGTGCACACAATTGTCAATCCTCAGACACCAATTAAGAAGTCTGGATTTCATTCTTAAGAGAGACATTTCAACCTCACTAGTAGCAATCAGCCTGTTGAGTGAAAAGTTGGCCGGTGAATGCACACACGCCTCCATCGTGTGGGGAGGGGCTGTGGTGGCTTCAGGGGCACACCGTGTGATCGCTTACAGAGCCCCAAATTACCTCCAGCTGACAGTGGCCCTTTGGGACTTTTGGTATAGTTGCGTCATATTTTCTGATTTTTCAAATCTGGAAATACGGATCTTTACAGTCAACTTCCCAATATTTGAATATTGAATCCAGGTTTGTTCAGGTATTTCTTCAATTGTTAAACCAAAAACAATGCAAGGTGGGTTTGGTCTGCTGACCACAAACCCAAGGATCCTGATATGAATAATGCACCCTTAAAGTTCTTTGATTTAACTTTTTATTTTATATTGGAGTACAGTTGATTAACAATCCCTAAATGTCTTAAGCAAGGAGGAGACGAGGTTTTAACTGTCTGTTAGGAAGCCCATTTGGGGGCACCATGAGGATAGACTGAGAATGTCCAGTTAGGAGACGGTTTGAAGAATCCATATGCACGATGCTGAGCCTCTGAAGTAGGCCAGTGATGCTAGAGATGGGGCTGAAACAAGGGAGGGCGGGATATGAAAGGGATTAATAAGGTAGAATTAACAAGACTTAAGGGGCTGACTGAATGGAAGACAAAATGAAAAGATGGGTTGAAGATGACATCGGGGCTGTAAGCCCAGAAGATGGGCTAATTTGATTCCCCATTTCCTTCTCTCTGGGGGTAGTGTGTTTGGGATCCTTTTCAGGAATAGCATTTGTATGATAGCAAAAATATGGGTGTCCAGGAAACCTAAATCCTGCCTTGTCCCTGCCACCCTTCACGATGTTGAGTTTCCTGGAATAAACAGATGTGTAAAGGCAAAAGAAGGCAAAACTCCACTTTAGTATCTTCTGGACCTTTGGCCTCACAGAACATAGTAAGGCAAGCCAGACCACACAGAGAGCTTTTTGTTCCTTGCCTATTCCAGCTTCTGGAAGCTCCCACTATTCCTTAGGTTGTGGCCTCATAAGTCCAACTAGTCTACTGGTCAAGGTTAAATAGCCTTGAAACTAAGCAGACCCTAAACCTATTCTATGTTCATGCAATGTGTAGACCCAATTATCTGTATAACCAGAGTGAGAGACTAAAAGGCCACATCTACCAGCATTTGAGAAAAAAAAACAAGCAAAGGAGAATAAGGTATTCGTAACATAGTCCAGGGATCCTTTTATCGCTTTAGTGATATGGAAGATTCAGCCTTTAGCCATATACCTGGAAGGGACCAGGACAAGGGAGAAAGAGGTTGAGAAAAAAGAGTACAGTCCATAGCTGTGCTACAACCGTTACCATTAACACCTTGAAAGAACCCCTGCAACAACTGTTGACCAAGTCCAGCGTTCTGGGTACCAGAAGAACTTGGCAAACCTGTTGAAGATCCTCCCTCCATAGGGTAGAGAAAGAAGTCAGGGCGAGGACAGAGAGACCAGAGGAGCTTTAAAGTGCACCCCAGAGACGGTATTTCTTATCTGTCAACCACTGGGAAACCAAGAGGGATAAGGTTCTCTGCACTCAACAAGGTCAGCCTCACGGAGGAGTTTTACAACCGAGGCACAGGTAAAGTATAGTGGGAACATTCAACAGTGCATTCTTCTGAGATATGCCAGTGCAGCTGTCATGTCTGGGTGGGCTCTTGAAGGATCTGTTGGAATTCTCCAAGGTTCAGATGCCAGGCAGGTAGCACATGGTAGGCACGGAAGAATCAAAGAAAACATGGGGAATTTCTAGCCGAAGCTAAATGGTGACTGAAACTAGAACAGGATCTAGATCACAAAGGACTTGGGGTAGATTGGAGCCCAGAGGCACTGGGAGGCACTGCAAGGGTATCACTCGCACATGGATAGCTTAGAGAAATCACTCCAGAAGACTTTCACAAACGATAGAGTCAGGTGCTTATTTTTGTCTTTCAGACTGAACTTATCTTTAGGTAAGCAGCCCCCTCCCGTGTCAGCTCTGGTTCTGGGGTTGATATGCAGGATGCCCAGGGGTTCTAAAAGGAACGTTGTACCAGATGGCCAAATTTGGAGAGCCCTGTTCCTCATGAATGGCTCCGCGAGGCCATCTTGCAGAGGTAAGGTCACAACAGTAAGGTCACAACCCTTTTTTGAGCCTTTCCACATGAGCTGGGCTGCAGGAGCCTTGTGTGACCCTGGAGGGAGGATGTGCCCTGTCCATGGGTGCCCCAGGGCTGGGATTGGCTAGCCTTTGAAAGACAGTGCTACAGAGTGGGAGGTGAAGAGGTTCTAAGAGCTTCTGGGGATGCACCTTCAGAATCTGCTGCATTGTTTGAACTTGGTCTTCAGAGCTCAGTCACAAAGAACAGAATGTTCTGCAGCCCTCTCGCAGAGAAGCAGTGGGATGGTGAAAGAGCAATGAAAAAATTATGAGGAAGGATCCACTTGCGTATTCTTTCAAAGTAAAATTTGTCCTTGAAATGTATGTTACCTCCTCGTTTTATTTTGCTCCTGATCTACTTCAGAAGGGAGCAATTTAAACAAGTTTCATTTAACTAAGTAACAGAAGTGGGGGTATGAAAAGCAAAGAGGAAGCAGAGGAGGAAAGGGAAAAGAAGAACTAGGGAGAGAGGGAAGGAAAAAGGAAAAGGAAACTAAGGAGAGCAAAGAGCAGCATTTGCATGGCACTTGGCGCTTTATGAAGCGCTTTTACAGATACTCCTTGATCTTTACGTACTTATAAGATGGACATTTTTCATTTTACAGTCAGGGAAACTAAGGTCCAAAGAAGTTAAGTACTTAGCCAAGATTTCACAGCTAGTAAGTGACAGATCCAGGAGTTAAATTCAGGTCTTTCTTCATTCACCTCATATGCGCCTGGTACTTTTTTCTCTACTGAGTATAAAAAGATAAAAGAGGCAGTACCTGCTCAACAAGAACTCCCAGGCAGCTTGGGACCAGAGAAGGAAACAGATCATTACTACGCAATAAGCACTAACACCACAGTGTCTGGTAGATAGTAGGTGCTTGACAAATTCATGATGAATTTCGGATAAGTGAAAGATAAATGAAAACATGGGGTTCCATGGAAGGCCAGATAAAGGTGTAGTTTACTACAGCCCCCTTTTACTTTCTCTTCTAAAATTCTAACTCTTAACATCTCCCTGCCTCCCACCCTCCTTCCCTTGGCTCAAGGTCTGATTCTTATTGCAATATCTTATAATAACCTATAATGGAAAATAATCTGAAAAATATATATATATATGTGTATATATAAATATACACATATATATATATAACTGAATCATTTTGCTGTACACCTAAAACTAACACAATATTGTAAATCAACTGTACTTCAATTAAGGACAAAAAAAAAAAAAACATAGTATGTGAATCATTGGAAGGAAGGACCACCCACCTCTAGTCTCCTCCCAGCCTTGGGGGTCGAAATGGGCTCACACATGCTGGTGGTGCCATATACCCATGCCCTGCAACACCCAACTCCTGCTGGTCAACATCAGGATGATAATCCTAAAATGTCTCCTGACCACGTGGTCATCCAGCTTCACAGCTCTGCCTGGAGACATTCACCAACTCCCCCAGGGATGAGCACGGAGTCCCTCTAGTGCCTTACTCTTGCACAGAAGTTAAGGGTGCAGCCTGGAATCTCAGCTCTGTCTCCTCTATCTGTTTAACTTTGGGCCAGTTACTTAAACGTTTTGTATCTCAGTTTTATCATCTGTAAAATGCAGCTATCGTAGTACCTACAAATTCACTGCCAAACTGTTGAGAGGAAGAGATGAAGCAATACCTACAAAGCTCTTAGCACTGCTGCCTGCAACGTAGTAAGATTTCAGTGGGTGTAGCTCTTATGGCTATTTTTATCTGGTGTCATCCCCTCAGCCGTTACTGCCAATGCTGAGTCAGTACTGAAAGAGTGACCTAGCTCAGGGAGAATTTCTTGCCTTTTCCGGAGACAGCCCTGGGGTCACAATTGCCTCCCCCTTTTTTTTATGAGAGACTTAATTCTAGTCACTCTGGTGCCTGATAATTAGATCCGAACTTTTTTTTTCATCCCTGCAGACCTGTCTTGATATTCCACAGTTCCTGATGCAGTAGGCAAGCTAGCGTCACTAAGGTTTCCTGACAAACAAAATAGGAATGGCCTAACACCCATCTAAAGCCAAAATGGTGACCTTTCTTGCTTCTAAATTTTAAAGTCTCCCTTCTTAGGAAGTTTATAAATGAGAAAATTCCTCGTTTTCTTTTTAACAATAAACAAAGTTCTCTAAGCCTGGATTCTTTTTAATTTATTTTTTAATTGAAGTACAGTTGATTTACAATGTTGTGTTAATTTCTGCTATGCAGCAAAATGACTCAGTTATACACATATGTACATTCTTTTTTATATTCTTTTCCATTACTGACTATATTCAATATCCTGGGATAAACCATAAGCCTGGATTCTTAAAATATACGTTTCACCAAATTTTAGTTTATAGACCCTATGTACCAAGAACGAGTGATAAAAGACTAAAAAGATTTCAGATACCATCTTGATCATACAGTAGAGTTCTACATGTAGTTTTGTCTATTTCTGGAATTTCTATTCTATCCGATTGTTATATCCATCTATTAATGTGCTGATAGGACATCTTTTTTTGTTTGTTTCCATTCTTTTTTTTTTTATCTTTATTGGAGTATAATTGCTTTACAATGGTGTGTTGGTTTCTGCTTTATAACAAAGTGGATCAGTTATACATATGTTCCCATATCTCTTCCCTCTTGCGTCTCCCTCCCTCCCACCCTCCCTATCCCACCCCTCCAGGTGGTCACAAAGCACCGAGCTGATCTCCCTGCGCTATGCGGCTGCTTCCCACTAGCTATCTACCTTACGTTTGGTAGCGTATATATGTCCATGCCACTCTCTCGCTTTGTCACAGCTTACCCTACCCCCTCTCCATATCCTCAAGTCCATTCTCTAGTAGGTCTGTGCCTTTATTCCTGTCTTACTCTTAGGTTCTTCATGACATTTTTTTTTCTTAAATTCCATATATATGTGTTAGCATACGGTATTTGTCTTTCTCTTTCTGACTTCACTCTGTATGACAGACTCTAGGTCTATCCACCTCATTACAAATAGCTCAATTTCGTTTATTTTTATGGCTGAGTAATATTCCATTGTATATATGTGCCACATCTTCTTTATCCATTCATCCGATGATGGACACTTAGGTTGTTTCCATCTCCGGGCTATTGTAAATAGAGCTGCAATGAACATTGTGGTACATGACTCTTTTTGAATTATGGTTTTCTCAGGGTATATGCCCAGTAGTGGGATTGCTGGGTCATAGGGTAGTTCTATTTGTAGTTTTTTAAGGAACCTCCATACTGTTCTCCATAGTGGCTGTACCAATTCACATTCCCACCAGGAGTGCAAGAGTGTTCCCTTTTCTCCACACCCTCTCCAGCATTTATTCTTTCTAGATTTTTTGATGATGGCCATTCTGACTGGTGTGAGATGATATCTCATTGTAGTTTTGATTTGCATTTCTCTAATGATTAATGATGTTGAGCATTCTTCCATGTGTTTGTTGGCAGTCTGTATATCTTCTTTGGAGAAATGTCTATTTAGGTCTTCTGCCCATTTTTGGATTGGGTTGTTTGTGTTTTTCAGTATGGTACTGGCACAAAAACAGAAAGATAGATCAATGGAACAGGATAGAAAGCCCAGAGATAAACCCACGCACATATGGTCACCTTATCTTTGATAAAGGAGGCAGGAATGTACAGTGGAGAAGGGACAGCCTCTTCAATAAGTGGTGCTGGGAAAACTGGACAGGTACATGTAAAAGTATGAAATTAGATCACTTCCTAACACCATACACAAATAAGCTCAAAATGGATTAAAGACCTAAATGTAAGGCCAGAAACTATCAAACTCTTAGAGGAAAACATAGGCAGAACACTCTATGACATAAATCACAGCAAGATCCTTTTTGACCCACCTCCTAGAGAAATGGAAATAAAAACAGAACTAAACAAATGAGACCTAATGAAACTTCAAAGCTTTTGCACAGCAAAGGAAACCATAAACAAGACCAAAAGACAACCGTCAGAATGGGAGAAAATATTTGCAAATGAAGCAACTAACAAAGGATTAATCTCCAAAATTTATAAGCAGCTCATACAGCTCAATAACAAAAAAGATAGCACACGTTTTAGTCTTAGACACTTTATGTTTTATCAGGGCTAGTCACTGAATGGACTTGGGATAAATGGTATTGAGACAACTGGAGAGCCATTGAATAAAGATGAAAATATATCCAATTCTCACACCAAACACAAGAAAAAATTCCAAATGGGTTACATATCTAAATGTAAAACAAGGAAATAAGTATTAATAGAAAACACTAGTGAATAATCTACGATATATGACCTCGTTGTAAGGAAAAGTTCTATAAAAGTGATTCAAAATATGATGCAATAGACTGGTTATTTGAAAAAAAACAAAAATTAAATCATGCATGAATTAAGAAAAAGAAGATGAAAAGGACATGTTCTGAGCCCTCACAGTCCATTATAAGAACCTTCCTCTGGGGTGTAATTTCAACTGAAAGATTTACTAGTTTATATTGTGTTTATAATAAGATGTCTCGATTTTTTTTGCAAGAAAAGAAAAAATAATAAATTAATCAATGAGACATAATACAAAAGTGGTTTGAATCACTGGCTTCTTAGTCAGCTGGATCTAGGTTTAAGTCCCTGCTCCAAAAATAACACATATTACCTTGGGCAAATAGTCTTTTAATCCTCAGTTTCTTTATCTGTAATATGCAGTAATAATACCACCCACAGGATTGTTCTGAGGATTAAATGAGATAATATGCAACTTTAAGACAGCTCAATAGGAACTAGATATATAATTACTATCACAATTATAAACTCATAAATACAAACTTTAAACAAAAAAATTGCATTAAATATCATGATAGAGTTGTATGCTATATCCGTAGAAGAGGTTCAGAAATAAAGTTTTTGTGTTCTTTATTTAAACAATAGTTAGGACAAGGGCAAGTAGCTCCTCCTCTCTGCAAGTGAGGCAGAAGAATGTGATTTTGGGAAGTCCCAAAGATAGAAATGATGACAGATATTAGTTCAATAACCACTTTAACTGGGGGACACCTCAATAGACAGGAAATACAGCTGGAAAAACACTGCTACTGTACTAGTTGGCTCTCCATCTATCAGTCATGGCTACATATTTTCTTAGGCCCTTGGGGCCAGAGTAACACTTGGAAGAAATTTATTTTCCATTTTCTTACACAATAGAACATGTCCTACTTGGGGATAATCCACTGGCATCGGAGAAGGTGGTCTCCATCACTTCTGGAGATGCTCTGGGTTATATATGCAGATTGAGAGTACAGTCTTAGAAACTTAGACTCAGAATATAAAATAAAAATCTAATTATGCACAGATAAGCTTTGAAAAAAGTTTATTGAAGAATAATCAAAATATAATAAACTACACTTTTTTAAAGTGTACACTTCGATAAGTTTTAGCATGTATAAATACCCATGAAACCACCATTACAGTTCAGATAATGTACATACTCATCACTACAAAAGTTTCCTTGTGCCCCTTTCTAATTCTTCCCCCCTGCTTCTCCCTCCTATTTCTCCATCCCAGGAAACCACTGATTTACTTTCAGACATTATTCAGTTTGTACTCTTTTTGTCTTTTTTCTTTCACTCAGCATAATTATTTTGAAATTCACCAGTGTTGATCCATGTAGCATGGTTAATTTTCCATTGATGGTGAGTAGTATTCCATTGTACGGATATACCACAATTTGTTTATCCTTTCACTTGCTGATGGATATTTGGGTGCTTTTTGTTTGGGACTATTACAAATGAGTCTGTTATGAACATTAATGTATAACTCTGTATGGATTTATGCTCTCGTGTCTCTTTCTTAAGTACCCTGGAGTAGAATGGCTGCCTCATATGATAGGGGTATATTTATTTATTTGGAACTGCCAGACTGTTTTCTAAAGTGTTGGTACCATTTTATATCATCACCAACCTTTGGTAGGGTTAGTCTTTTAAATTTTAGACATTCTAATATGTATAACCTTGTGGTTTTAATTTGCACTTCCCTAATGAATAATGATGTTGAGCATTTATTCCTGTCTTCACTTGCCATCCATATATCCTATTTGGTGATAGGAATGTTAAAATATTTTGCCATTTTTTAAATTTTGGCTTGTTTGTTTACTTATTACTGAGTTTTGAGAGTTTTTTTCCATATATTCTGTATACAAGTCTTTTACCAAATATATACGATTGGAAATATTTTCTCCCAGTTTTATCTTCTCTTTTCCTTCACTTAAGAGTGTCTTTCAAATAGCAGAAGTTTTTAATATTCATGAAGTCCAGTTTAGCATTTTTTTCTTTTATGAATTGTGCTTTTGATGATTTAAGAACTCTTTACCAAACCAAGGTCATAAAGTTTTTTTTTTTTTTCCTTTTAGGAGTATAATCTAAATATAGTAAACTGCACATATTTGTTCCCAATAATGTTTTAGTGTTTTTATGTTTTACCTCTTAAATTTAGATCTGTGATCCATTTTGAGATAATTTTTATGTGATGTGAGGAATGGAACAAAGTTTAATTTTTTGCATATGGTTATCCATCATTTGTTGATGAAACTCTCTTCCCTTCACTTAATTGCCTTTGCATTTTTGTCAAAACTCAATTGACCATATGTGTGTGAGTCAATTTCTGGATTATCTTCCAATTCATTGATTTATTTGTATATCTTGATGCCAGTACCACACTGCATTCATTGTACTGATATACATTGCTTTATAATAAGTCTTGAAATCAAGTAGTGGAACTCCTCCAACTGTGTTCTTTTTCAAATATGTTTTGGCTATAATTGGTATTATGTATTTCTGTATAGATTTTATAATTACCTTGTCAATGTCTACAAAAGATTCTGTTGAGGTTTTGATTGGAATTATGGTTCATCTGTAGATCAATTTGGCAAGAATTGATATCTTAACAACTGAGTTATCTAATCTATGAGCATAATGTTGCCCTTCATTTATTTAGATCTTCTTCAACTTCTGCAATGTTTTATAGTTTTCATTATATAGGTTTTAGACATATCCTTAAGCCTTTTATATTTTTGATACTTTTTGAACTAAAATATTTTATATTTCTTATTTTCAGTTGTCAATATACAGAAACAAAATTGACTTTTATATTGATAATGTATCCTTCAACTTTCACTAAATTCATTTCTTAGTTCTCATATCTTTTCATAGATTCCAACAGATATTCTACAGAGATGATCATATCTTCTTCAAATAGGACAGTGTAACTATGTATTTGCAAACCTGGATGCCTTTTAATATTTTTTTACATTATTGCACAGGCTAGAACCTCTATTACAAAGTTGAATGGAAGTGGTGAGAGTAGGCATCTTTGTCTTGTTCCTGGTCATAGGGGGAAAGCATTTAGTCTTCACCATTAAGTATGAGGTAAACTTCGGTTTTATTTAGAAGTCTTCTGTCTGTTCGAGGAAGTTCCCTGGCTCTGAATCTACAATCTGTTCCACTTACCATTCTTTAAATGATTCCAGCTGCTGAGGCATATTCTCTTCCTTTTGAAGGCACCAACTTCTTAAAGTACACAGGACAGTGCCTGGAATATACAGAAATTTGTTGTGCCCCCATCTTTCTCAGGGAAATGAGTAGAGGGAGAAGAAGGTTGAAACTAACCCTAGAGTTACAAAATCCCAGTTCCCAAAGAGATTAAACCTTTTTCTCTTTTTGTCTCCTCATATTCTGATCACATCCTCAACATTTCCCCCAATCTCTTCCTCGCTAGCCCCACCCCTCAAAAACACATGTATCCAGTCCATCACTCTCAGGTCCTAGTATCAATATTTTACTTACTATCTCTCTCTCAGTTCCCTCCGCTTCCCTCTGTCCTTCTGCCACATCCCTTATTACAGGTGTCATCGTCTCCTACCTGGATTGTGCAGCAGGCTTCTCACTGGTCTCCCTACTTTTTGCCTGCCTCCCTCCAGTCTTCCGTCCTGCAAAGTCAATAATATTTCAGGAAAGAAAACTTGACCTTGTCACTACCCTGCTTCAACTTTCATTGGCTCCTCCTTAGAATAAAGCCCAGCATCTTCACTGTAGTTCTTAAGGTAACACCCAGTCCGCTTTCAGCCTCAGTGGAGAACCAATTCCTTTTCCGGTACTGTCTGCCTTGATGTGTACTTCTCTCAATAGGAGACCTATCCTATCAACAGCTTAGTACGGTAGAGAGGGCTGTGGGCCCTGGAGTCACACTGCTTAGGTCCAAAGCTTTGATCCACCGAGCCATGTGATGTTGAGCCCTTTCTTAACCTTTTCATCAGTAAACTAGTTTATTTAAAAAGGATAAAAATAGGGCATAACTGACAAGGCTGTGTGAATTAAATGAGATTTGTCACATAAAGCCCTTAAAGCAGGGCCTGGCACATAGTCAGAGCACTGTTTATTTAAGTTGTTACTATATTTATTCTTTTAGTGTTCATCTCAGATGGGCTCCAGGAAAAGGTGTGAGAATTAAATGAGGCAGTGTAGACAGCATTTCTAGCATTCTGGGATGAGGTTGGCCCTCTCTAAAGGGCATTTTCCTTCTTTCCTGTCTGTACTCATCTCCACCACAGGGCCCTATTTTTGCCCAAAAAGTAAACAGTTCCTTTCTGCAGTCACGCCCACTTCTTTCAAAAGCACAGATCAAGGATCACGAGTTTGAGAAAGTAGTCATTTCATCGGACTTTGTCACTGTGAATTTTATTATTAAGTTGGCACTTTTATTTCTAAAGTAGAACCTCTGTTTGGTTGTTGTTTTTCCCCTATTCTCAGTCTCTTTTCTGTGCAATTGCAGCTCTTAAAGGCTTAATTAGAGTGATTAAAAAAAAATACCCATTATGCCTTTTCCCCCTTTTTAATAACAAGTAGAAGTTGAAAGCCCGCTGTGAGTGAATGCTATTTGAAAGCTGCTACTCATCTGAAGTTTCATTTTTCGCTGCTTCGAGGCACATTTGAAAATTAGTGCTGACACGTGCAAATGAGTTTGTGATGAAGGCAAAAATATATAGATATAGCACAAGGTGCTCTGAAGGCTATTGTGAGGGATAAGGTGATGTGTGTGGGAGTTTCTGCGTCTTGTCAGGAGGGTGAATAAAAATCCTGATTCTCTTATCAGTTTTTCTACTCGAGGGACTATACCGTTTCTTAGGAGAGAACCCCTAGCTGTTTGGAGTCTTCCTTGTTGCCATCCTACAGCTCTCTGGCCAGTGCAGGCCTCCACATCTCTCACACAGTGGGTGTCTTCCTCGCTGGTAATCTTTAGTGGAGTGGTAGCATGGAGCTGAAATTTTGCCAGTTTGGATAACGTCCTGAAGTAGGTCTGCAGAGTGTTTTCTTCCTTAAAATTAAAATAAAAACTTAAAACTTTTCAACAGAAACAGACTCACAGATGTAGAAAACAAAATTGTGGTCATCAAAGGGGAGAGGGAAGTGGGGGACAAGTTAGGGGTATGAGATGAACAGATACAAACTACTATGTATAATGTAGATAAGCAACAAGAATATATTACATAGCTCAGGGAATTATAGCCATTGTCTTGTAATAACTTATAATGGAGTATAATCTGCAAAAATACTGAAACACTATGCTGTATACTTGAAAATAACATAACATTGCAAATAAACTATACTTCAATAAAAAAATTAAAACTTTTCAAACTTTTGCTTCAACCCTCTCGGGTGAAGGAGTATCACCAGCAATTGGAATCATGAGACATATGCATTTTTAGAGACACTCGAAAGAAATGGAGTCGAGCCAAGGAAGGGTGACAGAGATGGAGAAGAAACTGGAAACTGCCAGAGAGGTGAAAGGGAGGAATTGGGGGGTGTGAAATGTAGAAAAGAGAAGAATGGAAAAGGTCACTTCAAGCTGACATTGAAGGAATGTGTTAGTGAAGGCCTCAGGCCTTTCTGTCTGGCAGCTCCTGGGCCCCCTCCCAAATCCAGGCACCTCTCCAGCCTCCCTATTCGTGTCTGCAGCAGGGATTCCATCTGCCATCATCCTCTCCCATGGCTGCCCCCACCCTCCCCCCACCTCTCTACTCTCCCAAGCCCTAACGCCCCATACAGTACAACAGTGCAGTAGTTAAGGGCAACCGCTTCCATGTCTCATGGTTCAAGGCTACGCTCCACCACTTACTGCATAGGGACCTTGGACAGTCCCTCCATTTACCCATTTATTTAGTCATACGTTCATTCGATTAACAACTGTTTATGTAATCTTGCTCTGTGCCAGTCACTTACTGTCTCTTAATCTCATGTTCATCTAGGGGTAATGATAGTCCCAATCTCACCTGTTGATATAAGGGCTAGAACTAAACCATGGGAAGAGCTAAGCATCATGATTGGCACATGAGAGGTGCTCCTGAAATGGCAGCTATTACTTACGTTATTATTGTCATCACTATTATTTTTTCTGTTTCCGAAGAGGAGCATATAGGTTCCATGTGTTTTTTTTGTTGTTGTTTTTTTTTGCGGTATACGGGCCTCTCACTGTTGTGGCCTCTCCCGTTGCGGATCACAGGCTCCGGACGCGCAGACTCAGCGGCCATGGCTCACGGGCCCAGCCGCTCTGCGGCACATGGGATCTTCCCGGACCGGGGCACGAACCCGTGTCCCCTGCATCGGCAGGCGGACTCCCAACCACTGTGCCACCAGGGAAGCCCGGTCCCATGTGTTTTATAGGTTTTAGACATGATCCTTCCTAGGAATGGATGAGATGGGATAAAGCAAGTGAATAACTCAGCCAGATGAGCAATAATGTGAAGGAGGGAAAAAAGATTTGGTGGAAAGACAAGGAAATTGAGGGGGACACGCTAAGGACACGCTAAAGGTGGAGCTCTTCATCTCATGGTGCGCCAAGTTTTTGCTTTGTTGTGTTTATTTTTGGCATGGGGGAAATTTTTACCATTTGTGTAAGAGTTACGGAACAAATAGGCCTGTGGATTTCGTTTTGGAGTTACTGACTCTGATCTCATATCCTTTTAGTGGTCTGGTGATCTTTTGTGCAGTGGCCCTTTCCCTATCTGAAGCACTGTGATGTGACATCAGATGTCAGGGCATTCCACCCACCTAACCCCACACCAATCTCTATTGTCACATGTGTCTTTCCATGACACCCTGGTCCCTCACATCACAGGTCTGCCCTATTTTACAGTAACTTGTACACTTTTCATAGTTCCTCCCCACTCTGAAGCCAAAAGTTTGAGAGCAAAGTCTTCAACCTGTTCCTCTCTTCATTATTGCCCAAAGTTTCTGTGGTTGCTGTATTAACTGCAGAGAATCAAACAGCCTAGGATCGGGTAGGATAATGCAGAAAAAATAAAACAGGAAGGACAGGATAGGATAAGATAGAGTAGGGTGGGGTAGAATGGAACAGAATAAAATCAGAACTGGCAGATATCTATAAAGTAGAGCATGATGATATTGAAAACTAAAGTTTGCATTAAAAAGCTTTGCAAAACTTTTAAGTGGATTACTTATTGGATCGGAAGTGGTGAAAATTCTAACTGAAAAATAACTATATTGAAAACAGGAGTTTTGGTTGGTTTGTTCTGTTGTGTTTTTGTTTTTTGCATCCGTAGGTCTGAGGTGGTGGTGGGATTTTTTAAAGCATTTGTGTGAGCCTATGTAAACACCTAGGCAGTATCTAAACAGCCAAAGACAATATGGATTTTGTAATGGACAAGCCGCTAACCAATATTGCCCTTTAGCCATGCTTTCATTTTATTAGAACATAATAAGCTCAACTAAAAATCTTTTAACATGTCTGCATTACTTAACAGCCTGGGAATAATTCTAATTATTACTGAGTTTATCATTGTGACTATGGTGCACTGTTTCTCTGAATTCCTGGAGACTATTTAAGATGCAAATGATGCTAGCTTTATGAATAATTGTTGGGATGGAAGATTCATAATTAATTTGACCCCTCCCTCCCAAACACACACACACACACACGCACACACACACACACACACACACACACATCATAAAACAAAATAATTTCTTAAAAAGGCAAAATGATTTACATGGACATGGAATGAATACTGTAATACTTAGCAAAATCAGTATTGGCAACTGTGCAAAGCATGCTGGGTGAGCACAGAATTTGGCCTCACAGAGGCAGCTGCGCAGATGAATGCTCAGTGCCCACTGAAGGATGTCATTGAGAAAACTGTCTATATACAAGAAAGATTAATCACAAAAAGGGGACAGAGGCAGGAAGAGGAGGGGGAGGCCATAGGTTGAACAGCAGTCTAAGCAGCAGGTGGTAAGTGAGGCCAGGAGGATAACAGCAGATCTTAAGCAGATCTCCAGACAGTAAGTAAGATGCCTGTTTCTAAGCAGCACAGGATCTAGCAGGTTCCAGCTCTGGGAGTGGGAGTTACAAGAAACAAATAAGTTGGGTCTCAGGGTAGAGGCAGTTCTAGGAGAAACAGGAAGTGTTAGAGAGGAGAGGGAAAGTCCTGTGCTACCTGAGCCATAACCCAGGTGTTACTCAAGCCTGAGATCTGATGGGCTCAAGGTTCTGGCTCATGAACCCTATGCAGGGTGGAACTTGCTTGCATGTAGGTGTATCAGAATGGGGAGATGTGAGAGAGGGCCTTGTAGAAGGCAACAGCTGGTATGAACTTGAAGCCCTTATGTCTAGTCATTCAGCAATTCCCAGATCTAGTTGATCAGAATGACCACACTTAGTCCCTTGGTCTTTAAAATGTTCCTCTCAGATGATGCTATTGATCAGCCAGGTTTGCAGTCCCTGCCCAAGGGGAAAACCCATCCTTGTTACCTAACATCTGGTGGGTAGCGGGGCCAACAAGCTTGTTTCCACATCTGCCAGTGAATCCTACAGTTATTTTACTTTTAGGAAATATTACAAGAGGGAAATAATCTGAGCGGCATAAAGTTTCGTCGAGCAGCGTTCTTTTTTTTTTATTGAGGTATAGTTAATTTACAGTGTGTTAATTTCAGGTGTACAGCAAAGTGATTCAGTTGTACATACATATATATATACATGTATATGTGTATATACTTTTTCAGATTCTTTTCCATTATAGGTTATTACAAGATATTAGAGTTTCCTGTGCTATACAGTAGCTCCTTGTCGTTTACCTGTTTTATATATTTTATAGTAGTGTGTATGAGTATCATTCCTAAATGCATCAAAGGTACATAGAATCAGAATTCCTAGAGGTGGGGCTCAGGAATTTGAATGCTGAAACTCCCCATGTGATTCCTACTGAAAATCATGGTCCGGAGTACGAACTTTTTGGACATGGGGCAGGAGCTTCCCTATAGCGCCTAGCACATGTAGATGCAAATATCAATTTAATTGATTTTATGTATTGTATTTTACCTTGTTTATAGTGATTCATTATTTATATTTTATATTTGAAAGCTTACATAAAAGAGTTCAGAGAGAGAGAGAGAGAGAGAGAGAGCTGGGACCTAACATGCACATGATGTCTACAATATGCCTGAGACTGAACTGGGTGATTTCTATACATTCTTACCACTAAACTTTCATCAACATGTCCAAGACAATGCCTGGCATGTAGAGGACCTCACTGATGTCTGGGTGATAAGCTTCCCTAGAGAGTAAAAACCGTATAATTAGCCACAGCACTTCCTCTAGTATGGTTAGTTTTAATTCAATAAATAATCAATAACTAATAAGCACTTACTGTTATTTCTAGGCATCACACTAGATGCTGGGGATAAGACAGTGTGTCGTGTAATTGTGAGCTTCAGTCCACTAGGGAGACAGACATAAATCAATCATTGCACAATTAGTCAACTAAAATTATGACAATGCTACAAAGAGAACGCACACTGTGCTTTGAGAACACAGACTAGGTGTACTGACCTAGTCCAGAGATGGTCAGGAAAGGTTTCCATCAGGAAATGACATCAAACAAATGCCATTGTTTATTATAATTAGGAAAGGAAAAGCCATGTTCTGAGAGCATTTAAGAGAATATACTGAAGAGAATGTTCATTTTCATTTGATTTCAACATTTTCCCACCTAGAAAGGGGCCAAACAGCGGTTCTTTTAACATACTTCCTGTATTGAAGAGGTTACTTTTACAGTAACATTTTCCTGGTCTGTTCGCCCACAACTCCCGGGTACCCCCATGACTGTAATAAAGGAGACTTCCATCTTGCCCACTTGCCTCCCCAGCTTCTCTGGGGTCTCATCCCAACCCACCTTCACATTCCCAACAGCATCTGCTGTTTGAGCCCCTTCTCTATTTCCTTTTTGTCCTTCCCTCTGTGAGGTCATTCTAACTCCATGTCTCAGTTTCTCAGATTCCCATTTCTGTTCAGAAGAAGTTTAATTCCATCCCATTCAGTGCAGCTAATATTTGTGAAGCCCTCCGGTATGCCAGGTTAGGTATACTAAGATAAAAGCGTAGTTAAACTCAAAGATTTCCTAGTTTAAGAGAGGAGAGATAGATATAAACCAATAAATTACAGCACATATGGAAGGTCTAAATATAAGCAATGACTGTGATGGTGATAATTATGATGATAGCCAAAAGGCACTTCCTACTTACTCAACAACAGTTGTTTATTGAGCATCTACTATGGGAATGATTAAAATTGTTGGATAAAACAAAAAAGCTCTGTACTCTTGTGGAGTTTATAAGGGGAGTGAAAGACAATAAAACAAACAAGCAAATTCATAATTTTTAAACTATGGTAAGACGAACGTACAAAAGCAATAAGGAGCAGTGGCTGAGAGTAAAGGGGAAGGGATACCTACTCAGGTAGGACAGTTTCTCTTAGGAATTACACATCCTAGGTAAAAATTGTATATCTGCAACTTCCTAGCTATGTAATCTTAAGCAAATTACCTAGAGTCAGTTTCCTCAAAATGGCTATAATAATAATATGTAGGTTTAGTGTAAGAATCAAATGACATAATGATTATAAAATTCTAGAGAATTTCTGGCTAGTAGACACTCAATAAAGCTTGTCATTGTTATTTTTTATATTATTACATCATCTGTTAATCTTTCTGAGCTTCCAATGTCTCTTCCCTAATGTGAATTAACAACAAACTCAGAGGGCTGTGAATATGCTATGCATGATATCAGCTGTTACATCTGTTAGTATGATTATGAAGGTATTCATATGACTATCATTATAATTGTTGATGTTGTTTAAACTCAAAGTTGTCTTACCCGTAGCAAGTAAATTGTGAATGAAATATATTATAAATGTATATTTCTTCTTTAGGAATAAATTCACATAAGACTGTGGTATCCAGTACAGTGGCTGCTAGCCACATGCATCAGATAGCATAAACAAGGCAGATATAGAATATTTCCATCATCACAGAAAGTTCTATTGGACAGAAAGAATATAGGAATTCCAGACATCAAAGAAATACGTTGAAAAGAAGAATTCTATACACCAGATATCAGGGGTCAGATAGGCCATTGAGGGCCAGGTAGATCATTCCTCTGGAATATGTAATATTAACAACCCCTCACATTTGAGCAGCATCTGCAGGCTTCAGATCACTTTCACATCCATTACTTCATTTATCCTTACAACTACCCCTCAAGCAGGCAGGAAGGACAATGTTATCTCCACTTTACACTGGGGAGAAATAATTAACAGGAGTAGTAGTAGCGGCTGCTGACACGAAAGTTCACCTATGGTTGTATATTGAATAAAGCTAAGTGCTTTAGTGTTTTTAATGAAATCATGGAGCTCAGAGAGGTGAGGTGACTTACCTGTAGACATTCAGTAAATCGGGGATGTGTTTTCCAAGTCTAGACCAGTGCTTTCCATCACCCCTCTTTATTTCTTCTTGCGCAGGTTGAGCTCCAGTTCTCTATTATTGCAGAGACAAAGTTCTCCGAGTCACTAAGTTGTCAGTGCAGGATGTGCAGGGCACGTCTAATTGATCATCCTTTCTGTGCAACGTACAAATGGCTGACGCTCTCTGCTGCTGAAACAATGCAATGCATGAAGGTGAACTTTAATTCACGTTCAGCCTCTGTGTTCTTACCAACAGCTGCAGGAACAGCTGTTCCCCTCTTGGTGCTACCCTCTCCCCCTTTTCCCCAGCTAATTGCTTCCAACTAGTGGAGTAGAGAGGATATTGTGGGCCGGGTCCTCTTCAACGGCCTCTCTCCACCTGTTATTATTCCAGGCCCTTCTTGTTCAAGGATTCAGGATTGTTCTGTTTGGATGATTAATTCTAGAATCTAACTGTTGCCTATTTCAAAACCCCATCCAACACACAAGTCACTGTTTTGTATGTAACTCAAAGCCCTACTAAGCAGATATAAGCCTTAAAAATAGTAACAAATAATCAAACTATGTTTATTGAAGGCCTACTATGTGCCTGGTTCTATACTGGGCACCAGGTTGACCCTGAATTTTCAGGCTCTGTGGGAGGCTTAGCCCCCATGGAGGACCACATATCCTATGGCTAAATACTTGTAGGTTATAAAAATCAAGTTGTTAAATATGTTCTGTCCTCCACCTGTAACAAATCTAACTTCATAAAAACCCAGATGGCCAGGTTCCACCTTAGAATCCTTGGGCTTCTCAGAGTTCCATGCTGGACTGTGGCTGTGTAGACCCGGCGCCCAGCATACACAGTCTCTTATCCATGCTGCAAGGGGACTCAGTTCACAAGCACGTGGACACCTCCACCCACGTGTCCAAGCTCGTCCACATTTCACAGGAAGAGACTCCCACGACCACTCCTTCAGCCTAGGGAGTATCCAGCAGGGTCTCATCTTCCACTCTCGAACGGATGGATATGGGGGTCACGTGAGCAGGGAAATGTGGATCTATGTAATGCCCAGCAGGACATCAGGTATATAGCAAGACAGCAATCAATAATAGCTATTATTCCTACTATCATGCATGGAATGAACTATGTAAAGTTCACTTAAAGAACTACATAAACCATAGTATGTACAACAAAGCACAAATAATATATCATGTGGGTCTGACATTACCTCAATACCTTCTCACTAAGGACCTAGAAAAATCCTTACCCGGGAATAGCCAAGTCATTAGTCCCTTTTCTCTTTTTCGTTACCCTTGTGCTATCCTGATCCTTTATTATAGTTGATCTTCCTCTCTGGTCCTTGCCTGGGAACATCTCTTTCCTTACCTCCGTGAACTGGTCCCATTCTGGCATTAAGGTTGTACACCAGTTACAGCTAATTCTCTTTTCTATTTTCAGTTGCCCACATTTTCACTTTAAATAACAGAGCCATTCTCATGTGCACTAATACAGCTCTAGCTAATACTGTTTCCCATAGCACGAGTGCTGGGCTGGAGTATGAGAAGTCCAGCTCCGCTCAGCGCTCGCTGCCACCGTAGGCTTTTTCTGTTTCTTTAGAATGCATCATGAAAGTAGGTTGTCCGTATTTATGTATTATAGCTGTAATTACACGTGGTGGGAGGTGTGGGGATGTAAAGGTTATTTTTCTCTAACCTCTTAACCATTCTCAGCACAATATTTTTTTCTGTGGTAAATGTTCCAGTCTTAGAGAACTTTTGTTTTAAAGAACAGAAACACGTTCAAGTCTTATTTTAAAAGTCCTTTGTTTTTAATAGATAGAGAGGGATTTCCTGGAACCTAGGTATAGAAAATCTCTCCCCTCCCCTTCCCTACCCTCACCCCTCCCCTCCCCTTCCCTACCCTCACCCCTCCCCTCCCCTCCCCCTCCCCTCCCCTCCCCTCCCCTCCCCTCCCCTCCCCCTCCCCTCCCTCTCCCCTCCCCACTCCCCTCCTTCCCCTCCCCTCCCCTCCCTCCCCTCCCTCCCCTCCCTTCCTCTCCTCTCCTCCCCTCTCCCTTCCTCTCCCCTCCTCCCCTCTCCCCTCCCCTCCCCTCCCCTCCTCTCCTCTCCATTCTTCTTCTCTCCAGGTAAGACTGTTAACCCCTGGTTCCTAGAATATCAGCCTTCACGAGGCTTTGGGTTGAAGTACTGACTGGGGCCCCATCTTAACAGTACTGTTTCAGTGCCCAACACCTTCCAGCTCCAAGTTCTTGAAAGAGAGAATCTCATTGGCCTGGTTCACAGGTGCAGATGTCCAGCTGTGATCCGATCAGCTCAGGTCATGCCAACTCTTCAACTGTGACTGTATGGTTTTAGAGAAGGGACTTGACCTTGTAGAATGAAGCCACCTTCCTTATATGTGAAGTAAAAATAATCATTCTTAGCTGTAGCAAGGCAGTGGGATTGATAATGTTATCCTTTTCCTTTGCTCTGCTATTCAGTTATTCATTCATTTATTTTCTCCAGAAAGATGGATATTCATCAGCCACTTTTCTTAGATTGGACTTAAACTATTTTTTCTCAAATTTTATAATACTTTTTGGAAAAATAAAAATATTAAACCACAATATTCCAAGAAAAGTATAACTGTGAATGATTTTATAATTGTAAATTAGCTGAGGAAAAGAAGAGAGTAATTGTAATTATTAAATTAAACAATCATTAATAATTTGATTTAATTGTAGGTCCTTTAATTTTCTTATGGGAAAGCTTATCTTAACAATTTCAAACTCTTTTCTGTATGTAAAACACACGTGAGCTACAAAGTCATATGACTTTTTTGTCAGCATCTCTTGGTGTATCCCAGGACCTTGAATCAGTGGGGGAAAGAAGACCAGTGTTTTTCTAAAACCTAACATGTTCTCAGCCCCAGTCCATAAATGCTACACCTGCCATCAACTTTAATCCTCTCAGCAGCCAGGGAAGGAAGGCAGGAAGTTAGAATCCTTGTGAAAGATGATGAAACCAATGCTTCTAAAAGTTAAGCTTTCTGTCCAAGGTCGCATCCCTTGTGAATGGCCAGGCAGGAACTGGGATCTAGCTCTGTCTGCCCATGAAAAACTGGCTGTGATATCGTACGGCATCGCTACTTAGAAGTTCTTTGTGAAACTCTCATCTTCCTTTTCAAATGGGTTATTTGGTATCAGTTAACTCACGGAGGTATAGCAATGACAGAAATTATCTGAATAAAAAATTTAGATTTTTCTTTCATAGAGGCTAGATTTTACCTTATTCCATGCTTTAGAGTTAATCTGTTCTAATATAACAAAAAGGAGAGAATCCTCTAGAATACGGGGAGGTGACTAAAAATATATGACTTAATGCAGTCTGAAATGGCCACTGCACCTACACCTAGAAATGAGACATCGAATCATGCTTCGTCCTTTACTCTTCTGGAAAACAAAATCTAAACATTGAATTTACAGCTTTTCACGGAGTACCTTCTCCATGCCAAATGCTGTGCCCGCCATGAAGTAAGCCCTGAACCCGTGGTCTTGCGTCCAAGCATTTGCTCGAATAATGAGAACTAACTCTGGATCATTTTCTCTCTTTGGCTGATGAAATTCTACAATTTACAGAATTTATTAACATTCTTTACAAGTCCCAGGAGGACAAGAAAGTGGAGTTCAATGCAGAATAAATAGCCCCGCTCTACAATATTAAAAAATGATTTCCAGATTCATTTGTGCTGTGGAAAAGTGGTGGTAAAGGGGCAGTAAATGTTACTTACTGAGCACTCTTTGCGTGTAAGTGCTTCCCCCACATTACAGAGTAATGCCCACACAGCCCTGGCAGTACCTGAGAGTGTTAATCACTATTTTGAAGTCTCTGGGTGGGGATTCTGAAGTGAGGAAGGAGAGGAGCGGGGTAGTTAGTAGATACAGGCAATGTGGTTACTTGATTTACTCCAGACTCCAATCCTGGAGACAAGTTCTCAGGCTGGGCCTAAAACTGTCATTCTTTTCCCCTCAAATCAATTTTTTTGTTTGTTTGTTTAAAAAAAAATACCCACAGGCAATGTTGATATCTTCACTGCAGTCATCCCAGTACATGTTGTATCTGAGACAAGTAAAGCAGAGCCGTTACAGTTTTCTTCTTTTCATGCTTTAAAGAAAAGGAGGTAAAGAATTAAATGCACCGTTGATCCCAGAGCACCTACCAGGCATCATTCTTCAAACACAGGCACTGCCTAAAGACTCAAGTGCAGGAAGTGGCTGGGGTGACTGCCAATTATTTGCTGTGTGACTTTGGGCAAGTCTTGCACCCTCTCTGAGCATCTGTCTTTTCATCTGTAAAGCTATGAAACTGTCTTGCTATAGGAGGAGGGAGGACGTGAACAGAGGTGAGACTTAAAAGATTTAACAGTTTATGAAACATGAGAACTGAGTAATCAGAAAGGATTGGGACTTTAGCCCTAGAGCAGGGTCCAAACGCATCTGCCATGCCATGTGTCAACGCTCTGGGCGCTGAATCAAGGAGAGGTTAGGGGGTCCTAAAGAAGAAACAGGGGGTCTTCCCTGGTGGCGCAGTGGTTGAGAGTCCGCCTGCCGATGCAAGGGACACGGGTTCGTGACCTGGTCCAGGGAGATCCCACATGCCGCGGAGCGGCTGGGCCCGTGAGCCATGGCCGCTGAGCCTGCGCGTCCGGAGCCTGTGCTCCGCAACGGGAGGGGCCACAACAGTGAAAGGCCCGTGTACAGCAAAAAAAAAAAAAAAAGAAGAAACAGGGGGCCAGGAAAAGGGGTAGCAATCATCTGTCTTGGAGCAATAGCTATTTACCAATCTCAATAGAATTATTTGAGTATCTTAACAACCAGTACTGGTATTTCTGTACATACCAGCTAAACAGCCTGCGTTTGAAGATTAAGTTAGCTCATCTTTGTAAAGTGTTTAGCATGTGGCCCCTGCTCAGAGAAGCAGGCACCCAGCAGACGTAGCTTGCCTCTTTCCTCTCCCTCCCTCTAACTGTCCATCTCCCAGCCCCCATGGCTCCCCTCTGCTATACAGCATGATCATTCCACATACCCTGGGCTGCATAGCCTGTCTCCCTTCATAATGGATTTCTGTAGGCAAGAAGAGTTTCAGGTTGATTCTCAAAATGTCTGAGTCAAAGTTCTTTTCCATGCCTTTGCAATTACAGTTCCACACGGGCTTTGGAATTGGCGGTGAGGTTGAGATTGTCTGAGACCAGAATTCCCAGGGTGTGTTGTGGCTCTGAGACGGTAGGGAGCAAAAACCACAGGCATCACAGACCTCAGTTTGTAGATGATGATGAGGCTTTGGTCAAGCTGGTTCCCCACTGAGCCTCAGCCACTCATGTGAATAGAAGGCGAGGGGTGGGGAGGGCCGGGGGCGGGAGGAGGGGGTTGACTGAGATCAGTGGTTTTCGACCTTGGCTGTACATAGAAACCACCTGGAAGATTTAGAATACACTGTCTGTGTGCCACTCACAGAGACTCTGATTTAAGTGGTTTAGGGTAAAGCCCGGACTTGGGGATTTTTAAAAAGCCCTGGGCTATTCTAACGTGAAGCAAAAATTGAGAAAAACTTCGGACAAGATGATCTTTAAGCTCCAGTCCTACTCAATTAGGCCCTGATTCTGTATGTCCTTAAAGCCCATCAGAAAACCGCATTCCTATAGTGTTTTTCTTAATGATCAGGCAAGAAAAGCCTGAGAGCTGATAAATAAGACAGCTTTAGTGTTTACTATCTTGATACCTTCTGCTGTGTTATCACCAGAATTTATTTAGAGTGATTCCAACATCTCCAAGGAGTGACCAAGAAAGAGCAAAGTTAAGTTACTATGCGTAGTTGGCCTGACAAAATTGTCTTCTCTTGGATAAACTGTTCTCGTTAACTACAGCTATTGCTGATTCCAGGGTTGTGCAAGGCTTTTTTTAACAGGATTAAATAGAAATTCTTGTGCCTGGTGGATAATTATAGAGGGAAATGGTGAGATATTAAGACTATAAGGCAGGCTGGTCTCTGATGATATTAAGTTCAACATGTGTTGGTTTCTCAAGTGACTTTTATGAACTACCAACCAGCAGGGTGGTAAAGGAGGAGGGCCAGGTTCCAATGCATCTCTGCATTTGCTGTTCTGAAAGCAAAGGACTTGTCCAGTGCTAGTCTATCCTTTGAAGTTACAAATAACACATCAGAAAATATGAAACGGCAGCCATGAGAAACAGGAAGAATCTCAGAAGAGGAGACTGAAAGGCTTAGACAGGAATCTCGTTTGGTCCTCTCCTTTCAAAGACAAGGAAGCAGCACCCGAGCAGTGGAAGTGACTTTTACAGTGTTACAGAGCTAGTCACCAGGCTGAGCTTGAACTCAGCCCAAGGTCAACTGGCATCCAGCCCAGGGCTCTCTCCTGATATCACAACAAGCCAAACAGAATCGGGATTGAATTAGCTGCAAGAAAACCCCTGCCGCAGTGGCTTAAGTCGGAGATTTACCTTCTGAATGTAACCTGATCAAGGTGTCAGGGGCTGCTTTGGGCACCCGGTAATGCTCTCAGGG
The DNA here is from genome assembly GCF_011762595.2 of Tursiops truncatus. Taxonomy (NCBI): domain Eukaryota; kingdom Metazoa; phylum Chordata; class Mammalia; order Artiodactyla; family Delphinidae; genus Tursiops; species Tursiops truncatus. Next base: position 51,828,451 of record NC_047041.1, read on the forward strand.
ACCCACACTCTTCTCATTTTCTGCTCTGCCATCCTTGGCGTGGGCCTTGGAGCCCAACTACGTGGGTTCAAATTCTGCCTTTATCACTTAACTATGGAACCTCGTACAACACTTCATCTTTCTATACCTCAGTCTTCATTTTATTCAGCCCTTGACCCCAAAAGGTGATGAATGGTAAGGATATGAGATAATGGTGTTCCAGATGAAGGGACAGGAATAGATATAACTCATTGCACAGTGAGAAAAAGCAGGTTGTCCCAAGATGCCAAATTCCACCTGAACCCTCTCCTCACACCAGGTGTCTTCCCGTGGCCTACCGAAGGGAAAATCTTGCGTGCAGAGGGTCAGGGCAGACCAGCCAACATTGTGAGCAGTGGTACAATGGGAAATTATCATCATATCTTTTTGTGAGACCCATTAAATAAGGGTTTGTTCTGTAACTTTTCAAGGCATAGGAAATGGCCTTATCCTCACTGAAAAGAGCAAAAGATTCTCATTTTCTGACATGGTCAAGATGATGAGTGAGTGATGGTATGGGATATGTATAAATATGTCAACAAGTCTCTGAATAGTTTCATGTAAGCATGTCTCACATTGCTCGTGAGCATAAACTATCAGTGTTTACCTATTTCTTCACACTGTGTCTGTTGCACTAATATATGTGTGTGTGTGTGCATAAGAACGTGTAATCCTACAGTCAAATTATTTTCAAACATTATTAAATCTAATTCTCAGTATTTAACTATCAGAATTCTGTTACTGAGCCATAAACTGAGTGTTGCTTGCCTGGGACATAATGACTTCCCCATCACTAGAGGAATTCAAGCAGTATCTGAAAATCCACTTGATGGAGCCATGGTTGAAGCAGTTCAAGTTTCAGAGGCTGAAAAGGGGTGAGGAATTGGGGAAGAACTAGATTAAATAACCTTAAAGAGGATTTTAAATTTTGTGAGTGTGTAAGTGTGTGAAATATCATCTCTCTTTATCATATAGATATAGATAAAGTTCCAGAATTTTCATTTAGTTATTTTATAGAGTTTTCAGTTTTCTGCTGAAATTCTTAGTACTATTTTTTTATTTCCTTGAATGCATTAAGCATAGCTGTTTTATTTTTTTTTAATTTTCATTGGAGTATGGTTGCTTTACAATGTTGTGCTAGTTTCTACTGTACAGCAAAGTGAATCAGCTATATGTATACATATATCCCCTCTTTTATGGATTTCCTTCCCATTTGGGTCACCACAGAGCATTGAGTAGAGCTCCCTGTGTACAGTAGGTTCTCATTAGTTATCTATTTTATACATAGTATCAATAGTGTATATATGTCAATCCTATTCTGCCAATTCATCCCAACCCCCCCTTCCCCCTTGGTATCCATATATTTCTTCTCTACTTCTGTGTCTCTATTTCTGCTTTGTAATTAAGAACATCTATACACATTTTTTCAGATTCCACATATATGTGTTAATATACAATATTTATTTTTCTCTTTCTGACTTACTTCACTCTGTAGATAGTCTCTAGGCCCATCCACATCTCTACAAATGACCCAATTCTGTTCTTTTTTATGGCTGAGTAATATTCCATTATATATATGTACCACATCTTCTTTATCCATTCCTCTGTTGATGGACATTAGGTTGTTTCCATGTCCTGGCTATTGTAAAGAGCGCTGCAATGAACATTAGGGTGAATGTAAACAAACGGCTCACGCAGCTCAATATCAAAAAAACAAACAACCTAATCAAAAAAATGGGCGGAAGACCTAAACAGACATTTCTCCAAAGAAGACATGCTGATGGCCGACAAACACATGAAAAAATGCTCAACATCACTCATTATTAGAGAAATGCAAATCAAAACTACAATGAGATGTCACCTCACACCGGTCAGAATGGCCATCATCACAAAATCTACAAACAATAAATGCTGGAGGGGGTGTGGAGAAAAGAGAACCCTCTTGCACTGTTGGTGGGAATGTAACTTGATACAGCCACTGTGGAGAACAGTATGGAGGTTCCTTAAAAATGAAACTGCCATGTGACCCAGCAATCGCACAATCCCACTACAGAGAGCATACCCAGAGAAAAGCTATTTTAAATGTTTCTGTTTTACACTCCACTATCTGCATCCCCCATAAGCTTGTTTCTTTTGTGTATTACATCTACTGATTTTCAGTCCTATCTCTCATCTCTTCTTTTGCCCTGTCATTTTTTACTGAATTCTGGTCATTTTACATAAAATAAAATTGTGTATTTAATTTAAACTTAGGATAATATATATTCCTCCAGAAAATATGTACATTGACTTTGGGCAGATTCATTAGTGTCAGTAGCTATCCTGGATCTGTCCAATTTGAGATTAAGATGTTTTGAAGCTAGACTTCATTCTCTTGGAGGGAAAATATACTTCTGCTTCACCATTACTCCTAGGTGTAGACCTTTAACTTCTCAACAGGAAATAAAGCTGTTTATTTGAATTATGCTTCATAGCTTGGGGAGCCCAAACTTCATTTTTTTTGCCCTTAGTTCTAGGAATCTGTTGAATCTGTATATACAACTTCTCAGCTTCTTAGATGCCTGATCCAGAGCCAGCAGACACTTCTAGTAGAAAAACTACCCTACATATTGGGCTCATTTCTCCAGATTTCCTTTTTCTTCCTGAATCTTAGACCTATGATAATTTTGTAGCTCTCCACTTCCTTCAAACTATATTGTTAGTTTGGGTTTAGCTTTGCTAGTTATTCATAACAGGATGGTTACCAATATCTATCTCATCTAACTAGCTAGCTATCGCCTGTATTGCAACTCTTTTCTCTTCCGTTAACAATACACCTTTACACTGTATCAGTATATGCTGCTTTATTTAGCCAGTTCCCTTTGGATGGGCATTGAGGTTATTCACAATTGCTCATAACAAATATTGTTATGCATGTGTGTGAATATGCCCATAAGAAAAATTCTAGAAATGTAATTGCTACATATTATGAAATTGTCTTCTAAAAAAAGTATCCCAGGGCTTCCCTGGTGGCGCAGTGGTTGAGAGTCCGCCTGCCGATGCAGGGGACACGGGTTCGTGCCCCGGTCCGGGAAGATCCCACATGCCGCGGAGCGGCTGAGCCCATGAGCCATAGCTGCTGAGCCTGCGCGTCCAGAGCCTGTGCTCCGCAACGGGAGAGGCCACAACGGTGAGAGGCCCACGTAACCGCAAAAAACAAACAAACAAAAAAAAAAGTATCCCAACTTACATTTCCACCAGCAGTGTATGAGAATGCATGTTTCCCCATAGCCTTACCACCACTAGATTTTATCAAACTTAGAAATTTTGTAATCAACCTTTTTTTTTTTTTTTTTTTTGTGGCCACGCGCAGGCTCAGTGGCCATGGCTCATGGGCCCAGCCGCTCCGCGGCATGTGGGATCTTCCCAGACCAGGGCACGAACCCGCGTCCCCTGCATTGTCAGGCGGACTCTCAACCACTGCGCCACCAGGGAAGCCCTGTAATCAACTTTTAATTGTGCTTCCAGATTCCATTCTCTTTCCCCTCCAGTCAAATCTTTATATTATGGATGCATACATTTATAAATAATAAAATCTGATTATGTCACTTCCCTCTTTAGAAATATTTTGGCTCCCCGCTAACAAAGGATGCTTACATTTGCACAGGCTAGCGCTTCCTCTACTCTGTGCTATCTCCCAGCCCCATCTCATGTACAACTCTACTGATACCCTACTAGCCACATTCAGGTTTTTCTAAATATGCCATGCTTTGCCACACCTTGGCACCTTTGCAGATGCTCCTCCTCTCTGGAATTCCCTTTCATCTTTTACATACACAGGAAAAGGTTAACTCCAACATCTTGCTCTCAGGTTGCACATTAATTCTTTTGAGAAACTTTCTCCTACATGCTTTACCGCTCCGCACACAACCCCCATACGCAGGATGTATGCAATTAGTCCTTTGCTTACATCACTATTATTCCTTATAAATTCCTCTCAAGTAGCCCTTAGAATACTGTGCATTATAAACTTGTAAATCTGTCTTCCCCATCATTGAATTATGAGTTTGTTCAGGGCAGGAACTATGTCTTAATCATACTCCCCACTCCTATGCCGAGCAGAATACCTGGCACAGAGATAGTGCTCGAAACTAATTTATCAAAGAGTAAACTCAGTACATGTTACCTCTGCAAAACTGCTCCCATTACAAGTGTTTTCAAAACAACCTCCAAGTCCCCAGGACTGGGAATTCTTTAAGAAAGTTCCGTTTGGCCTAGATTTAGCATTCAAATTTCAGACTGAGCATACTGAAACTCAAAGGGAAAACAATGGAAGTTTGAGTTATTAGATGGAATTTATAGTTTGGGCAACAGTTTTCCCTTCAATACCTAAAGCCATTTGTGTTCTTCAGTATATGACTTCAATGAAAATTAGACGTTACTGGGAATTTAGGCCCCTGAGCTCTTCACAAAACGTGTACATTTTGGTGGCCCTGATTAGACAGCTCCCATCAAAACAGGCAAATGTTTTGCACTGAGTTTGACCCCTGGTATGGGACCTTTCATGTGTTTACTCTTCATACAGTCCCTCTGAAAAACTATACTTATTTTTAGACAGAATTTTGGCAGACAGGATTCTAACCCTGCTAATAGAAAATCTAGGAGAAAAAAAGTGCAAGTGATCTATTTGTTTTAGGAAAATGAATCTGCATGCTTACCAAGGAATATTTTATCACCCCAAGTAGATAATATTTTCAGCCTATTTCAACGCCATGTAGCAGAGGACCCGGGAGACTGTAACTACACCAGCTATGATTGTAATCTGTGACTCATCTTCTCCCCTAAGGGGCTCTGATTTGCTATACCCCAGTGGCTCGTCCATTTGGAACCTACTGTGATTGGATTCTATTCCCAACTGGATGTTCCCATCTAAACAGCAAAGACAACATCCATCTCCTCCCATGGCTAGAGACACGATAATGCCTATGGTAAATATGGTTTTAGTGTTATTCATCTGAATTCAATGCAGCTCTCAGAATCAGAGGGGCCTGGAATGGCAGAAACTTAAAGACCTTAACAGTTGTTGAATTTTCTCTACAACGTCCCCACCAAGCGGTCATGCCACCTTTATTGGAGCATCTCCCATGATGGGCAGCTTACCACCTTCCCGGACGTAATTTCAGAAGTTCTTTCCTTATATCGTTTAGGAAGAAACATGTTTATTGGTCGTTTCTACATAGGGACCCTAGGAGGAAATTTAATCTTCCTGGGGGTTTCTATCTTCCTTTTGCTCCTTCCTTTTTAAATACTTGAAGAGTTCTCTCTTAACATGTGCTGAATCATTCGTCATTCATGCACCTCTCTAAAATGTCCATGCTCTTTTAAATTCCCCTCAAAGAGTGTGGTTTTGAGTCTTCACCATATTGGTCATTCACTATCTACATTATCCCAACTCTTACCAAAGGGCCCATTGGATGGATTCCTTGTTGGATGTATAAGAACCAGAAAACAGGAAAGGAGAGAAGCAGCTTCTTCCAGTTTTGCTTCCTAAAAAAGCCTTTGATAATCGATTCTTTCGATGCATGCACAGAGATTCCCAAAACCCCTTTATTTACCTCTTCCGAGGGATGACCTTTTCCCTCTACCTTACTATGATCCTACAGAGACTGCTTAAACTTTCAGTCTCTTAGGGGACTTTCTGTGTGGGTTTCTATGAGCTCTTGAATAATACAAGGGAATTGGGTGACCATGAAGTAAAAATTTCAACAAGCACGGGTTTAGGAAGTTTGGTGTTTTGGTGTCAGTTGGGTCCAAGTTCACATACTGATTTTGCTTCTCGCCTATTCTGTGTTCTTAGAAAAATGACTTTGTCTCTCTCAACAGCAGATTCCTTATCAACAAAATAGAGGCAATCCTGATTATCATAATGGCTTATTATAAATTAGTGATAATATAGTATGGAACTTAATTCCTAACACAGCAGATGCATAATAAATCAGAAATTTAATTATTTAAAGAATGTTCTTCACCTTGTAACTCGGTTCCAATTCTGGACCTCTTACGAGATGTAAGATCTTGGAAAAGCCATTTAACACTTATTCCTGTTTCTAAAATTGCATAACAATTGGACCTATCTTCTAAGGTGGTTTTGTTTAATTAAATGAGATAACATACTAAAGTAGCTCTCACAATTTAATAAATATGATAGCTATTCCAGAAGTGAAAATTCAAGAGGAAGCTCTCTGTTTAATTTAGCCTCATATTCCCACCATGATGTCTGGCACATAGGAAGTATTACTTTCTGTAATACTCTCTCCATTACCCAACTCAAAATGTTAGTAGCCATCTCTCTTTTCGTGTCAGCCCACACGCACGAGCAGGATACAAGGTGCAAGTCCAAGGTGAGGGGGGCCTGTGGAGGTAGAAGTGGACAGAAGTATGGAAAGTCCCTCCTCCAATACCAGGTCCTGCCTTCAGGGACTTCCCAGTCCAATGGGGGAGACATGTCAATATCTAATTGCATTGCAGTATTAGGATACGGATATGTGTTACAGCTAGTAGCGTTAGGACAGACATAGTCAGCTCACGGGAGGGAAGCCTGGGGAAGGTAGGAGTGATCAAAGAAAGCATAACGCAAGGTCTTAAAAAATGAGTAGGTGTTGGCTAAGCAAATCAAATGAGGAAGGGCGTTTTTAAAAAAAAGAAGAGAACTTTGCAAAGGCACGGAGTTGAAAGAAACAACATTATTCATTCTGGGACGAACAGTTTCATAAAATTAAATGTAGGAGAACATGAGGTAACAGATACTTATGGGACCAGATATGAAGGGACTTATATTCTCTGTTACAGAATTTGGATTTTATCCTATAAACAGTGGGTTGCTATCGAAGGCCTTTGGTCAAGAGTGAATGCATCTGATTAGGATTTTCGGAATACTTTGCTAGTGACTTTGTGGAGGATGGAATGAAACAGTGGCAAAATTAATCACCAGAGGACTTCAATTAGGACTATGTTACTTTGCCTCCTTCTGGCTTTTACTCCTTAATGCACCTGAATCATTGGCGCAGAAATACAGACGGTCAGCCGTTTGGCAGTAAAACTTCAAAATGAATCAAAATGCCTGGAGAGATCATTGTTGCATTTTCTTTCTTTCTTTCTTTTTGTTTTTGTTTTTTTTTTTTTTCCACTGCTACTTTGGCAAGCCCCAAAGATAAATAAAATCCAGACCTGGAAACCAGTGAGTAGCACCCTTGCCCATTTTCTCCTCTGCCTCTCCTACAATGCTTGCTCTTTTCACTGTAAAGACTGCTGGAGATTCCTGGTAATTAGCCTTGGCTTCATTGTTAAAACACCCCACCAGATTGTGTGCTGTCTCCTTCAGAGCAACTTCTGTGTGTGTGTTCATAGAAGTCTTCCTGCCCAGCTTCCCTGGAATAAAATGTGGGAGTGTGAGAGTTGTTTCCATGGCCACAAACTTCCAAAGCCAAGAATGGCTTATTCCAGGATGTTTCTGGAAAATGTGGTGATCTACATAAGGTATACAAGTTATATTTGAGTCGCAAGTTTCGTAAGCATGAGCACTGCAATTGGGCATGTGTGGCAAGTCTTGAACAAGGCCCAGAGTTAGTGTACCTGTCGTATGTGAGGTAGATACTGCATTGCATCAGGACCTTTCTCTTGCCAGAAACATGGTTTGTAGTTTAGCAAAAGTTGTCTCTAATGGTCTTTCCTAGAACAGGTTTTTTGTGTACTCATGTTATATGGAAGATAAATTCATCCAGCAGACCTGTTGGAGCCTCCCATGTACTGGAAATATGAAGGTAAATAAGACAATACATTATCCTAAACATTAATAATGACTAGCCTACATTGAGTGCTTACTATTTGCCAGTTACTCTAGGAGATGCTTTCTCCTTTTTACCACTTCAATCCTTTGAAAAGCTCTATGAAAGAAACCCAATCATTACTGTAATTTCATAGAAGGAAGCTGAGGTATAGAGAAGTTCAGTAACTTGACCAAATTCACCCAGCTCCTAAGTGTCAGAGCTGGGAATGTACACAAGTCCATAGGATTTAAACGTCTGTGTGATTTTCATTAGATTTCCTGACTTCAGATGCAGTCAGTGAAGTGTGTAAACAGAGAACATACAAGTTTAAGTGATAAATGATGATTCCAAAATGCCAAGAGATCATAGAGGAAGGAGCCTGGGATGTCAGAGAAGGCTTTGATGAGGGAAAGATATTTGAGAATTTTACCTAATAAATGACTCTGTAAAAAGAGACGGGGGTGAGCATTTTGAGAAAAGGTATGGAAAGAGCTGAAGTTGTGAAAGAACAATGCCTTCTACATGGTGGGTGTTCCATTGGATGGTACTAGGAGGAATTGTGAGATGTTCAGGCTGGCAGGAATGTATGCTGTTTGGAAGAGAGTGACCAATGAGACTGGAAAAGTAGTTTGCAGCCAGATTTTGAAGGATTCTATACAAGATGATAATGAATTTAGATTTTATCCTACAGCCAAAATTTCTCCCATGGATTGGTTGCAGAACCATCTGATAGGCCTTTTAAAAATACAAATATCAAACCACAACCCAGAACATACTAATTTATTTGGACAATGATTATCAAATTTCAGTAATAATAAGAATCACTTGAAGTGCTATTACAAAAATACAGACATCCTACCTCTTTATTTTTACCAAGTTTCCCAGACATTTCTAATACGCTCTAACATTTGAGAACTACTTGTCTAGGATAAGTAAGAATCTCTGTTTTAAAAAGTTCCCCAGGTGATTTTTATATGCTGCCAGATTGGGGTATTTACAGACCATAAACAGCAGGAAACCAATACAAATCTTGCTGTTATAAAAATTGAAGAGTAAAAGTTATTATGATAAGTCATTGAAATACTAACATCATATTAAGGTTAAAACAATGTTAAGGTCTGGTGTCAGAGAAAGACTCCCAGAATATCAATGTACCACTGCAGACACCATCTCTTTATTTATAAAATGGAAATAATAATAGGGCCTATCCCGTGCAGTTCTTAGCAAGGTTAAAGATAGGGCCACACCCCAGACAGTTACAGGTACACTTTCTTTCACTAAAAAAAGTTTGCATTTAGAAAATTTTTAGGGCTCCCCTGGTGACACAGTTGTTAAGAATCTGCCTGCCAATGCAGGGGACACAGGTTCAAGCCCTGGTCTGGGAAGATCCCACATGCCGCAGAGCAACTAAGCCCGTGCACCACAACTACTGAGCCTGCACTCTAAAGCCCACGAGCCACAACTACTGAAGCCCACGCGCCTAGAGCCCATGCTCCACAACAAGAGAAGCCACTGCAATGAGAATTCTGCACACCACAATGAAGAGTAGCCCCCCCTCCGTAACTAGAGAAAGCCCGCGCACAGCCATGAAAACCCAACCCAGTCCAAAATAAATACATAAAATAAATAAATTTATTAAACAAACATTTTATATAGATGGACTTACATAGAATGTGCTCTTTTTTCAATCTGGCTTCTTTCTCTCAGCTTCGGCGTCCTGAGATTTCTTCTTGTCTGTACATGTGTTGGCATCATTCCTTTTTGTCAGGAGTGGTATTCCATTGCACAGATTTATGCCAGGGTTTGTTTATCCATTCATGCATTGGTGGACATTTGGGTTGCTTTCATTTGGGGGCTATTTCAAATAAAGTTTCCATGAACGTTCACGTAAAAAGGAAAATGACCATATGTGTGTGTGTGTGAGTGTGTGTGTATACGTCCCTGTGTGCATGTATGTGCATATATACACAGAGTAGTTGCTCAAAGACTCCTCCTTGTAACGCTCCATACCTACAAGTACTAGCCTTTCCTACTTCAGAATTGTCCCCATCCTGCATTGGGAATGGGCCTGAACATTACTATATCTATCTGAACATTTTTAGGGTAAAAGATAAAGAATGAAAGAGCCACCATCCTATCTCTAAACTGAGGAAGTCCAACTTTGACTCTCTGGAGGATATCACCTTCCCCCTGTCTTAGCTTCAAAACCATCATGACTCAGCTTATTATTTTTTCAAGATCAAATCCACACCCGTTAGCCTGTTTGAGGCCTTCTGTGAGTTGACTTAGTCTGCCCCACGTTCTACCACTCTCACTGAAACATCCAACCACCCAGCTTCACCAAAATGCTTGCTTTTTCCTGAATGCCCTTCCTATCTGGTCTGCCAGGTGAATGCTTTGCTTGCCCTCCCAATGTCACCTTCCGCGTAGATCCTTACTGTCTCCCCAGTATTTATGCACCTGTTCTTCTCTCCTCTTCTGCTGCAGTGCTGATTATGCTGCACTGGGATTGATTGTGATATATCTGTCTCCCTCCCTGTCTTTCTCTCTTTGTATTCGCAGAGGCTTGTACAAAATAGAATATAGTCAGTATGCAAATACAAGCTCACTGTCAAATTTCCAGTTAGTTTCTAAAACCTCAACTCCATCACAAAGATGTTGCAGTCATGCTCAAATTTCGGAAAGAGCTGGAGATTTAATAAAACTAATTGTTCCCAACCTAAGCTGACCTCAGCTTCCTGATCTGAAATTGGTCCCTTTTCTCCCCTCTTTAGATGATGCTTTAGTTTCACTGGGAGGCCTTTGAGATTTCAAAGGGGGGCTCCCAGCTTGGGAAAGGGCCAATCTATATTTTGGGTGAGTCATCACCTTTCTTCCCTCTTGCAGAACTTTTTGCCTTAACTGGGGTTTAGTTGTTCAGGTCAGCATGAAAAATATTTTTAAATCTTTGGCATCCAATTAAAAAGTCACTGAGGTCTTCCCAAACAAACAATTTCAGCAGAGAAAATCTAGGCAGTCAGTCGAGGAATATTTGATTATTAAGAGCCAAGTACTCTTCTAAGCTCTAAAGCAACAGAGTAACAGAGGCAGTCCACATTTTCAAGAAACTTCCAAGGGCTGCAAGAGCATAGGTAAGAGATCAGTTAGCAGGTTAATGCCAGGGTCCAGTTGAGGCAAGGAGGTGGCTCTTAGACTAGGACTGTGGCAATGGAGATGGTGAGAAAGATCTCATTTCAGATTTGAGTCAACAGGACTTACGAATAATTAATAATTAGGTCTGAGAAAAAGCCATCGGGAGCGACTTCTACATATTTTCTTCTGAGCAATTGAATAGATGATGTAGCAATGTATGCAGATGGAGAAGGCTTGAAAGAATCTGTTTTATGTGTTTTGGGGGATGTGAAGAATCTCCTTCAGTCATGTTGTCTGAGATGCCTGTTTGACATCCAAGTAGAGATATCGAGTAGGCAAGTGGTAATCAGTGCATGACTGGGATTTAAAGCCATGTATAAAGATGAGATATGAGATAAAGATAAGACAGAGAAAAGAACATCATCTACAACTGAACCCAAGGCCTGCCAACATTTAGAATTCTGGAAGACAAGGGGGCTCTAGCAAAGAAAAATGAGAAGCCGTGCCTTTGGAGGAGGATGAAAAACATGGGAGCCAAAGAAGAAACTTTTTCAAAAATAGAAAAAGGACAACAATGGGAGGAAAGTGCTGCTGCAAATAGAGTAAGATAGAGGATTGACTGTTGACTGTGTAACGTCTAGATCTCTGCTGAATCTCAGTGCCATAAATAAAAATATGACTTGACATTGTGATAAGAGCTACAAAACAAAAGAACAGTAAGCTATCAGAGGAATTAATGAGGCAAATTGATATTGGAAGAGGGTCAAAAAATTACAGGAGGGCTTCCCTGGTGGCACAGTGGTTGAGAGTCCACCTGCCGAGGCAGGAGACACGGGTTCGTGCCCCGGTCCGGGAGGATCCCGCATGCCGCGGAGCGGCTGGGCCCATGAGCCATGGTCGCTGAGCCTGCGCGTCCGGAGCCTGTGCTCCGCAACGGGAGAGGCCACAACAGTGAGAGGCCCGCGTACCGCAAAAAAAAAAAAAAAAAAAAAAAAAAAAAAAAAAAATCACAGGAAATAATATACAAAGTGGGATATGAAGCATGAATAGAATTATCCAAGAATATACACCAGATAAAAGGAAGCGCACATGTGAAAGCTACAGATGGGAAAGGGATTGCTATATTCCAAGACTAAAAGCCCAGTATGGCTAGGCTGTTTGCAGCCAGAAGTTAAGTAGAAAGGGATGAGATTCACAAGATGACAAGAACCAGATCATGTCAATCCTTGTTTGCCACCTTAAGGAGTTTTTCTTTTAATCTAAATGCATTTGATGATTTTTAAGTACAGGAGATACATGGTCTGATGTATAATTTTTAAATATTATTTTTTAAAGTAGTATTGCTGCTTTGTGGAAAACAGGTTTTTAAGAGGCAAGAATGGAAGTTGGGAAACCAATTAGGAAACTGTATCAGTAGTCTAGACAAGAAATGATGGTGTCCTGGGCCACAGCGCTAGTAGAGAAGATGTAGAAAAGAGGAAAGAATCAAATATATTTGAAAGCTGGAAAGCAGATAATAATACCAAGCTCACATAGGCCTGTTGAAGAATAAAGGTGATAATATATGTAAAAGGCAATCATAGGATCTGATACAAAAGAATCATTTAATGAATTACAAAATTTCCTTTCTTAATTCCTGTGTCCTAACTACGTTCCAAACATTATACAGAGCCTCTGAAGTTCACAGAAAGTGTACAGAGAATCGGGGCATATATAAATGGCAACGAAGCAAGATGGCTAAGAGGATAGGTTTGGAAACCACGCAGATATGAAGTTAAGTCCTGATTCTGCAACTCATTAGCTCTGTACTTAGAAGAGAGCCTTGCACGTAGCAGATTTTCATTAATTTTTTCAATGGCAGTGTGATTATGTGACCTTGGACAAGTTCTACAATCTCCCTAACACTTAGTATTCTCATCATTAAAATGGAGATAATAATAATAATACTGCCTCATGGAATTATAGTAAGGAATAAATGAGACCAGACATGTGATATTTACTGGAATATTAGATGAGGTAATGTATGAAAAAAAATCTGGCATGTAAATGCCCAAGAAATTAGCAGCAGCTGTTACAACAATTGAGGTTACAACTACTACTGACACTGGTATTAGTATTGATTGGTAGTTAGCAGAGAGAAATGTCACTATAAAAATATGCAGATTCAGATTATGAAGGGTTTTATATGCTATGGTGGAAACTAAAGTCATTGGTGTGGGACTTTCTTTTCTAATATACGTGTTTACTGCTATAAATTTCCCTGTTAAGTCCTGATTTAGCTGCATTCCATAACCTTTTAATGTTGTATTTATTTTTATTCAGTTAAAATATTTTTACATCCTTTTGATATAGTCTTTGACCCATGGGATATTTAGGTGTGTATTATTTAGTTTCCAAATATGGGGGTATTTTCCAGAAGTCTTTATTATTGATTTATAATTTAATCCATTGTACTCATAGAATATGCATGGTATGATTTGAATCCTCTTATATTGATTGAGACTTGTAATAGTGTTTAGAATATGGTTGGTAGTGTAAAAAGTACACTTGAAAAAATGTGTATTCTGCTCTTGTCACATAGTGAGTCTACAGATGTCCATTAGGTCAAGTTGTTTACAGTAGGCTGATCTACTAGATCTTACTGATTTCCTTTCTACTTCTTCTATAAAATACAAAGAGCAGAGTGCTGGAATAGCTGACAATAATTGCAGATTGGTTTATTTCTCCTTGTAGTTCTATTAGTTTTTCCCTTCTTATATTTTGAAGCTTCATTTCTTAGGTGCATAAATATTTAGGATTCTCATGTCCCGTTGATGAGACAGCCCCTTTATCATTATAAAAAGTCTCAGTCTATCTCTGGTAATCTACTTCTTCTGATATTAGTATATACTATACTTTCACTACAGCATCCTTTTGATTTTTATTAGCATTGCATTTTTTCTATGCCTTAAGTTGTAACATATTTGTGTTTCTAAATTTAAAGTGTATTCCTTTTAAGCAACATATAGTTGGGCCTCCCTTTTTTATCCAGTTTGATCATCTCTGCCATTTAATTGACATTTAATGTGATTATTGACCTGGTTAGGTTTAAATCTATTAACTTGCTATTTGTATCCTATTTGTCTAATCTGTTCTTACTCCATTTTTCTTCTTTTTCTGCCTTCTTTTAGATTAATTGAATATTTTGTGATTCCATTTTATTCGTTCACTTAGCTATAGCTGTCTCCTGTTATCTTAGTGATTGCTTTGGATTTTACAGTATACATCTTTATCAGTCTTTCTTGAAGTAATATACCATTTTACCTAGTATAATATATATTACCTTATATATGATTGATTGATTTATATATTCATTTATTATTTCTTTATTTTTATGCTTTAAAGGATTTTAAAAGTAGGGAAAAAAGAACGAGCAAAGCACTTTTTCCAGTGCTCTTCATTGATAGATGCAGATTTCTACTGGGATAGTTTTTCTTTTGTCTGCAAGACTTGCTTTAACATTGCTTATCATACAGGTCCGTTGGTAACAAATTATTTCACTTTCATTATATCAGAAAAAAAAACATTTATTTTGCCTTAATTTTAGAAAGATATGTTAACTGGATATAGAATTTCAGAATGAGTTTTTCATTTCACTACTTTAAAGATGTTCCATTCTCCTGTGAGATCATTCATGTCAGTGTTCGCCTGTATGTAACGGTCCCCACCGCAACTCCTTTCAAGACGATCTGTTTATCTTTTGTTTTCAGCAAATTGATTAGGCTACATCTTGGTATAGTTTTCTTCAAGTTAATTCGTTTGGGGATCATTGAATTTCTTGGATCCATGGTCTATAGTTTTCATCAAAGTTGGAAAATTTGAAGGCATTATTTCTTCAAATTTCGTTCTGCCCTGCTCCCTTTCAAGGACTGCAGTTACACATATGTCAGGCCACTTGAAATTGTTCCACAGCACTGATGCTTTGTTCATGTTATTTTCAGTATTTCTTTCTTTTTGTGTTTCATTTCAGATAGTTCCCATTGCTATGTTTTCAAGTTTACTAACTTTCTTTTCTTCTGAACTGCCTGTTTTTCTGTTATTTCCATTCAGTGTGTGTGTGTGTGTGTGTGTGTGTGTGTGTGTGTGTGTGTGTGTGTGTGTGTGTGTTTAAATCTCAGACATTGTTTTACTTGTCTCTAAAAATTATATTTGCGTTTTTGATATCTTCTATGTCTCTTGTTAACATTTTCATGCTTTCTTCTACCTTTCTGAACTTACAGAATATCATTATACTATTTTAACATCTTCTCTACTAATTCTATAGTGTGATTTCTGCAATTTCTGTAATTCTTCTATCATGTGTGTTAGTTTTCATCGATTTTTCTCTTATCATCAGTCCTGTTCTCCTGCTTCTTTACAGGCATGTTAATTTTTATTGGTTGCTACTAGTCATTGTGAATTTTGTCTGGTTGGGTGCTGAATGTTTTATATTCCTATAAATATACTTGCACTTTCTTCTGGGATGCAGAATAAAGTTAAATTCCTTGAGCACAAACCTAATCCTTTCTAGTTTGCCTAACAAGCAGGACCAGAGGAGGCTCTAGGCTAGTGCTAATTTTATCTCACTACCAAGGCAAAATTCTACCAAGTACTCTACCTGCTATTTTACCGATTATGAGAAATTTTTACTCTAGCTAGTGGGGACAAGAACTCTTTCCAGACCTATGTGAGCTAAAGTGATTATTTCCTATTTTGGGGTAGTACTTCTCCTGTCCTTGGGTAGTTTTCCCACATGCATGTCCTGATCAGTACTCAGATAAAGATTCAAGGACCTTCTGTAACTGTCTGGTACTTTCTCTCTGAGAAGCTTTTATTCTGATACTCTGCCTCATCAACTCTCTATCAACTCAAGTTGTTCTCGGTCCTTTGCCTTAAGCCCTTTCCCTGTGCTGTGACCTGGAACCTCCCTCCAGACAGTAAAGTCAGACAATTGTAGGCATTCCCTCTTTTGGAGTCCGTCTATCAGGGGTCACTCTTTAGCACTGCCTCCCTGATGTTCAATGTCTGAAAACTGTTGTTTCTTATACTTCGTCCAGCTTTTTTTTTTTTTTTTTTTTCCTTATTTTGGACAGAATGTTATACTGGTCCCAATTACTCTGCTTTGGCCAGGATCCACAGATTTGAATTTGATAGTCTTAAACACTAGGTGAGGACTTTACATTTTATCTTTTAACTTTTTCATGCAGTCAATGGAGAGCAGTTGAATATTTTTCAGCTGGGGAGTAAAATATATATATATCTTAAGAAATGAACCTGGATAATTATGGGGAAGATTGTTTTAAACGGAGAGAGGCTAGGGGCACAGTGAACATGTATGGTAGATTCTAAGCTTTCTGTGCAAATCTAGGAAATGAGAACTTGGACATGTTAGCTTTCCCTTAGAGTGAGGAGGAAAGAATTGTGTTAAGTGCCTTCATTGATTGCCTTCCTTTTGCATGAGAGAGTATGAGAGGAAAACTAAATAAATAAATGAGAGCAAATTAATAGAAATAGGCCTGAGGCTGGTATGTGTTAAATTCACAGCAGGATAATTTTCCTATTTTAATGAAGATTTTTATTATTATTTTGAAATATCAGTGGCAATTTCACAAGGGTTATCATCTCTTCTTCCTCCTCCCATCTTGAAAATGTGAGGGGGAAAAAGCTGGAATTCTGATGTTTGAAATAGACAAATTCTGTCTATTTCAGATCGCATGTATCCTCACACTTTTCTTCTGTACACATAATTCTTAAGAAGATCATTGATAGGAAAAAGAATCTACCACACTAATATTTTCTTATTCACGTCTAAGCACTGTTCCCACAGACCTTAAAATTGAGCTGGACAGAGACTAAGAGAAACTGCACTTGTGAACAGGCCTGCCAAGACCCCTGGGGAATAAGCAGCTGATCTATTATTTATACTTTTTACTTACATTATTTGGATTTGCAAGATGAACCCAAATGCAATGGCCTCTGGGCACTCAAACACAGGAAAAGGCAATGATTTATTGACAAATAATGTTAACAGCACAAAGATAGTGTAGAACAAAGATGGTGATGGAGGTAAATAGACAAATTGCAGACCACTGGGGACAGTGTATTGGGCGAACAGAAACAAATTCAGGTTGTTTTCATTACATACACACAGAGCTAGCACCAGCCTAAGAACAGGGAGCCAAGAAGGTGGTGTACTTTGGGGAGAAAGAGACAAAGAGCCTTTGAACATCACAATTAGAATACATGTGGTCTAAATCACAGCAGTCATTTACAGATCTCTTTCACATCCATCCCCTCTGCAGAGCCTTACAACATAGGTAAGGAAGTTTTTCCCAGTTGCACAGAAAAGGAAACTGAATTTTATAGATAGTAAGGGACTTGTCCTAGGTCTCATCTGTCTTGTACTCTGGTACACAGTCCCTTCCCCTTGTGGAGCACAGCCTCACACCTACTATCAAAAACCCCCATGGTTCTATTCCTAGGGCCACACAGATTCTCTCTGTGGGGTCTCTCATGCTCTATTCCAAACCTTTCTGTTTTATTTCTGAGACTCCAGTTTATGCCCAGATACCTCTACTTGGACTGGCTCTTCAGCAGAGCTGTCTGTTTAGCGTGATATAACCCTGAGCTTACATTCTGACTTTCTGTCCTACAAGGGCATCCAACTCACCCCTGTGCTGTGCTCTGACTCTCAAGAGCCCAGCCTGGGTTCTGCATGACTACAAAGGGATTCAGCTACTTGGAGATATTCTATAAATCTCTACTATATCTGCAGGCTACCAGAATGGATTTCGGAGCCAAGACCAAGCTATGTTTAAATCTTGGCTTACTACTTGCTAGCTGTATGTATACCTGGGGCATGTCACTACACCTCTTTGAACCATTAGGTTCCCCTCTGTAAAACAAGGGTGGCATCTACCCGACAATTATTGCAGGGTTACTCAACCCTGGCACTGTAGACATCTAGGGCCAGATAATTCTTTGTGGTGCCAGCTGTCCAATGCATTGTAGGATGTTTAGCTGCATCTGTGGTCTCTGTTCACTAGATGCCAGTAGCCCCACCATACCCCAAACTGTGAAAATCAAGTGTCTCCAGACATTGCCCAAAATTCCTTGTATGGCAAAATTGCCCCTGGTTGAAACTAATGGGTTATTGTCAGTATTACAAATAATGTATATAAAATTCCTTGCACATAGTAAGTGCTCAATTAAAGGAAGCGGTTATTATCAACATTATTGTTACCAGGATGATGCAGCTAGGAAATGTCAAGGATGGGTCTCAAAATCATAGTCTCTTGCTTCCTGGTACAGGGCTTCTAAAATGAGGGATACACATCTATTTGATGAAGTCTGCGAAATCAGCAATAAAGTAGTGGGCTGGGACAGTTGATTCATTTTTTTAAATGGGCAGTTGAAAGATACTTCAAAAAACAAGACATACAAATGGCCAAGAGGTATTCCAAAAAAAGACATAAATTCCAATGTAAAGGGGCTCAACATCACTAGTCATCAGGGAAATGCAAATCAAAACTACATTGAGATATCACCTCACACCTGTTAGGATGGCTATTATGAAAAAGACGAGATAACAAATGTTGGCGAGGATGTGGAAAAAAGGGGACCCTTATATTTGTTGGTGGGACTGTAAAATGGTACCACCATTATGGAAAACAGTATGGTGGTTTCTCAAAAAATTAAAAATTTAACTACCATATGATCCAGGAATCCCACTACTGGGTATATATACAAAAGAATTAAAATCAGTATATAGAAGAGTTATCTGCATACCCATGTACATTGTAGCTCTGTTTACTGCTATTCACAATAGCCAAGATATGGAAGCAACTGAAATGTCCTTCAGTGAATAATTGGGTAAATAAAATATCTATACACAGGAAAGAATATTATTCAGCCATAGAAAAGAAGGAAAGCCTGAGACAACACGGATGAATCTGGGGAGCACCATGGTAAGTGAAATAAGCCAGAAAGACCAATATTGGATGATATCACTTATATGTGGAATAAAAAGAAAAGAAAAGAAAAACACTGATCTCATAGAAACAGAATTGAATGGTGGTTACCAGGGGCTGGGGAAAGGGAAATGGCATGAGGAAGGTTAAACAGTACGAATTTTCAGTTATAAGAAGAATAAGTTCTGACGATCTGATGTACAGCATGGTGATTCTCTCTGTTGCCTCTCTCCTCTGGGCCATTTACATCTGTTGATGCAACTGAGACCCCTTCAGTTGATTCAGAGAAACTTAAAGACAACAAACACTCAGAACCAGAAATTCCTGGTCCAGCTTCCAGACTAGTTTTACAAATCCAGGAAGGCCTATGTGAAAGTAGGAAAGGGCCTCTGAGTATATGTTTTCATGCCTGCAGAGACCACCTTCATGAAATGTGCCCCAGCCTAGAGAAAGCAGCAACCAACATGTGGAAATCACAGTCTGGCTACACAGGGGACAAGTGCTTCCACTGGGTTTGATAGAACAAAGGATAAATGCTGCTTTGGACTGTTGCTCGAGCTTTTGTTCATCACTTCAGTTTGGTAGGGAAAGCATGCTCCAGGCTCTACAAAAGGGATGATCACGTTGAGTAATCCACTGAGTGAATGGAGTAAGACGGAGGGTCACCAAGCATCTATAGAACTCCAACATTAGTGGGAGGCCTGGACGGTGCTGCTGCCTTCCTTCACACCCCTACCTGCCTGGTCCATCCCACAGCTCATTCTCACACAGCTCCAGAACATAGTGAGGAGCTACTTACCAAGGAGGCCAGCAGCTAACCAGGCAGCAAGCCGTCAGGAGCCTTCCCAGGTCAGATTGCAGGATGGATCAACACCCAAACACCATTTGGAAGAGAGGTGACGACAGGGGAATGTGGCTTATTTTAAAAAGAGGAGGAAAAAGAGAAGAAAGGGAAGCAGTAGCAGCAGCACTGAGCAAAAAACAAATGTTTTTGAACTCTATTGTTTTTATTCACTATATATATATATGAATTTATTATTTTTTATTGAAGTATAGTCAATTTACCGTGTTATATTAGTTTCAGGCATATACATAGGGATTCAATATTTTTATAGATTGTACTCCATTTAAAGATATTATAAAATATTGGTTATATTCCCTGTGCTGTATATTACATCCCTGTATCTTATTTATTTTATATCTAGTAGTTTGTACCTCTTAATCCCCTTCCCCTATCTTGCCTCTCCTCCAACCCCTCTCTCCACTGATAACCACTAGTTTGTTATCTGTATCTATGAGTCTGTTTCTGTTTTGTTAGATTCATTAGTTTGTTTTATTTTTTAGATTCCAGTGAGTGAAAACTTACAGTATTTGTCTTTCTCTGTCTGATTTACTTCGCTAATCATAATGCCCTCCAGGTCATCCGTGTTGTTGCCAATGGCAAAATTTCCTTCTTTTTTATGGCTGAGTAATATTCCATTGTATATATCTACCATATCTTCTTTATCCATTCATATGTTGATGGATACTTGGGTTTCTTCCTTATCTCAACTATTATAAATAATGCAATAACATTGGGATGCATATACCTTTTTGAATGAGTGTTTTTGTTTTCTTCAGATATACACCCAGGGGTAGAATTTTCTAGGTCATATGGTAATTCTCTTTTTATAGTTTTTTGTGAAACCTCCATCTGTTTTCCATAGTAGCTGCACCAATTTACATTCCCAACAACAGTGTCACTTTTCTCCACATGCTTGCCAATAATTACTATTTGTTGTTTTTTTGATAATAGCCATTCTGACAGGTGTGAGGTGATATCTCATTGTGATTTTGATTTCATTTCCCTGATGATTAGTGATGTTGAGCATCTTTTCATATTTTCTTTGGAAAAATGTCTGTTCAGGTCTTCTGCCCATTTTAAAATCAGGTTTCTTTTTAAACTATATTGACTTGTATGAGCTCTTTATATATTTTGAAAATTAACCCCTTGTCAGACATGTTTGAAATTATTTTTTTCATATTCAGTAGGTTGTCTTTTCATTTGTTGATGGTTTCCTTTGCTGTGCAAAAGCTTTCAAATTTAGTTAAGTCCCCTTTGTTGTGCAAAAGCTTTCAAATTTAGTTAAGTCCCATTTGTTTATTTTCCTTTTTGTTTCCCTTGCCTGAGGAGACAGATCCAAAAAAAAATATTGCTAAGACTTTTGTCAAAGAGTGTACTGCTTATGTTTTCTTCTACATGTTTTATGGTTTTCATTCTTACATTTAGGTCTTTAATCCGTTTTGAGGTTTTCTTTGTATATAGTTTGAGAAAATGTTCTGATTTCATTTTTTACATGTAGCTTTCCAATTTTCTCATCACCACATATTGAAGAAACTGTCTTTTCCCAGTTATATACTTTTGCTTCCTTTGTTGGAGATTAATTGACCATGTATGCTTGGTTTTATTTCTGGGCTATCTATTCTGTTCAGTTGATCTATGTGTCTGTTTCTGTGCCAGTACCATACTGTTTTGATTGCTGTAGCTTTGTAGTATAGTCTGAAGGCAAGGAGCCTGATATCTCCAGATTTTTTTCTTTTTTCTCAATATTGTTTAGCTATTCAGGGTCTTTTGTGGTTCCACACAAATATTAGGATTATTTGTTCTAGTTTTGTGAAAAATGTCATGGGTATTTTAATAGGGGTTGCATTAAATCTATAGATTGCTTTGGGTAGTATGGACATTTTAACAATATTAATTCTTCCAACCCATGGACACAGAATATCTTTCCATTTATTTGTATCTTCTTCAATTTCCTTCATCAATGTCTTATAGTTTTCAGAATAGTTTGTTCACCTCCTTGGTTAAGTTTATTCCTAGGTATTTTATTCTTTTTGATGCAATTGTAAATGGGATTTATTCATGCTTTCTCTTTCTTGTAGTTCATTATTAGAGTGTAGAAAAGCAACAGATTTCTGTATGTTAATCTTGTATATTGAAACTTTACTGAATTTATTGGGTTGGCCAAAATGTTCATTTGGTTAGTAAATACATTCAATAAAGTTCTTCATGAAAATGAAAAATGTGTCTTTTATTTTTACTTAAAACTGAACGAACTTTTTGGCTAACCCAGTACTTATTCTAGTGGTTTTTTGGTGGATACTACCATGTCATCTGCAAATAGTGCCAGTTTTACTACTTCTCTTCCAACTTGGATAGCTTTTCTTTCTTCCTCCTGTCTGATTGCTGTAGACAGGACTTCCATTACTATGTTAAATAGAAATGGCAAGAATAGGTATTCTTGTCTTATTCTGATTTTAGAGGAAAAGCTTTCTGTTTTCACCATTGAGTAAAATATTAGCTGTGGGTTTCTCATAAATGGCCTTTATTATGTTGAGATATGTTCCCTCTATACCAAATTTGTTAAGAGTTTTTTATTATGAATGGATGTTAATTTTTTTCAAATGCTCTTTTTGCATCTAATGAAATGATCTTGTGATTTATATTATTTTCTTTGCTAATGTGATGGATCACATTGATTGATTTGTGTGTATTGAACCACCCTTGTATGCCTGGAATAAATTCCACTTGATCATGGCGTATGATCCTTTTTATATATTGTTGAATGGGGTTTGCTAATATTTTCATGAAGATTTTTGTATCTATATTCATCAGATATATTGGCCTGTAATTTTCTTTTTTCATAGTGTTTTTGTCTGGTTTTATTATCAGAGTGATGGTGGCCTTGTAGAATAAATTTGGGAGTGTTCCTTCCTCTTCAGTTTTTTGGAATAGTTTGAGAAAGATAGGTATTAACTCTTCTTCATGTTTGGTAGAATTCCTCTGTGAAGTCATTCAGTCCTGTACTTTTGTTTGTTGAGAGGTTTTTTTAATTAGTGATTCAATTTCAGTACTAGTAATTGGTCTGTTCATATTATCTATTCCTTCCTCATTTAATCTGGGAAGATTGTATGTTTCTAGGAATGTATCCATTTCTTCTAGGTTGTACAAATTATCAGCATATAACTGTTCATAGTATTCTCTTATGATTGTTTCTTTTTTTGTGATATGGTTTGTAATTTCTCCTCTTTAATTTCTTATTTTGTTTATTTTAGTCCTCTCTTTTTTTCTTCATAAGCCCAGCTAAAGGTTTATCAATTTTGTTTATCTTTTCAAAAAACCAGTTCTTGGTTTCATTGATCTTTTCTCTTATTCTTGTCTCTATTTTATTTCCTCTGTGGTCTTTATTGTTTCTTTCCTTCTGCTGACTTTGGCCTTTGTTTGTTTTTATTTCTCTAATTCCTTTAGATGGAAGGTTCGATTATTTGATATTTTTCTTGTTTCATGAGATAGGCCTCTATTGCTATAAACTTCCCCCTTAGAACTGCTTTTGCTGTGTCCCATAGATTTTGGAAAATTATATTTCGGTTTTCATTGGTCCTGTGGTATTTTCTGACTTCCTCTTTGATTTCTTTGTTGACCCATTGTGTTTTTGTTTTTGTTTAGTTTTGTTTTTGCGGTATGCAGGCCTCTCACTGTTGTGGCCTCTCCCGTTGCGGAGCACAGGCTCCGGATGTGCAGGCTCAGCGGCCATGGCTCACGGGCCTAGCCACTCCGCGGCACGTGGGATCTTCCCAGACCGGGGCACAAACCCGTGTCCCCTGCATCAGCAGGCAGACTCTCAACGACTGTGCCACCAGGGAAGCCCCCCATTGATTTTTTAGTAGCATATTGTTTAGTCTTCACATATTTGTGTTTTTCCCATCTTACTTCCTGTAATTGATTTCTAGTTTCATACTGTTTTGGTCAGAAAAGCTGCTCGATATAATTTCTGTCCTCTTAACTTTGTTGAGACTTGTTTTGTGGCCAAGCATGTGATCTATCCTGAAGAGCATTCCATGTGCACTTGAAAAAAATGTCTATTCTGCTGCTTTTGGATGAAAATGCCATTATCTATTAAATCCAACTGATCTAATGTGTCATCTAAGATCACTGTTTCCTTACTGATTTTCTCTCTGATCTGTCCATTGATGTGAGTGGTATGTTAAAGCCCCCTACTATTATTGTCTTATTGTCAACTTCTTCATTTATGTCTGTTAATATTTGCTTTATAAATTTTGGTGCTCTATGTTAGATGCACATATGTTTACAAATGTTATATCCTCTTCTTTGATTGATTCCTTTTTCATTATATAATGTCCTTCTTTGTCTTTTACTGCATACTTTGTTTTAAAGTCTATTTTCTCTGATATGAGTACTGTTGCCCCAGCTTTTTTTCATTTGCATTTGCATAAAATATCTTTTTCCATTCCCTCCCTTTCAATATGTATGTGTCTTTAGCTCTGAAGGGAGTCTCTTGAAGGCAGCATTTAGATGGGCCTTTTTTATTCATTTAGTCACCCTATGTCTTTTGACTGGGGCATTTAGTCCATTGACATTTAAAGTGATTATACATAGTTATGTACTTATTGCCATTTTATTATTTGTTTTCTGATTGTCTTTGTAGTTCTTCCCTGTTCTTTTATTTTTCTTTTAGTTTCTTCCTTTGGGGTTTCATTATTTTCTTTAGTGTTATGTTTGTATTCTTTTCTCTCTGTTTTTTTTATATATCTCTTGTAGGTTTTTGACTTGTGGTTACCATGGAATTCATATATGTTGACTATAACCATATCTGCTTATTTTAAACTGACAGTCATTTAAGTTCAACACATTCTAAAAGCTGTACACTTTTTACTCCCCTCCTCCATGTTTTATGTTTTTGATGTCATATTTTATATCTTCATGTCTACCCCTTAAATGTTTATTGTAGTTATAGTCAGTTTTATCGTCTTCTGTGTTTTAACATTTGTACTAGCTTACTTGAGTGATCTACAGGCTTTATTGTATGTTTGCCTTTACTAGTGGGATTTTTTTCCCTTCCTATAATTTCTTGCTTTTTGTTGTAGGCTTTTCTTTTCCACTTAAAGAAGACTCTTTAACATTTCTTGTAAGGATAGTTTAGTATTGATTAATTCTTTTAGTTTTTGCTTGTCTGAGAAGCTCTTTTTCTCTCCTTCAATTCTTAATGATAACCTTGCTGGGTAGAGTATCCTAGGTTGCAGTGTTTTTTTTCTCTCAGCACTGCAAATATTTCATGCCACTCCCTACTGGCCTGCAAAGTTTTTGCTGAAAAATATACTGATAGCCTTATGGAGGTTCCCTTGTACGTGACTCTTTGTTTTTCTCTTGTTACCTTTAGAATTCTCTCTTTATCTTTAACTTTTTCCATTTTATTATGATATGTCTTGGTGTGGGTCTGTTTGAGGTCATCTTGTTTGGGACCCTCTGTGCTCCCTGTGCTTGGATATCTGTTTCCTTCTTCAGGTTCAGGAAGTTTTCAGCCATAATCTCATCAAATGCATTTTCTACCCCTTTCTCTCTCTTCCTCTTCTTCTTCTAGGGGTCCTATAGTATAAATGTTATTATACTTGTTAGCCTGGAGGTCCCTTAAGCTATTCTCATTTTTTAAAATGTATTGTTCTTTTTGCTGTTCTGAGTGGGTAGTTTCCACTATTCTATCTTCCAGATTGTGCTTTTTCTGTATCACCTAATCTGATGCTAATTCCCTCTAATGTATTTTTTATTTCAGTTATTTTATTCTTAGGCTCTGACGGGTTCTTCTTTATACCTTTAGTTCTTTGTTAAAATTCTCACTGTTCATCTTTTCTTTTCCTCAGTTCAGTTAGCATTCTTATTACTATTGCTTCCAATTCTTTTTTTTTTCTTTTAACATCTTTATTGGAGTATAACTGCTTTACAATGGTGTGATAGTTTCTACTTTACAACAAAATGAATCAGTTATATATATACATATGTTCCCATATCTCTTCCCTCTTGTGTCTCCCTCCCTCCCACCCTCCCATCCCACCCCTCCAAGCAGTCACAAAGCACCGAGCTGATCTCCCTGTGCTATGCGGCTGCTTCCCACTAGCTATCTACCTTACGTTTGGTAGTGTATATTTGTCCATGCCTCTCTCTCGCTTTGTCACAGCTTACCCTCCCCCCTCCCATATCCTCAAGTCCTTTCTCTAGTAGGTCTGTGTCTTTATTCCTGTTTTACCCCTAGGTTCTTCATGACATTTTTTTTTTCTTAAATTCCATATATATGTGTTAGCATATGGTATTTGTCTCTCTCTTTCTGACTTACTTCACTCTGTATGACAGGCTTTAGTGCTTCCAATTCTTTATCAGATAAATTATTTGCCTGTGTTTCATTTAGGGTTTTTCTCAGGGTTTTTTCTTATTCTTTTGTTTGAAACATATTCCTCTGTCTTCTCGTTGTGTTTAATTTTCTCTTTATGAAATTGGGTGGAACAGTTACCTATCCCAGTCTTGAAGGAATGTCCTTGTGTGGAATCATTCCTATGTACTCTGTGTGCGTCCCTTGGCTTTGACGGGAGAGCTGGATCTGAAGTGAACACAGGCTGCATCTTCCTCCAGAGTGTGCTGGAAGCTACTACCTTGGTGGGAGGCAGGGCTGGAGTTGGAGGGGCTAGAGCCAGAGCCAGGTACAAGCCTGGGTTTTTCCTATGCTCAGTGGACATGATTGCTTTATCACAGGGCAGGACCCAAGGGGCTGGAGCAGGTGCCCTGAGTGAGTTGTGTTTCTCCCAGGTGTTACGGCACTTTCTGCTTTGGTTTGGGATGTGCTGTGGCTTCAGGGCTTGGAGCTGCATTTCTGTGCTCAGGTCACTTTGTCCCCAGTATGTACACCTTGGCCAGCGTCTGGGTGGAAGTCGAGGCGTTGGTGCCACATCACTGAGCTGGCCCTGCCTCCTGCTAAGGGTGCACAGTGATGCTCGATCTGGAAGTGGCTGTCTCTGTCCTGGAGCTAGCCTCACTCTCTTCCAACTGTGTGTACCACAGCGTGGGCTGGCAATGGCTGCCTCTGCCCTGGTCAGAGGCAGGGCCAGGCTCTGAGCCAGCTCCACTCCTTCCAAGTGTACGCACTCTTGTTGGCAACGGCAGCCGGCACCTTAGTGGGGAGCAGCGCCAGAGCAAGAGGGGCTGGAGCAGGAGCCCAGTGAGGGCTGGGGCATGCGCTGGGGTGGTCCTGGCGGCCAACCAGAGCCCCAGGCAGTTTCCAATCTGCTGCCTCTGCACTGTGACTGGTAATAAGCAAGTCTGTGTCTTGTTCTGTAAGAGCAGAGTCTTGGTTTCTCACAGCCCTCAGGTAAGTTCTGCTGGTTTTCAAACCAGCTAAGGGGGCGTATCTTCTGGTGTCAGACCCCAGAGCTGGGGTGCCCAATATGGAGCTTTAACCCATCACTCCCCAGGGAGGAACCCTGGGCCTTGTGATATCCCCCTCCTCTTCTGTGTCCCTCGCTAGGGATAGAGGTCCCAATCAGATTTCTTCTCTTCCCTTCCTACCAGACTCCATGAGGATCTTTCTTTCCAGCCTTGACTGTAGAACAGCTGTTCTGCTCGTCCCCAGGTCAATTTCAGCAAGAGTTGTTCTATATGTAGTGGTAGTTTTGATGTGTTTGTGAGGGGGGTGACCCCAGCGTCCCCCTACTCCACAATCTTGATTTCTAAACTCTATTCTTTATAAGTTAAAATATACGTGTTAATGTCTAACAACATGTATGTCTAAAAGCATGTTTTGCACTCAGAAGAATCCTGTTCTTTTCGAGCTGGAAATCATAATCCTCTGACTCAGCCCACTCAATCCACAGATGAGGAAACACAACCCGAGAGGTGGTTGACTGAGGTCACGGAGAAGCTCATGGCAGAGCCAACACTGAGACCTGGATTTCCTGAGCACCTATTCAGTGCCCGTATGTCCCCAAATACTGGGGAGAGGAGCCTGCTGTAATTGATTTAACTTTTGGTCTATTAAAAGTTGGAATTTTTAAGTGATTTACTCAAGAAAGGGAATGGTTTTTGAAGTCAGGAGACTTTTGGCCAGAAACACTAAAGTAACAAACAGGAAGGCTTC
Organism: Tursiops truncatus; assembly: GCF_011762595.2. Classification (NCBI taxonomy): domain Eukaryota; kingdom Metazoa; phylum Chordata; class Mammalia; order Artiodactyla; family Delphinidae; genus Tursiops; species Tursiops truncatus. The sequence continues at coordinate 51,856,351 of NC_047041.1, forward strand.
AGGTGAGTTTCTTGGTCTCTTGCTTATCCGTTTGTGCATCTGTAAAATGAGAATTCCTACTTGGTGTGCCTCGTGACAGGACACAAGGTTTTAATGGAGGTCATAGAGAGGAAACCTGTCTTGCTTGTCTCTTCCCATGCCGTCTCCCTGGAGGAGCCTCATGAGCCCACACGGAAGCCTGAAAACTTGAGATGTCAATCATTTCAGAAGCCCCACTGGTACCTTCTATTCCTAGAGAACTTAGCCTTTGGGGTCCTTAAACAATCTTCCAAGAAGATGCATCTAGACACACTCACACACACAATTCCTGTGACCTAAGATAAAATTTCTCACTTGATGATAATTGTGTCACCATTTTATTTCATTGTTTTACTTGCCTCTTTATAGGCTCTGACCTCTTACCTACTTAACCTCCTGAATGTAGTGATAACAGCTAATACGTGTGCACAGCCCTACGTCTCACAAAGTGTTTTTATACCTGTTATGTTGCATGGCCTTGGTAGACAGTCATCTTAGGTCTGGACCCCAAGTTCACTCTTAAATATTATTTTACCCTCTGAAAGCTTCAGACTCCTCATCTATCAACACACAGAAAAAATATAAAAGTTACACTGACCTCAGAAAATGGTTGTTAGGATTAAATGAAAACAATATAACGATGACTAACATTTCTTGAGAAGGTATTCTGTGCTAAGAAGCACCATGCTAAGAATTTAGGGGCTTGGGGTTATCTCTTTAATTTAAATAGGAATCTCTAAAAGTACTCAGCACAGTGCTTGGAATGGAGTATGCAATGGACAAAGGCTATCGGCTCATATCTTCTCTACCACTGATAACAATGGAACTATTGTTACAAGAAGAGTCTGAGGAAGGTGATGATTTTCAGAGGAAGAAACTGATTTTCTGAAAAGTCGCTTGCCAAGACCACGTCTTCTGCAAAAGAATTGAGGGGGAGGCCACAGTGCAGGAGAAATGAATAAAGGAAAGGGAACAGGGAGAGAAAAGTTGTACTCCCAAAGAAAAAGTCATGAAGGCCAGCGGACTGGCAAGGAATGAACCTTAGGCGTTCAGCATACCTCGGGTTTACTGTGGGTGATTTCCTTGGCAGGAGCTTTTTCTGTAACCGATGCGGACAGCCTCCCTGTGCCCCTACACACCAGCCCTGTTAGTAAATGTGACAAGAGAAGTTAATTTCGTTTATGTCCTCGAATGGCATTGTTAAGCACTCATCTGTGCTGAATTTAACTCTTGTTTCCTTGTTGCGACGTTTCCCTTGAAACTAATTGCCCTGCTGAAGAGCTTTTTAGCCTAACACACAAAACCATCTTTTTCTACACTAGATTCATATAACTCTGACTTATTCTTTACACAGTTGTTTACTGAACATAAATAGTGTTCCGGATGCTCTGCTGGGCATTAGCTATCAGGAGATCTAGGTCAAGCCCTTGAAGACCGCAGAGGCTTTTAGACAGACATGGGGGCCTATGTAATACAACGGAAAGCGCTTTGGCTGCTAACCAAGATGTTGGATGTTAATATGGGGCAATAGGGAGCCACAGAATGATTCTAAGTGGGGAATTATAGGGTCCAGTAGCAGGGATGCCTCTGGAGACATAAGGAGGTTCTGGCAGTGATCCAGGCAAGAGAGGGCAAGTGAGGAGACAAGGGAGGGACATCTAGGAGAATAAAGCTTGGTGATCAATTGCATTTGTCCGGAAAGGAAGGGGAAATAGTAGAGGAAGTCTGTAAGGAGAATCCCTTGTGCCTTCAATGTAGTCATTGAACAGATATTCTCTAAGTACCTATTATGTGCCAGGCCCCTTGCTGGAGGCTAAGAATAGAGCAGTAAAGCTCAAAGACAAATGCTAGGACAGGTAAAGGAAGGGGCCATGGAAGCATAAAAGAAGGGTTCCTGCTCCTAAAAGGACATGATATCCAGGAAACATCTGAGGGATGAGTGGAAAAAAGAGAAAAAAGAGAGTAGTGCAGACAGAGAATACAACATATATACAAAGACCCTGGACCAGGGAGTTCAATGAGTCCTCCAGAGACTGGATGAAGCTCAGTGTGGATAATATGGAAGAGATGGAAAATGAGGATCAGAGGTGTGTCTTGGGGAAGGCAGGGAAGCAGAAAGAGAGAATTACCTCCATTTTCCCCACCCCCCTTCCCATGACCGGGGGAGTCTGGGATTCTCAAAGAGAATCTATCTGGGGTTGGAGTTGGCTCGCTCTCGCTCTCTCTCTCTCTCTCTCTCTCTCTCTCTCTCTCTCTCTCTCTCACACACACACACACACACACACCATGCTTTTTCTCATCCCTAGGCCTTTGTACCTACTCTTCTCCTTGCCTGCAATGCTGTTTCCCCCTTCTCTGAAATCTTTCCAGACTCTGAACAGTCTGACTTAAATGCTTTTTCCACTATGTTCTTATAGCATGGAATTCCCATTCTATCATAATTGTGGTTTATCTATTGGTTTCCCCCTCTAGACTCAGAATGCCTTGTGGGCAGAGGCCGTGTCTCATATGTCTCTGTATGTTCAGTATCCTACTCAATGCCTCACATAGTTGATGTTTATAAAAATGTTTGTTGATAGAATGAATAAACCCACACCTCATGTTTCTAATAAACATAGAAAATACTCTATTATCCCACATAAGTCTTGAATATCCCAGGGTCACAGGCACTACTAGCTTAGGATATGCTATTTAACTACCCTAGACTTATCCGAGGATAGAGCTAACATTACTGCATGTTTACTGCATGCCAGACAGACTTCTAAGTGCTTTATATTTATCAACTCACTTAATTCTCACAAGAACTCCATATTCATTTAACAGGTAGGGAAACCAAGGCACAGAGAGGTTAAGTAACTTTTCCAAGGCCACACTAGTAAATGGTAGAGCGAGTAAATGCTGGAGGTAGGATTCAAACCCCAGCAATCTGACTCCAGATCAGTGTAGCCTTATCAAAGCAACTTCACATCCATCATCTGTCCCAATTCATTCATCAGGAAACAACAATACTTATGTCTTTGTTATAGATGAAGAAACCAAGGGTCAAAGAAATTAAGTTTGTTAGTTGTGATGTCCAAAGGAGAGGTAACCAAGATACATCCCCATTCAGCCACCTTCTGCAGCTATGCTTGGTTTCTGTCTATTCCTGAAAAAAGCACAACTTCCCCCAAGATTTTAGCCCCAGGCCCTCTCCCACACGCCCTGCTGGCAATCTTGGTAAGATCTTCTGGAGGAGGAGATAATGACATCTAATGCTTGCTCAATATACAACCTAGAGGCAGAACTAGGTGCTCCATTTTCCTTCTTTAGACCCCACCATGGTTCCCTGTTGCTTTCCAAAGTTGGAAGCGTGTGGCATGCTCCAGAAATTGGTACACCCCACACGTGTACCCTCCCGGCATAGAACAGAAAGAATGAACCATCATAAGCCAAGAATTGTTTTGTTTCTGCTGTTAAAAAACTCCATCCATTAGTATGAGAGCTTGGTTATCTCCTTGAGGTCGCCATTTCCTCTAATCCATATGTCTGTTTCTTGAGGATTATTTCTGTTCTGAGGAAGGAGTTTTGAGTGAGCAAACATTGCACTGTGACCAATGCCATTGATCTCACCAGGACCCTGCATGTCACCAGACTTCTTGTTCCTCTGAGTACAGTACAGTCTCTTTCGTTCTTTCTTTCTTTTTTTTGGCTTCCATTGAAATTCATATAAAAAGAGGCAGGGTCAAACTCTTTCCAGATGTAATCATTGGAAAGAAATACTCTTATCTCAATGTCTTTAAATGTTAACAGAAATATAGTTTTACCATAGAGGAAACTTTGGATTGAGGTGCTAAAAAGGAAAGTAGGGAAATGTACCCAAACGTATTCTTCATTCCTGTTTGTGACTTGGATATGAGCATTGGCTTCAGGTTGAAACTTGGCAGTACAGAAGTGTTTTAACAAAAAGTAATTTGAAGCAATAAAGAAGGCAGTTTGCCATTTTTATATAAGTAATAGAAGTTTTAAAAAGGCAACTAAGAAAAAAAATCAAAACATTATTAGTTTGGGGATTTTTATTGTACTCTCATAACTAAAGGAAAAAGAAATTCCATTTTTCAAGGGCAAAATCTCCAAGACAGTTCTAAGCATGGATGGCCACAAAAAAGCCAACAGAAAGATGTAAGATGAATAAGTCTGATTCTCATGTCTGGAGCATGGAGTTAATAGTAAATAATTAAAGCAAATCATGTTCACATGTTCTAAAAGCAGCACGTATTAAGCATTCATAATGCACTAGGTGGTAGAGGACAAGACAAAATATGAAGAGAAAAAAAAGAAGATATGACTTTCATTTTCAAAGGAGGATAAAAGCCATACACACAAATAATATAGGGCACAGAAGTACAAATGAGCCGTGCTAAGTATGGGGTGGAGTGAAAAGAGTACCAGCTCTGGAGTCAGAGAGGCTTGGCTTTGATTTCCAGGTGTAATCCTGTATGATGTGGAGAAATTATGTTAGCTCTCTGAGATTTCACACCTACAAAATGGGATCATGTGCCTGGCAGAGTTGTGAAAAATTAATAATATGAGATACATGTAAACCACCTTTACCTTTGCCTGGCTCACTGCAGGCAGCCAGTAACTGATTTCTCAGCCCTCTGCTCCCCTGTGATCTGAGTATGGAACTAGCTACTACGATGTTCAGATAACGTTCCTCTCCTCCTTGCTATGGTGAAACAGAGGCCAAAAGAGAGAAAATCAGTTTCCAGGGTGGCATGACTCTGTCTAATGCACAGTCACCCAGTAGGTTAATTTCTTAGAAAGAGCTGGGTTGGATTCGGGCCTGTGTTTATCAGAAGGCCTCTCTACATAACAAACAAGGCCTTGATACTCAGTATTGTAAGAAACTACCCCCAAATGCTACAGTTAATAGGGGGCAATGAAATATTTGTATACTTTTTAGTATTTAATCTTGTTTTCTAAGCTTTGTATAAACAATGCACACGGCACTACTTTTACTGTTCCTATCAAATGTCATTGTTTACTGAATGGATTCTTTAAGAGAAGGCTTTTTCATGGAAGTAAATAGGAAGGGACTGATGAGAGGCCATAAGGAAACACCTGGAGCTTCCCCAGAGACAGCCTGCATCTGAATTCAGGAGTGAGAGTTTACCCAGGAGAAGAGAGAAAACAGAGCTGAGGAAGAACCTCTGAAGCTCAGAGGACACCTAGGTGCCAACACACACTAGCGATCCACAGGGGTCTGCAACATCATGCAGTTTTCCTGCCGAAATGGCCATAAGTGATGAATGACATGAGGGTGATCAAAAAAGAGCACTGAGTGTGATTTGCCGTGAGGACCACCATTAAGGGGGCCCGGTGGGAATACCTGTAACAGCAGCAACTGGGGAGGTACCATGCAAGTGCTTTATATAGTTTACTGTGCATGTGCCAGGCACACACATGGTGTCCTGTGAAGCTGGCAGAGAAGAAAACTCGAGAGAGGAAATAGAAGAGGCAGCAGTCAAAAGCCAATTAGACAGACGTGGAATGCGAATGTCTGCTCTGCCACTTTCCGTACATGTGAACTTGCTAAGCCTCAGCTTCTTCATTTACAAAAAGAAGATACAGATGATTACACTGCAGTACTGATGTAAACATTAGAGATGGTGAATGTCGTGTCTAAGACAATCTTTGGTTTGGAATAATAGTAGATGCTCTACAAAGGTGCATAGTTAAGTACTAAACTAAAGCGATGGATGGATGGATGGATAGATAGATGGATAGCCAGCGAATGGTAGATGCTCTACAAAGGTGCGTAGTAGGTGCTAAACTAAAGCGATGGATGGATGGATGGATGGATGGATGGATAGATAGATGGATAGCCAGCTAGACAGAAAGATACTGTAAGTTAGGTAAAATACAAAAGATGGCAGCTGAACATTCAACTAGGGGGCCTTTCCTTTTTCATTTTACCTTTAAAAGAGCCCTGAAAGAGATATAAGACATATATGATTAATCCCATTTGAAATACAGATCAACCTCAAGCAGGATTTCAAATAATTTTCCACAAGTTCATTCAGCGAATTTGATAATCCGACGAATACTAATTGAGCACCTACTCTGTGCCAGGTACTGTTATAAGCATCGGGGGTACAGTATGAAAACAGACCAAAAAGAAAAAAAAAACCCTCCCCACATTGAGCTTACATTCTACTGGGAGTAGGAAGGAATAGACAACAGACAGAACAATTAACGTATGTACTCGTACCTTGAGGAGCTGGCACAAGGGCAGTCATCCAGATCCCTGAGGCTGCAAGATCACCTTGACTGCCCTGGAATCTACGACTGCAGCTCTACTACCCACAGACACCCAAGTAACAGGATAGAATACCCACAACTTCAACAACCACGTTCTGAACCCCATTTCATTTCTCTTAAAATTGCACATTTAACTGTGGCATGCATGTGGCAGGGATGGTACCAAAGAGCAGAGGTCCCCCACTCTGTTAAAGTCTGCTCCCTGATCAGGGCCTTCAGATCAATGGGAAAACTGAGGTCAGTCTTTGGCCTATTGTGTTACATTAGTTGTGCTGTGGTTTTATAGCTTCAAGGAAGTGAAGCAGACAGAGTCCCTGACCTTGGGTGCTGACAAGCTAAAAAATAAAAAAAATATAACACGGGCTACATTATCTGGCTAATATCACAGCAGAGTTAAGGGCCTGACCCCGGCCAACATTCAAAAGCAATGACAATATATTTGCACCCATGTCATGATGATGACTCTTCTGTTAAGCGCTTAGTCTACACCCAGGCCTGTAATGAGGGATCCAAACCACAGAGAAAACATGACCTGAACCATCTGTAAACCAAAGATAGACTTAAAATTCTTACCTCCTAATTATCTCTTAATCTGTCCATTTCTCTCGATTCCACAGCCATTACGGTGGAATTCAAGCCTCCATAATCTCTCACTTGACTGTTTCCACAGCCCTCTAACTGGTCTCCAAGCTCCCTTCAATGGTTCCCACTGCTCTCCAAAAAAGATTACGCCCCCATTAGCATGGTAAACAAAACACTTCACGACCTGGCCCCTTCGAGACACCAGCCCCACCATTTGCCTTTCCCCTCTTTTCCCATGCCACAGCCATACTGAACTCCTTGTAACTTCCCCAAATATACCAGGTTCCCTGTAATGGCCAGAGATCTGTGTGTGTTGTCTCCTCTATTGGGAATATTCTTTCTCCTACTCTTCAGCTAACCAGGTCATACTCATCCATTCTCTCATCTGAAATGCTACCTCCTAACATTTAATGTTACCTCCTTAAAGTCTCAGACTAGGTTGATGGTTCCTCCCAAGTACTTTCATATAACTTGGCCTTCCCGATCAGTAAAATTAGTTGAATTATTAATTGAATGTACACATATAAATGAATCAGACTGTCACCCAGAGACTCAGTGGCATAGTTGCATCCTGGAACTTATATCACTAATCTCTCTCCTATTCACCCCAAAATTAGATCTGCCCAAGTAGTGAGTGTGCTCACTCACATTGAGGAGTGGTTGGATGGTGCCTTTGCCCTGAGCCCTGTGCTACCCACGGGCTTTTCCCTCCTAGGACTTTATTCCCATCCTGGGGTTGTATCTGTACATTTCAGTCAGTAGAGCTGGACCTCTGCAGATGATTTCTTGTCCTTTCTGCTCCAGCTCACAACTCACAACTAGGGCTTCTCTGCGAATTCTGCTTCCTGGGGAAAATGTTTTGACTCTTTCCTGATAAGTTATAAAAAGCACAAGACTCTCTGTGTCATTTTCCTGGTAGGGGCATCAGGGTAGAAGTCTAAGCAGTCCTCTGCTACTGTATGTCTTCTAGACATAGACTTACAAAATCTTAAAGTAGTCATGGTAGAAAGACCCTAAAGTTTACTAAAGTCCATACTCCCTTATTTTATAGATATAAAATTCCTTTCTTCCTTCCCTGTTTTCCTCCTTCATTCCATCCTTCTCTTATTTTTCCTTCCTTCCTACATTACCTATTGTGTATCAGGCAGCCCTCTCAGAATTGGGAATTTAATCAGGCAGAAAAGATCAGTAAGCTTATCTTACGAAGCTTATAGTCGATCCAGGCCTTCCAACAAGAAGCCAGACCATCATGACAATGACACTGTGTGCTAGGCGAGAAACTGTTTATTCATTTGGTTAGCCATTTCAGGAAATGCAACACGGGAATAAGAAGTCATGGGCTCCAGTTTTTGTGAAATAGTTGTGCTCTATTGAATGATTTGTCCTCATTTGGAATGTCAATTAAGATTAAGAAAATCAAAGTTTATGCTCAGTAAAGTTAATATGAGAGAAGTTAATATGTTTTATTACTTGATAGTGTGGCACTGAGTCCAGCAAGCAGTAGATGCTAAATAAATATCTGTTAGACAATCTCACCTTGTTTTAAACACTATTTCTCACCTTGTTTGTATTTACTAGTCTTTTTTTTTCTTAACATCTTTATTGGAGTATAATTGCTTTACAGTGGTGTGTTAGTTTCTGCTTTACAACAGAATGAATCAGTTATAGATATACATATGTTCCCATATCTCTTCCCTCTTGCGTCTCCCTCCTTCCCACCCTCCCTATCCCACCCCTCCAGGCAGTCACGAAGCACCGAGCTGATCTCCCTGTGCTATACGGCTGCTTCCCAATAGCTATCTACCTTACGTTTGGTAGTGTATATTTGTCCATTCCTCTCTCTCGCTTTGTCACACCTTACCCTTCCCTCTCCCCATATACTCAAGTCCATTCTCTAGTAGGTCTGTGTCTTTATTCCTGTCTTACCCCTAGGTTCTTCATGACATTTTTTTTTCTTAAATTCCATATGTATGTGTTAGAATATGGTATTTGTCTCTCTCTTTTCTCACTTCACTCTGTATGACAGACTCTAGGTCTATCCACCTCATTACAAATAGCTCAATTTCATTTCTTTTATGGCTGAGTAATATTCCATTGTATATACGTGCCACATCTTCTTTATCCATTCATCCGATGATGGACACTTAGGTTGTATCCATCTCCGGGCTATTGTAAATAGAGCTGGAATGAACATTTTGGTACATAACTCTTTTTGAATTATGGTTTTCTCAGGGTGTATGCCCAGTAGTGGGATTGCTGGGTCATATGGTAGTTCTATTTGTAGTTTTTTTAAGGAACCTCCATACTGTTCTCTACAGTGGCTGTATCAATTTACATTCCCACCAACAGTGCAAGAGGGTTCCCTTTTCTCCACATCCTCTCCAGCATTTATTGTTTCTAGATTTTTTGAAGATGGCCATTCTGACTGGTGTGAGATGATATCTCATTGTAGTTTTGATTTGCATTTCTCTAATGATTAGTGATGTTGAGCATTCTTTCATGTGTTTGTTGGCAGTCTGTATATCTTCTTTGGAGAAATGTCTGTTTAGGTCTTCTGCCCATTTTTGGATTGGGTTGTTTGTTTTTTGTTATTAAGCTGCATGAGCTGCTTATAAATTTTAGAGATTAATCCTTTGTCAGTTGCTTCATTTGCAAATATTTTCTCCCATTCTGAGGGTTGTCTTTTGGTCTTGTTTATGGTTTCCTTTGCTGTGCAAAAGCTTTTAAGTTTCATTAGGTCCCATTTGTTTAGTTCTGTTTTTATTTCCATTTCTCTAGGAGGTGGGTCAAAAAGGATCTTGCTGTGATTTATGTCATAGAGTGTTCTGCCTATGTGTTCCTCTAAGAGTTTGATAGTTTCTGGCCTTACATTTAGGTCTTTAATCCATTTTGAGTTTATTTTTGTATATGGTGTTATGGAGTGATCTAATCTCATACTTTTACATGTACCTGTCCAGTTTTCCCAGCACCACTTATTGAAGAGGCTACCCTTTCTCCACTGTACATTCCTGCCTCCGTTATCAAAGATAAGGTGACCATATGTGCGTGGGTTTATCTCTGGGCTTTCTATCCTGTTCCATTGATCTTTCTTTCTGTTTTTGTGCCAGTACCATACTGTCTTGATTACTGTAGCTTTGTAGTATAGTCTGAAGTCAGGAAGCCTGATTCCTCCAGCTCCGTTTTTCGTTCTCAAGATTGCTTTGGCTATTCGGGGTCTTCTGTGTTTCCATACAAATTGTGAAATTTTTTGTTCTAGTTCTGTGAAATATGCCAGTGGTAGTTTGATAGGGATTGCATTGAATCTGTAGATTGCTTTGGGTAGTAGAGTCATTTTCACAATGTTGTTTCTGTATCATCTTTAATTTCTTTCATCAGTGTCTTATAATTTTCTGCATACAGGTCTTTTGTCTCCTTAGGTAGGTTTATTCCTAGATATTTTATTCTTTTTGTTGCAATGGTAAATGGGAGTGTTTTATTGATTTCACTTTCAGATTTTTCATCATTAGTGTATAGGAATGCCAGAGATTTCTGTGCATTAATTTTGTATCCTGCAACTTTACCAAATTAATTGATTAGCTCTAGTAGTTTTCTGGTAGCACCTTTACGATTCTCTATGTATAGTATCATGTCATCTGCAAACAGTGACAGCTTTACTTCTTCTTTTCCGATTTGGATTCCTTTTATTCCTTTTCTTCTCTGATTGCTGTGGCTAAAAGTTCCAAAACTGTGTTGAATAAGAGTGGTGACAGTGGGCAACCTCATCTTGTTCCTGATCTTAGTGGAAATGCTTTCAGTTTTTCACCATTGAGAACAATGTTGGCTGTAGGTTTGTCATATATGGCCTTTAATATGTTGAGGAAAGTTCCCTCTATGCCTACTTTCTGGAGGGTTTTTATCATAAATGGGTGTTGAATTTTGTCGAAAGCTTTCTCTGCATCTATTGAGATGATCATATGGTTTTTCTCCTTCAATTTGTTAATATGGTGTATCATGTTGATTGATTTGTGTATATTGAAGAATCCTTGCATTCCTGGAATAAACCCCACTTGATCATGGTGTATAATCCGTTTAATGTGCTGTTGGATTCTGTTTGCTAGTATTTTGTTAAGGATTTTTGCATCTATGTTCATCAGTGATATTGGCCTGTAGTTTTCTTTCTTTGTGACATCCTTGTCTGGTTTTGGTATCAGTGTGATGGTGGCCTCGTAGAATGAGTTTGGGAGTGTTCCTCCCTCTGCTATATTTTGGAAGAGTTTGAGAAGGATAGGTATTAGCTCTTCTCTAAATGTTTGATAGAATTCGCCTGTGAAGCCATCTGGCCCTGGGCTTTTGTTTGTTAGAAGATTTTTAATCACAGTTTCAATTTCAGTGCTTGTGATTGGTCTGTTCATATTTTCTATTTCTTCCTGATTCAGTCTTGGCAGGTTGTGCATTTCTAAGAATTTGTCCATTTCTTCCAGGTTGTCCATTTTATTGGCATAGAGTTGCTTGTAGTAATCTCTCATGATCTTTTGTATTTCTGCAGTGTCAGTTGTTACTTCTCCTTTTTCATTTCTAATTCTATTGATTTGAGTCTTCTCCCTTTTTTTCTTGATGAGTTTGGCTAATGGTTTATCAGTTTTGTTTATCTTCTCAAAGAACCAGCTTTTAGTTTTACTGATCTTTGCTATTGTCTCCTTCATTTCTTTTTCATTTATTTCTGATCTGATTTTTATGATTTCTTTCCTTCTGCTAACTTTAGGGTTTTTTTCTTCTTCTTTCTCTAATTGCTTTAGGTGCAAGGTTAGGTTGTTTATTCGAGATGTTTCCTGTTTCTTAAGGTAGGATTGTATTGCTATAAACTTCCCTCTTAGAACTGCTTTTGCTTCATCCCATAGATTTTGGGTTGTCGTGTCTCCATTGCCATTTGTTTCTAGGTATTTTTTTTTTAATTTCCTCTTTGATTTCTTCAGTGATCACTTTGTTTTTAAGTAGTGTATTGTTTAGCCTCCATGTGTTTGTATTTTTTACAGATCTTTTCCTGTAATTGATATCTAGTATCATAGTATTGTGGTCGGAAAAGATACTTGATACAATTTCAGTTTTCTTAAATTTACCAAGGCTTGATTTGTGACCCAAGATATGATCTATCCTGGAGAATGTTCCATAAGCACTTGAGAAAAATGTGTATTCTGTTGTTTTTGGATGGAATGTCCTATAAATATCAATTAAGTCCATCTTGTTTAATGCATCATTTAAAGCTTGTGTTTCCTTATTTATTTTCATTTTGGATGATCTGTCCATTGGTGAAAGTGGGGTGTTATAGTCCCCTACTATGAATGTGTTACTGTCGTTTCCCCTTTTATGGCTGTTAGTATTTGCCTTATGTATTGAGGTGCTCCTATGTTGGGTGCATAAATATTTACAATTGTTATATCTTCTTCTTGGATTGATCCCTTGATCACTATGTAGTGTCCTTCTTTGTCTCTTGTAATAGTCTTTATTTTAAAGTCTATTTTGTGTGATATGAGAATTGCTACTCCAGCTTTCTTTTGGTTTCCATTTGCATGAAATATCTTTTTCCATCCCCTTACTTTCAGTCTGTATGTGTCTCTAGGTCTGAAGTGGCTCTCTTGTAGACAGCAAATATATGGGTCTTGTTTTTGTATACATTCAGCCAATCTGTGTCTTTTGATGGGAGCATTTAGTCCATTTACATTTAAGGTAATTATCGATATGTATGTTCCTATTCCCATTTTCTTAATTGTTTTGGGTTTGTTATTGTAGGTCTTTTCCTTCTCTTGTGTTTCTTGCCTAGAGAAGTTCCTTTAGCAGTTGTTGTAGAGCTGGTTTGGAGGTGCTGAACTCTCAGCTTTTGCTTGTCTGTAAAGGTTTTAATTTCTCCATCAAATCTGAATGAGATCCTTGCTGGGTAGAGTAATCTTGGTTGCAGGTTTTTCTCCTTCATCCCTTTAATTATGTCCTGCCAGTCCCTTCTGGCTTGCAGAGTTTCTGCTAAAAAATCAGCTGTTACCTTATGGGGATTCCCTTGTGTGTTATTTGTTGTTTTTCCCTTGCTGCTTTTAATATGTTTTCTTTGTATTTAATTTTTCACAGTTTCATTAATATGTGTGTTGGCGTATTTCTCCTTGGATTTATCCTGTATGGGACTCTCTGTGCTTCCTGGACTTGATTAACTATTTCCTTTCCCATATTAGGGAAGTTTTCAACTATAATCTCTTCAGATATTTTCTCAGTCCCTTTCTTTTTCTCTCCTTCTTCTGGAACCCCTATAATTTGAATGTTGGTGTGTTTAATGTTGTCCCAGAGGTCTCTGAGACTGTCCTCAGTTCTTTTCATTCATTTTCTTTATTCTGCTCTGCAGTAGTTATTTCCACTATTTTATCTTCCAGGTCACTTATCCGTTCTTCTGCCTCAGTTATTCTGCTATTGATCCCATCTGTAGTATTTTTCATTTCATTTATTGTGTTGTTCATCATTGTTTGTTTCATCTTTAGTTCTTCTAGGTCCTTGTTAAATGCTTCTTGCATTTTGTCTATTTTATTTCCAAGATTTTGGATCATCTTTACTATCATTATTCTGAATTCTTTTTCAGGTAGACTGCCTGTGTCCTCTTCATTTGTTAGGTCTTGCTCCTTCATCTGCTGTGTGTTTTTTCTGTCTTCTCATTTTTCTTATCTTGTTGTGTTTGGGGTCTCCTTTTTGCAGGCTGCAGGTTCGTAGTTCCCGTTGTTTTTGGTGTCTGTCCCCAGTGGCTAAGGTTGGTTTAGTGGGTTCTGTAGGCTTCCTGGTGGAGGGGACTAGTGCCTGTGTTCTGGTGGATGAGGCTGGATCTTGTCTTTCTGGTGGGCAGGTCCACGTCTGGTGGTGTGTTTCAGGGTGTCTGTGGACTTATTATGATTTTAGGCAGCCTCTCTGCTAATGGGTGGGGTTGTGTTCCTGTCTTGCTAGTTGTTTGGCATAGGATGTCCAGCACTGTAGCTTGCTGGTCGTTGAGTGGAGCTGGGTGCTGGTGTTGAGATGGAGATCTCTGGGATATTTTCGCCATTTGATATTATGTGGAGCTGGGAGGTCTCTTGTGGACCAGTGTCCTGAAGTTGGCTCTCCCACCTCAGAGGCACAGCACTGACTCCTGGCTGCAGCACCAAGAGCCTTTCATCCACAGGGCCACTCACAAAAAGAGGAAAAGGGGAAAAAATCATAAATCTTGCTTTCAAGGTCCACCTCCTTAATTTAGGATGATTCGTTGTCTATTCATGTATTCCACAGATGCAGGGTACAACAAGTTGATTGTGGAGCTTTAATCCGCTGCTCCTGAGGCTGGTGGGAGAGATTTCCCTTTCTCTTCTTTGTTCTCACAGCCCCCAGGGGCTCAGCTTTGGATTTGGCCCCGCCTCTGCATGTAGGTCGCCGGAGGGCATCTGTTCTTCGCTGAGACAGGACGGGGTTAAAGGAGCCGCTGATTCGTGGGCTTTGGCGCTCTCAGGCCGGGGCGGGGAGGGGCGGGGGCACGGAGTGCGGGGCGTGCCTGCGGCGGCAGAGGCCTGCGTGACGTTGCACCAGCCTGAGGCATGCCGTGCGTTCTCTCGCGGGAGTTGACCCTGGCTCCCGGGAACCTGGCAGTGGCGGGCTGCACAGGCTCCCCGGAAGGGGGGGTGTGGAGAGTGACCTGTGCTCGCACACAGGCTTCTTGGTGGCGGTAGCAGCAGCCTTAGCGTCTCCTGCCTGTCTCTGGGGTCCGCGCTTTTAGCCGCGAGCGCTTTTAGCCGCGGCTCGCGCCCGTTTCTGGAGCTCCTTTAAGCAGCGTTCTTAATCCTCTGTCCTCGCGCACCAGGAAACAAAGAGGGAAGAAAAAGTCTCTTGCCTCTTCAGCAGCTCCAGACTTTTCCCCGGACTCCCTCCCGGCTAGCCGTGGCGCACTAACCCCCTGCAGGCTGTGTTCATGCCGCCAGCCCCAGTCCTCTCCCGGCACTCCGACCGAAGCCCAAGTCTCGGCTCCCAGCCCCCGCCCGCCCCGGCGGGTGAACAGACAAGCCTCCCGGACTGGTGAGTGCCGGTTGGCCCTGATCCTCTGTGCGGGAATCTCGCCGCTTTGCCCTCCGCACTCCTGTTGCTGTGCTCTCCTCCGCGGCTTCGAAGCTTTCCCCCTCCGCCACCCGCAGTCTCTGCCCGCGAAGGGGCTTCCTAGTGTGTGGAAACGTTTCCTTCATAGCTCCCTTCCACTGGTGGTCCCGTCCCTATCCTTTTGTCTGTTTTTTCTTTTGCCCTACCCAGGTACGTGGGGGGGTTTCTTGCCTTTTGGAAGGTCTGAGGTCTCCCGCCAGCTCTCAGTAGGTGCTCTGCAGGAGTTGCTCCACGTGTAGGTGTATTTCTGGTGTATCTGTGGGGAGGAAGGCGATCTCCGCGTCCTACTCCTCCGCCATCTTCCCGGAAGCTCGACTAGTCTTTCTTCCGAGCACCTTTTGGCTTGACCAAAGACATAAGTGTATCGTCACAAGACAAAAAGAAAGAGAGCAAACATATATTGTTAGATATTACACCAGGCCTTATGCTACTTACTGTATGTCATTTATTCTCACTGAAATCCTCTAAGTTGCATATACATCATTTTATTTTTCAGATAGAAATGAAAGAACTTAAGGCCTGTAGAGGTCCTGTGACTTTCCTGATGTCACACAGCTGGTAGTTGTGTAGCCAGCTGGGATCTGTCTAAAGCACTGTTTAATTGTGTACCATGGGATCTAAACAACCAGTGCTCTGGAATTGTTTTACACAGCTTTACAGGAATAAGAATCCCACCTTTTTAGGTGACCATTTTCATGAGTCGGGGATGATTTTTATGTTTCAGTTCTGGCCTTCCTGTTAAAGCAATCAGTCTCATTACTTTGAATGCAAGACCAGTGTGCAAGCCAGTATCTTGAATTATACCTAAAACTCACCTCTATTTTTTTTTTTTTAAATCTACATCTGTAAGGCTCTTTCTCTTTCTCTGATTAAGAAGACTCTGTGCCAACTCTCATATTCTGACAGGCCTGATTTTTTATTACCTCTCATTTTCAGGTTTCCTTTTAACTTACATCAAGTTTGGGCATATAATTTCCCCTTCTTTCGCACAGTAACTCTAGTCACCCTCACTGTGAGACCATTGTACTTGGATTTGTTGAGGGGATAGCCCTAATCTCCTTCTCCACCTTCCCACCCCCAGCTTATTAGTTTGGCCACTTGATTTTAGATTACAGAAAGCAGCCTGAGGTAGCTTAAGCAAAAGAGTGGGATTTATTATAAGAAAAAAATTCTCTCGTGAAAAATAAGGTCAGGGTTGGAGGTGAAGCTGAGAACGCTGCCTGGACTTTCTCCATCTCTCATCTCTGCCCCTCTCTACATGGCCACTTTATTCTTCTCTCCCAACGACTGGCTTTCTCTGGTCTCTTGTACATGTGGAAAAAGACGTGGTCATTTCCAGCTTCTAAATGTATATATTACAATACAGCCACCTAAAAAAAATCTAATTGTATTGGTCCACCTTCCAGACTGCTGGAGAAAGAATTCTGAGTAGCAAGATGGTAGTGCTTGGTCCAAGCAACTGTGGCCAGGGAGGTTGTATTCTTATCCAGAGTGGACTCTACGGGTCAACTCTACAGAAGCAGGAAGGGGCTTAAAGAGAGATCATTGTAAACTGGCCAGATGCTGAAATAAGTGTGGTACTTTCCCCACATCAAATTATCCTTTTTTTCTGCAGTCTGCTGACAATGAGGAAGGTGAAGCCAGAATCAGGCTTAAAGATCATAGTGATCATTTGCAGAAACTACCAAGGGGAGTTTGCAGTAACTACCAGGAGGGCGGGGACCACACCCATGTTCATAGCTGTATCCTTAGTGCCAAACGTGGTGCCTGGAACTCAGTGCAAATGGGAGATCTACTAATTAAACGATGCAGAAACTTCAAGGGGAAAGTATTATTCATTACACACCCAAACTGGTACAAAAAGAAGAGTAAGAAACGAAGGAAAGGAAATGAGGGAAAATATTTCCCAGGTTAACATATCAGAGATAGCACGGGATATTCTCTGCCTGTCTTGCTCTAGTGAGGGATAGATAAGCATTTTCAGTGTCTAGGATTTTGAAAGTGGTGCTAGTGCTTGGAGAAATCTTTTTAAAGGTTTTGAGGCAAATCCTGCACATAATCCAAGAAGTTGTGCATATTTAAAAATCTATGTGTTTGCAGTGGAAGAGCCTTTCTCATATGGGCGAGCTCGAAAAACTGAGCAATTCCACAAGCTTTAAATAATTAAGACTATTCTCTATATAGAAATCTTCATATTCTAAAACTCCACACCCCTTTGATTATTTCCTCTAGTAATCTAAATCATTGAAAGGGAAATATTTTCAAAATATATCTACTTGGGGGATATTTTTTTTTGTTTTGTAGAGGTTCTTAATTTGTTTTATTTTCTGTTATGTTTTAATCACTGTATTTATTTGGAACATATACACATTACTCACCTGGACTTTATGTGCCTCATTAAATGGACAGAGATAGTAGTTCTGGTAGGGGGTGGGTAGAAAAGGAAAGTCATAGAAACATCCTTTGGATCGAAGTCTGGTGCATGAGTTCTCCTGCTAAGTTGCTATTTGTTCCCAGTCAAGTGACTTTACTTGTAGTGAGAGGTTGGATTCAGTGATCTCTAAAATGTGCTTATATTCTATTATCTTATAATTTTTCAACCAAAAATTATTTATTGATGAAGAATAATTATCTGGGAAGAAAATCTTTAAAATAGTTCTAAGAATGAGAGTTATGGGGGGGGGGAGTAATCTTTCTGTGGTATTGTCTATAATAGAAGAAATGTAGAAATAACCTAAATATCCAATATCAGAACACTGACCACATAAATGGATGGTCTTTCCCAGAGAGAATATGGTAACGTGATCTAAAATTATGATGTGAGAACCATGTACAAACCTGGAACTTATAAGTAACCATGCATTGAAAGGCTGTAAGCAAGGGCATGACATGAGGCGTAATGTAACATTTGACTCAGTAAAACGCAGTATCTGAAAGTAGGAAGGAGGTAGTGCCACTCTGTCTTGGGGCAAACCACACTGGAAATAGGAACCAACTGGAGTATATTCAGAGAAGGCACAAAGGATGGTGAGGGAACCAGAAATGGCATCACACGAGGAAAATCTAGAGGAATTGGGGATGTCCAACTGGAAGAAGAAGAAATTCAGGGATTCAAACTTCTTAAGGATTGCCATGAAGAAAGGGAGTAGACTGGTGTGTAGGGTCACATGGGAAGAGTTAGGACCAATGAATGGAAGATGCTAGAGGATCAATCTTAACATGAGATGTCAAAGAATGTTTTTTATAACTCAGGAGCAGAATGTGTTACCTCTGGAGAAAGTAGGTGCCCATTGTTAGAGATGCGTGGTATGAGTCTGCAGAGATGGAGATGCAGAAGAGTCTGAAGGACTGGATAGGGGAGATCAAGGGAGAACCAAGGAACTTCAAAGTTCCTTGCAGCCAGCCGTGAGGCTCAGTGGTCTCAAGAACTCTGGGAAAAGCAGACTAAAGGCAGGAAGTCCAAGGAGAAGAACTCACGTGACTCTTTCTTCATAGGGTAACTCTCAATGACCGGTTTAACCTCATGGTCTTCCTATTCTAGACCTACTAGCCACCAACGCAATCTAGAAGCTATCTGCTTCCCCTGATAGTTTTATTTGTACGACCAGAGTTTATGTTCACCCTTATGTTTTTACCATTTCCCTTTACAGAGAAATTCATGAAAAAGAGTCTATAACCTCCATAAAGAGCTCAGATGAGTAGATAGACCTAGGACAAATGGGTAAAAGTCTTTACATGTTTCTTTTTTTTCACTTATAACTAAAGAAAAACATTAAAAAGTCTAGAAAAATAAAAAGTTTTTTTTTTTTTAAGTCTCTAATTCAAATATACCTGTGACCAAAGAAAGTTAACATTTTGGATTTTCCTTCTTGTCTTGTTCTTTGCTTTTGTAGCATAGAGATTCAATTTAACATAAGAGAGATCTTTCTGTGTTAGATCTTCCAATAAATAATTAAACAAGTTAAAAACTGCTCTTCAGTGAAAAGACTGAATAACCATGTCTCAGGAAGGTTGTAGAGGGAGGTCCCATCTTTAGATGGGAAGATATTCTAGATCAGGAGGTGGCAGACTTTTCATGTAAAGGGCCAGGTAGTAAATATTTTATACTTTGCAGGTCATACGGTCTCTGTTCCGACTACTCAACTCTGCTGTTGTAGCGCAAACTCAGCCATAGGCAATATGTAAACAAATGGGTATGGCTGTGAGCCAATAAAGCCTTATTTATCCAAAGAGGCAGTGAGCTGTTTTTACCCCACGGGCTGTAGTTTGTTAACCTCTTAAACTAAACCAAATAGCCTATTGGGCTTTAATAGCTTCAAAGCTCTTATCGTAAGAAAAGAACCGAAAGCCTCATTCAAAACTAAGAAGAGTTCTGGCAGACCCTCAGAGTCAAGTTCAAGACAGTCCACTAAGACAGGTCTCCTCAGGCAAACTCCAGATTTGGTAGTTAAGCCAGGAACCCAAGCTAGCAGGCTGAATAACAAACAGTCTTGAGAATAGAATAGGTTTAGAGAATCAAGACAAATCATTTGTACCACTTGAAGACAGAATCTAGGCAAGAACAAAGAGGGAATATATGTAATGAATTTAGCTCAGTACCTGGTATATAAGTACTTGATAAATAGTGACTAAATTATTTACTTGTCATATGTTTATTCATTCAGTCTGTCTAGTTATGCATCAGACACATATTGAGCACTTATTATATGCCAGGAACTCTGCTAGGTACCGACAGTATGATAGTAAGTACGATATATAACAATACAAAACAATAAAGACCAGATTCTTTGATAAATCGTCACAGTCTAAGCTGTTACCTGCTAAGGTAGAGTTAGAAATAAGGTGGTGTAGGAACAATGGTAAGTGTGCCCTTGAATCAGCTGTGGGTGGTCAGGAGAGATGATAACTGAATGAGTTCTGAGCATGAATGAGGTCAGGCTGGTAAGAGGTTTTATGGGAACTGGGGAGGCATGTTTTTCAAGGCAGAGGGTTCCTCATACTCAGAGGCCTATGGGTGAGGGTGATTGCTTGACTTTCTAAAGATGCAAATGAGTTAGTAAGGCTGGGAAGGAGACAGCAAGCTGGGAAGGTAAGGAGGCTAAAGTCAGGTCCCCAAGGACCCTATAAATCCTGGCGAGGAGTTTTGCCCTGACCCTCAAAGTGGGAAGCTATTTTAAGCAGAGAAGTACCTTGATGATATCTGCATTTTAGAAAGACCAGCAAAAGTACATTTAATGGTACGTTAAGAAGGTATTAATCAAAACCTTGCTAGTTACTTCTTGCTGAGGGTTGGAACTGGCCTCAATATGTGGGCCAGAGGGATGTACAGTAGACATATGGGGTTTGGGTTGAAGAAGTAGCAGCAAGGCGGTTCTAATATTCGGTCTCCCTTTCCTTCCCATCATGTACCCAAGTCTGCCTTGCAATATGACTCCGTCAAAATGTGGTCAACTGTATTCCTTGCTCATAGGTGTCTCCACTTCTACAGAAGTGATAACACTCCTTTCCTCTTTCTCTTTACAGGACTGTCATTGATAGAGCTTGGATTTGTCACGGGGTCCTTCTACCCGGATAACGGTGGTGTTGGTGAGTTATATGGTTTTTTACTTCCCATTGGTCACCTTTGGTCATGAGCTAAGTTGTGGTCAGAGCTTGATTTGAATGGTACTTTTTATTCTTGAGTCCTTTTGTACTGATGATTCTCAAACCTCCCAGGCTTGTAGCTTGGATACTCTGCTAGGCATATAGGTATTCTATACACCTTTAGAGGTAAACTTTCTTTAGGCCACCGGTGCATTGCTGAAGAGTTGTGTATAAACCAGATGTTTGTGAAGCAAATATAAAATTTACATCCTCTAGAGAAATTGGATGTTCAAAGGAATCCTGTTAAAATATGACAAATTAAACAATTTTTATCTGAAAAATTAAACAATCACTCCTTTTTTGTCTTCTTCAACAAGTGATCATTTATTCACACTGGAAGTGTATCTTCTGTTCAACAATGAAACTTTGCTGTCATAACTGCTTTGGTTTGATATGTTGTTGAAATGTTGATGACAAGATACAGAGTTTGCCCCAGATTGAGAAAAATCAAAGGGTAGATATTAAAATGAGATATTTCAAAACTGCTTGAAAATAATTCTGACCTTCACATTAGCTACTTTCCCATGGAAGAGCAGAATATATTTCCAGACATGTTATCTATTTTGGTCTCTTCTTCAGAGCATGTTTTATAGTTTTTGAATGATTGGGATATTATTCTAGTTGTTTGTTATTTTTTTTTTTTTGAGGGAGGTTCATTTGCAGTTTTGTTTATTGGGAGGCACCTAGAGGTGTGTGATAAGAAGCTTGTCTTGTTTCTGTAAAGAAAAGGGTTCATTCTGGAGACTAAGTTGTTTATTGCTTTTTGTGCAAGATATTTTTCTGATGCGTGAATTGGGAATAGTAAATGTACTCAGAAGGCACAGTGAACATAACACATCTTTTTATACCCACACATTTCACCTGTACTACTAGCAATAATTTGGGGAAAACAGAAGCAGATTTGAAAAATCTAATTCACTGTACAATAATTGGTTCTTTTTGTGGTTTTCTTTCCCTGTATTAACACTTTGTCAGTGTTACTTCTTTGTCAGTGTTACTACTTCTTCATGCACTCCTAAAGCAACAATATTTGGATTATCTGGGGCAGCCATAACTTTCTATCCTTGATCCCACTGATATATTTGGAGTCTTAGACCTTGTGTTTTGATTTTTGGTTCAGAAAATAAAGTCATTATATTCCTTCTACCAACCTGATCGTATATCCCTCCATCCCTTCCTCCGTTCCCACCACCGCATATCACAAATGCCTTACTATTTTTACTTTTGGTTCTAAGCCAATTCCATTTCTATTTTCCCATCCAAGTACAATATAATCACTTTTGGATTGTTGGCACATTGTTGAAAACATTGGCGTACTTGAAACTTTCTTTTTTTGTTTGTTTTTATTTTTATTTTGTGGTACGCGAGCCTCTCACTGTTGTGGCCTCTCCCGTTGCGGAGCACAGGCTCCGGACGCGCAGGCTTAGCAGCCATGGCTCACAGGCACAGCCGCTCCGCGGCATGTGGGATCTTCCCAGACCGGGGCACGAACCCGCGTCCCCTGCATCGGCAGGCGGACTCTCAACCACTGCGCCACCAGGGAAGCCCAACAT
Organism: Tursiops truncatus; assembly: GCF_011762595.2. Classification (NCBI taxonomy): domain Eukaryota; kingdom Metazoa; phylum Chordata; class Mammalia; order Artiodactyla; family Delphinidae; genus Tursiops; species Tursiops truncatus. The sequence continues at coordinate 51,878,571 of NC_047041.1, forward strand.
TTTCATTTTTTAACATCATAAAAAACAAAATCAGAATTTCAATTACATTTGAAAAACATATTGTGTGTATCTTAAAATCCCAAAATGCCATTGCAAGGAACTTTTCTGGTGTGTCCCTCAACACACCTGTGGGGAATTATTTTCATCTCTACAATACTATTGAATCCAGTTCAGTTGCTAACATTAATATAGGACATAGCATCAAATGTTTTAGTGTAAATATTTATGTAACAGGGAAATAATATTGTACATTAACCTCATCTGAAGTCAGTTTTTACTTCTAGGGCAAGTTGGGTAGAATGGTTTGTCCAAAATCTCAACAAAAATATTTCTGTAAATATTCTATGAAACAATAGAAAGGTGATAGCACCACAAGAATGATTACCCTTTTCGATGATGTGTTTAGGCCTTTTTTCTCAGGTTTTTCAGTGCTCTGGTGGATTCTAACTTCCCCATGCAAGACTCTTAAAATCTAAGAGAAATCATCTAAAAAGCACAGTCAGTGAATATTTTGTTTCACTTTAAGGCTAAAGTTTACTAACTTGGGATTAAGGACCAATAAATCTTTTCTCATCTGGCATTTACCTTTAATGTTAAATGTTCCAGTAGCCACTCAATTGGGCTAATATTTTAAATTTGTACTGATGCAACATGAATGCTATCAAAATTAAATTATCCTAAAATATTCTGCAGTGGTGTTGCTATCACATACTCAATGTATTTTTCTTAGTTCAGACACCTTGAACCACTGGTATCTAGCTTTAAAATGTATATCAATATCCGGAATACAAATTTTTTGTCTCAGAGACAAACCCAGTGCTTGGTCAGGTATCTCTCAGCTCTAGAAGACATAGGGTTCTAATTACTACTCTTGCATCATTAAGTGATTCCCACCAGACTAGTCAACTTGAGTTTAACCATTTGATAATGGAGTCTCCAGAGACCAGGATTAAGGCAGGTGTGGAGGTGGCAACTATCATATTCTTTTTAACTTTAAAACAGAATCAACTAGGAAATGGACCGTTAATTCAGGTACAGTGTTTGGGGGTAGTTATTGGTATACAGGGAGTGCACACTTATTTATGTGCAAATTAACTTTAGAAAACATAATAACAACATCAATTTATCTACTCATATACACACCATTTATTTTAAGTGTCACCGTGAAAATGGGAGTCTGAACCTTCTTAACACTTGGCGTTCTTTGGAATATTTTGGCCATGAGCAGTCATGTGTCGCATCACGGGGCAAGCCTAGCTTTCGTCCTTTTTAACACCTTTGCAAAGGACGGTGTGACTTCACAGCAAATGGAAAGAGACTACTGTTTGATTTACATCAGCTGTATGGTTAAATTCATAGCTTTTTTTTTTTTTTTTGCTTAATTGAACTAATTATCTCTAGAGATTTCTCTAAAAGTCAGCCTTAGCCTCTGAGAGATAGACAACAGGTACCTAAGTGGTAGGTCTTCTTGAAGCATGACTTGTCAACATCTACCTCTACTAGATTTGAAAATTCTGTGAATCACTTGAGGTTTGGTGATTTCCACTGCCTTTAACTGCACTGCCTGGAAAGTGCAGATCATTCTCTGCATGTTGTAACTTTTTGTTATAATATGACATCGGAGTACAGCCATTCTGGGGACATTTGAAACAATTAGTATATATCAAAATTCAAAATGGGGTGCTATCACTGCAAATATCTCACCCAAGATGTCAGTCTGAACAGATCTACCTTTTACCCACTGCTGAGTTCGTACGCATACAGGCAATGACAACTCTGTCACAAATTGTTCCTCTTCCTAGGAGCAGTGAAAAAGTTCTTTCTGGCTTCCCTTGTAATACACATTCAGATTTCAGAATCATTAAAATACGAAAAAGTGTCCCTCTTAGAATTAAGGAAATAGAGCATTTAACATTCCAAAGGACAAATTTCTTCTGTATAAACATAGAAAAAGACCTATTCTGTGAGCATTCACTCCAGTACCTGTAGAGACAATTACCTACAATGTCTCTCTCTTCTTTCTCTTCCTCCCTTTTCCTCTCACCCTCCTATATAGTTTTATGTGTATGACTCTCTCCCTCTATTTATCTTTCTCTCTGGAAGAAAATAAGTTTATTACTGTTTGTGTGATGATTTGTATTACAAACTGTAATAGGACAGCTTGGGGTTAGAGTATCTCTTCACTGTGAGTCTGTGACTAGGGCAACCATACATCCAGCCCCAAGCAAACTGTGTGTGCCTCTTGTCCCCGTGTAACTATTAACAGGTCTCTGTTTAGCTTGCAGAAGTATCCAGGTTTGACTGATAAATTGTATGAATGAATAAGGAACCCCAATCAAATCATAAAAGGCTGCTTCTGAGCAAGTGCCTGTAAACTCTGTATGTCCATGAATGCAGGTGACTGAGGACTGTGGAAGAGTCATTTTCTTCATGACAGAAAGAGAAAAGGAAACTGGGTACAAGTTACTCAAGGGAACTAAAGATGGGGATTTGGAGACCTCAGTCGGCAAGGTGACGTGGACTCTTGCAGACAGACCTGAGGGGCAAGAGATAAAGTGATGGTGGCAGGAGAGGCAGACCTGGAGCGGAGAAGGCAGGAAGCCAGGCCAGAGTCCCTGGGTGTCCCTAGGCCTCCCTCCTGCAGAGGCAGAAATCTGTGTGTTTGAATATAACAGTGGCTCTGGTGCCCGTATTTTCCTCTGGGGTTTCTGTGAGTGCTTGGCAGTGTTAATTTGAGAGATGTCATGTGCTCCACTACACAGCTACTCACAGGCTTTTCTCTACTCTGAGGCTAGATTTCAAAAGCAGAACATTATACTCTTGGGACCCAGGATCACCCCAGGGGCATCAGGGATCACAACCCACAGGGGAGGAAAAACTCACCAGGACCCAGTCCTGGCCATTTAGATACTTTAAAACTGAGCCAGATTCCATGCATTGTTTAATGAGCAGAATATTCCCTTATGGTCCTTCCCTGTACATGTGCTTTCCCTCCCCCTACTCTCCCTTCCACATTTTTTCTATTTCATCTTCCAGCCTCATTCATTCTCCTACAAGCCCTCTTTCTCCACTATTTCAATACATCGTACATAGAATTTGATGGCCCCCTCTTAAGTTTAAAGATAAGCAACTTGAGTATCTTAAGTTTTCTCTAGATGGAATCAGAGGGAAAATGATGTTGATTTTGAGCTCAAATATTTAAAATTTATTTTACTTTAAATTCATATGTCACTAACTCTCTACGTAAAACTTACTTCTGTTCTGGTGTATAGGCCTATAGTGATCTTGTCTCTCTCTCTCTCTCTCATAAATTGGCTACAATCTCTAAGCATGAAGCTTGACGGCCAAGCTCCTTACAGAGGAGGTAGCCAGGCAAGGTGTTGGCTACTCGGTGTGTGCTGCATATTTGAAGGGGGTGGTGCTCAGATGGGCAGCAGGTTGTCCTAGAGACTGTTCAGTCATCTCTTCAACAAATATTTACAAGGTGTCAGAAGCTGCTGGTCCTTGGGTGTTCAGTGATGAAAAAGATGATTAGGTAGAACTCTAGGATGACGCTTGAAGATCAATGAACAGCACAGGTGTGGGAGACGGAGAAATCGGGCTTCAGAGCCTGACTCTGCCGTTTACTTGTGTAATCTTAGAGTGGCTTCATTGCTCTGATCCCCCACTTCTCTAGCAGGGAAGCACGTGGCTACTCAGAGAGTTAAATGATTCACTTGAAATAATGTTGTAGATCGTGAGAAGTAAGGATGGAGGGTCACAGTGGGTTTTTGGTTTTTTACAGACATCTAGTTTTTCTAGCACATTTGTTTAAAATGTTTCCTTTCTGGTGCCTATGTGACTAGCTCCCAGTAAAAATCTTGGGTGCTGAGTCTCTAATGGGCTTCCCTAGGCAAAAAGATTGCACGTATGTTGCTGCATTTTCAGTGCTGGGGGAGAGGTGTGCTCCGTGTGTCCCTTCAAGGAAGGGAGAGAACATAAGGAAACCTGCGCGTGGATTCCTCCAGACCCTGCCTGCCTGCCTTTTCCCTTATGATCCAGCTGTGTGTCCTTTACTATGTCACTATAATAAGTCTTAGCCATGGGTACAACTAAAAAATAAAAATTTTATTTCTGACTACTAACTGGTGAGGATGTAGAGAAATTAGAACCCTCGTGCACTGTTGGTGGGAATGTAAAATAGTGCACTGTGGGGAAACAGTGTGACTGTTCTTCAAAAAATTAAAAATAGGTTTACCATATAATTCAGCAATTGCACTTCTTGATATATGCTCAGGAGAATTGAAAGTAGGATCTTAAAGGGATATTTGTGTACCTAGTGTCATAGCAGCATTATTCACAGTATCTAAAATGTAGAAACAAGTGTCCATTAATAGATGAATGAATAAGCAAAATGTGGTATACATACCATGGAATATTATTCAGCCTCAAAAAGGAAGGGAATTCTTTTTCTTTATTTGTTTTTTCTTTCTTTCTTTCTTTCTTTCTTTCTTTCTTTCTTTCTTTCTTTCTTTCTTTCTTTCTTTCTTTCTTTATGGCTGCGTTGGGTCTTTGTTGCTGCGCACAGGCTTTCTCTAGTTGCGGCGAGTGAGGGCTACTCTTCGTTGCGGTGCACGGGCTTCTCATTGTGGTGGCTTCTCTTGTTGCGGAGCACGGGCTCTAGGCACGTGGGCTTCAGTAATGGTGGCACGTGGGCTCAGTAATTGTGGCTCACGGGATCTAGAGAACAGGCTCAGTAGTTGTGGTGCAAAGGTTTAGTTGCTCCACAGCATGTGGGATCTTCCCTGACCAGGGCTCAAACCTGTGTCTCCTGCATTGGCAGGTGGATTCTTAACCACTGCGCCACCAGGGAAGTCCCAAGGAAGAGAATTCTGACACATGCTACAACATGGATGAACCTTGAGGACATTATGCTAAGTGATATAAGCCAGTCCAAAAAAAAAAAAAAAAATTACCCTATGATTCCATTTATATGAGGTATTTAGAGTAGTCAAATCCATAAAGACAGAAAGTAGAATAGTGGCTGCCAGGGGCTGGGGGGAAGAGAGAAGAAGTTCACATTTAATGGGTACTGAGTTCAAATTTTGCAAGATGAAAAGAGTTCTGGAGATGGATGGTAGTGACGGTTGCACAACAGTATGAATGTACTTAATGCCACTGAACTGTCACTTAAAAATGCTTACGATAGTAAATGTTTTGTGTATTTTACCACAAATTTTTAAAACTTGGGGAAAAGTCTTTTCCCTATTGGATTGAGTTGATATCTTTGTTGAAAAATAAAATGACAGTATAAATGGGAGTCTATTTCCATCTCTCCATTCTGTTCTGTTGATCTATTTCTTGATCTCTATGTCAAAACCATATTATCTTGAATACTGTAGCTTTAGAACAAGTCTTGAAATGAGGTAGTGTTAGCTCTCCAACTTTGTTTTTTCAAAATTGCTTTGGATATCTTTGCATTTCTATATAAATTTTAGAATCAGCTTGTGAAAGTCTACCAAAAAAATAATCCTCTTGGGATTTTGACTGGGATTGTGTTGAATCTATAGATCAATTTAGGATGGGTTTACATCTTAAGTAACTGAACATGGTATATTCCTCCACTTACTTAGATCTACTTTAATTTCTCTCAGCAATGTTTTATAGTTTCCTGCATAGAGATTTTCCACATATTTTGTTAAATTTATTCCAAAATGCTTTATGTTTTATAAGCACTGTTTTAAATGAAATATTTTACATATTAGCTATAAGGATATATAACTACAAGTAATTTAGGCATATTAATATGATACCCTACTATCTTATTAACTACATTTATTAGGGCTGATATATGTATTGCAGTTTCCTTTGGATTTTCAATGTAAATGATCATATTATGTGAAAATACAATCAGTTGTACTCTACTGCAATCATCTTCCTCCCTTCCTTCCTTTCTCCCTCCCTTCCTTCCTTCCTTTTTTTCTTTCTTTCCATTTTTTTGGCTTGTTCCTTACCAGTGTATCTTTATTACTCTCTATTAGGTATGAAGTTTGCTGTAGGATTTCTGTAGGAGTGCTTCATCAGGTTGCAGAAATTCTCAACTATTCCTAGTTTTCTAAGAATTTTTCCTTATCATGAGTGGGTTTTGAAATTTGTAAATTTATTTTTCTGCATCTATTAAAGTGATTATGTAGTGTATCTCTTATACTGTGTTAATATGGCAAATAACATTAATTGATTTTTAAATGTTAAAACAGCCTTCCATGATTCAATTTGCTAATCTCTCATTCAGTATTTTTGTATCTATGTGCAACAGTGGTTAGTCTAATTTTTTAAAATATTTTGTCAAGTTTTGGTACTATAGTTATTCTGACTTCATAAAACAAGTGGGAAGTTTTTTCTTCTCTGTTTTCTGAAATAATTTATCTAAAACTGGCTTAACTTCTTTCTTTCATTTCTGATATTATTTCTTCCTTTGGTATCTGATAGGATTCCCCAGTCAGAACTTGTAGGTCTAGAATTTTCTCTGGGGGAGTATTTGATAATGAATTCAAATTTATTAGATATAGGACTATTCAAATGATCTGTTTTTTCTCAAGTCAGTTTTGCTAAGTTGTATTTTTCAAGAAATTTGTTGAATTCTTAAGTTATGGATAATCCTTCGAATGTCCTTTAAATGTCTGTAGCATCTGTAGTAATTATCCCTCATTTATGACTAATATTGGTCATTTCCATTCTCTCCCTTTTCCTTGATCCATATAGCTAGACTTCTACTAAGTTTCTCAGGCTCTTCAAAGAATGGACTTTGGGTTTTGTGAACTTTCTTTATTGCTTACCAATCTTCTGTTTCCTTGATTGCTACACTTATTTTTATTTTTTTGTCTGTTTACTTTGAATTTACTTTGCTATTCTTTTTGTGGCTTCTTTTTTTTTTTTTTCTTTTTTTGTGGTAATGCGGGCCTCTCACTGTTGTGGCCTGTCCCGTCGTGGAGCACAGGCTCCGGATGCGCAGGCTCAGCGGCCATGGCTCACGGGCCCAGCCGCTCCACTGCATGTGGGTTCTTCCCGGACCGGGGGCACGAACCCGTGTCCCCTGCATTGGCAGGTGGACCCGCAACCACTGCGCCACCAGGGAAGCCCTCTTTTTGTGGCTTCTTAAGGTTAAATAAGAGGTCATTGATTTTTTTTTAAGCTTTCTTTTTTTTTTTAAATACAAGCATTTAAATCAACAGTTCCCTCTAAACACAGCTTTAGTTCCATCCTAAAATTTTTGATATATTGTATCTTTGTTAGCATTCAGATCAAAATATTTTTTAATTTCCCTAATTTCTTCTTTGGTCCATATACTATTTAGAAGTATATTACTTATCAAATATTTTAGATATTCCTAGATATTGTGTTGTTACTGACCTCAATTTAATTCCACTGAAGTCAGAGAACAGCTCTATGTGATTTTGATCCTTTTCAACTATGGTCTATCTTGATGAACACGTGCACTTGAAAAAAATAGCATTTTGTAGTTGTATAGTGTTCTACAGATATCAGTTAGGTCAAGGTGGTTGACAGTGCTGTTCAGAACATTTATGTCTTTACTTTTTCTTTTTTTCTAGTTTCTGAGGGAAGGGTGTTAAAGTCTCCAGCTATAATTGGAATTACCTATTTATTTCTTTAATTCTCTCAGTTTTAAATGTCTTCTCACCAGTGTCCTTTTATCATTACAAAGGGTCTTTGTATCCTTGATAAAGCTCTTTGTCTTGAAGTCTGTATCAGGCAGGGTCCAGAGATCACACAGCATTTGAAGAGCAAGTTTCATGTAAAGAATTATTAATTAGTAACAGAGGATTCATTACTAAGGGGAAAAGCGACCTCTAAGGAACACAATAAGAGCTGATACAGGGAGCAGCCACTACCTCTGGGGCAGAGGAATTATACCTAAGGAAGGGGACCCTAAGCAAGAGACTCAGACCTTGTTGGAATGTGTGATTTGACAAACTGGTGGCAGAGAAAGTCAGTGAGGTGCCACAGACCGCAGCTCTCATGTAGGAAAGAACACACTAGCGAGCTGATGAAATTCACTAGGAAATCATCTACTGAGGTATCACTGAGACTCACTGAAAGCTACCTTCTGAGGCACCAAATGAATGCTCCCGGAAGACACCTGCTAGGCTGCTTCTGAAACTCACGGGGAAGGTGCCTAGGAGGCACCTGCAAGAGTCACTGGATTGCCAGCTCGGGTGCTGGTGTCAACTTGCTAAGAAGCCACCCACAAGGATGCCACTGACAGTCCATGGGGAGTGAGCACCACTGGAGGTCCTGCACACACACTGTGGACCACCACATGCCCTGGGAGAGAGTAAGGAGAAAAGCATACCAATCAGGGAGAGAAGCCTTTTCCTCCTGCAGTGGCCCTACAGCGCCCTCTACTGACAAAAGTTAACAGAACCGGCAAAGGTGAAATATTTACAGAGTCCACCTCCAACATCACAAAGCAGGCCAAGGAGGATGGATTTGGAGATGAGAAACAATAAATTATTTACTGGCAAAAGGTGTAATTTGTTTGATATCAAATCAAGCAAGTCCTGCCTCTTTATGTTTACTCTTTGCATGGTTTATCTTTTTTCTGTCCAAATACTTTCAACCAATCTGCATCTTTATATTTAAAATGCATTTCTTTTAGACAGCATCTATAGTTGGTCCTTGTCTTTTTTTAATCCTTCTGTCAAGTTACTGATTTTTAATTGGAGTGTTTACTGTATACACATTTATTGTAACTATTGATATGGTTGGTTTTAGCTCTACTAGTTTTTTTTTTTTTTTTTTTTTTTTTTTTTCTGTTTGCCTCCTCTGTTTTTGCTTCTTTCTTCTTTATGACCTTCTTTGGAATTTTTTTTTTAGAATTCAATTTTTATTTTCTCTCTTGGCCTTTTAATATACCTCTTTGCATTTTTAAAAGTGACCACTCTATTGATTACAATATACATTCTTAAATTTCCTCTCTGCTTAGAGTTGATCTTGCAACATTTGTGATAAAATGTAGAACTCTTGCAACCCCATAGGTCCATTTATCTCTTCTCACCTTCCTTTGGGTTATAATTGCCCTGTTATTACAACTACGTACAGTATAATTCCTACAAGACAATGTTACAGTTTTTGCTTTAATGAGTCCTATATATATATATATATATATATATATATATATGTTAAATAAGAGATTTAATAGAAAAATCTAGTCTATTATATTTACCCAGATACTTACAACTCCCAGTACCTTTTCTTCCCTCCCAAAGAATCAAGTCTCCATCTGGTGTAACTTCCCTTCAGCCTGAAGCCCCTCCTTTTATTAGTTCATGTAGCACAGATCTTCAATCAATAAATTCTCTTAGTTTTGTTTTATTTTAAAGTGTCTTTATTTCAGCCTTATTCTTGAAAGAAAATATCAGTTGATATTCTTATACTGGGTTGCTTTTCTTTTTAGCACTTTAAAGATATTTGCACCACTTTCTGGACTTCATGGTTACTGATGAGAAGTCAGCAATATTCTGCATGGTTATTGCCCTTTATGTAATGTGTCATTTTCCTTAAGGTGCTTTAAAGGTTTCTCTTCATCTTTGGTTTTCAGCAGTTTGACTATGATTTCCTTAGATGTGATTTTCTTTATATCTATCATGCTTGCAGTTCTCTGAATTCTTGAATTTGTAAATTTATGTCTTTCTCAAAGTTTGGAAGAGTTCAGCTGTCTTAGGGTTCTCCAGAAAAGCAGAACCAAGAGGATAGAGAGAGAGAGGTATAAAAAAGGGGAAATTTATTATAGGAATTGGCTCACGTGATTCCGGAAGCTGAGAAGTCCCGTGATATGCCATCTGTAAGCTGGAGAGCCAGGAAATAACGGTGGTATAATTCAGTACATAGGAATCAAGGAACTGATGTCTGTGGGCAAGAAAAGATGGATGTCTCAGCTGAGGGAAGAAGTGCAAATTCACCCTTCCTCCACCTTTTACTTTTATTCAAGTTCTCAGCAGATGGGACAATGCCCAACCTCATTGTGGAGGGTGATCTTCTTTCCTTAGTCAACCCATTCAAATGCTAATCTCTTCTGAAAATACTCTCACAGACATACCCAGAAATAATGTTTTACAGTTATCTGGTCATCCTTTAGCCCAGTCAAGTTGACATATGGTATTAACCATCCCATGAGCCATTATATCTTTAAGTAATTTTTCTGCCCCTTTCTTTCTTTCCCCTCCTTCTGGGTATTCAGAAGGAAACCTTTTGTTATTGTCCTAGTTCCTTTGAGTCTCCTTTCATTTATTTCAATATTTTTTTTCCTCCCTACTCTCAGTTCAGATAATATCTAGACCCTTTCCTCCATCATCTCCATTCTGTTAAGTCCACCCAGGGAATTTTTATTTCACAGATTGTATTTTTCACTTGGAGAATTTCCATTTGGTTATTAGATTCATTGCCTTCTTTATTGAGATTGTGTGTCTTTTCATTCACCACAACCATATTTTCCCCACCTCACTAAGCATAGTTAAAATGGCTTCTTTAAAACCCTTGTCTGCTAATTCCAACCCTTGGGTCATCTTAGAGTTGATTTCAGTGGGTTGTCTTTCCTCTTGCAGCTGGGCTACAATTTTCTGGTTCCTGGTACATCAAGTCATTTGGGATTTTTTTCTGGTCATTGTGATTATTATGTTGTGGAACCTCTAGATTCATTACAGTTCTGAAGAGTGTTGATATTTTTGTTTTAGCAATTAACTTGGGGTCTCAGTCAGGGTTCTCCCAAGAAACAGAACCAATACATATGATTATGATAAAAGAGATGTATTTTAAAGAATTAGGTCACAAAATTACAGGGTTGGCAAATCTGAAATCTGGAGGCTGGAGGCTGGAAACTCAGGCGGGATTTGATGTGCAGTCTTGAGGCAGAATTCCTTCCTCTCCGTGGAAACTCAGTTTTTGCTCTGAAGGCCTTCAGCTGATGGGATGAGGCCCACCAGCGTTATCAAGTGTAATCCCCTTTAGCTTAAGTCGATCCATTGTAGATATCAACCATGTCTACAAAATACCTTCACAGCAGCACCTAGATTAGTATTTGATTAAGTAACTGCAAACTGTAACTTAGCCTAATTGACATCTAAGACTAACCATCACACTTGGTTAGACTCACACTGCAAAGTTGCACACTTGTAGTAGATGTGCATTCTTTAAGCCTTAAGTACAAGCTACTTTCAGCTTGCCCCACACATGTAGGAATAAGCCGGAGACTTGGACAGTGTTTATAAACACACTTTGGCTCTCTTTTCTGAGATTCCTCTCTCACTTGTCAGGGGCTGTGGTCACCCTGAACTACCCACTCAGCATAGCATCAGTTTGGCTTGTCCTCAGGTTAAATGCCGTAAAAGTGAAAAACATACCCCAGACTACACCCTTCTTTCAAATTTTTTGTTTCCCTCCAGAATCCACCTGCTATTTTGTCACTTTCTAGTGCCTGCACATCATTGTTTTGATTTTCGTTTTTGCTTTTGTATTTAGCCCACAGTTTACAAATGTGATCCGTGGAAGGGTAGGATCTGGTAGGAGTTTACTTGGCTATACTGAAAGCAGAAACCTCACAGACACTGTGACTATTAAATGAGACAATGAAAGAAAAGGCTCAGCACATTTCTGGCACGTGGTGAGTGATCGATAAATGATATAGCTATTATTATTTATTAGGATGAGCAGCTAACAGAGTAGTTGTTCTGGTTAAACATTTGGTTCAAAGCCAAACTCTAGATGGCTCTAAAGGTTCAGGGGGCAGCAAATCTCCAGATTCCTCAGGAGATTTGCTGAGGAAAATTAGGAACAAGGCAGTGCGTCGGGGTCATAGCCAAAGTTATTTTCCAAGGCTGTTTCCAGCTCCTTCCAGGAACCAGTGCTAATTGGGGAACTGAGGCAACCATCCCACAGTAAAACTGAAACTAATCCAGAATTTTTTCTAAAAGCAATAAGAGAAAACTGGGGCTTGGCAAGCGCTCAAGACTAGACTGTGTGCCCACTACTATAACGTAAACTTCATCAGGGCAAAGATTTCTGTCCGGTTTATTAATGTATGTATTTCCCAGAGTCCAGCCCAGTGCTTGGAACATGGTGGGCTCTCCATAAACGGTTGAAGGAATGGATGAAAATTCAGAGAGCAAGACTTCTTTGAACTTCTGCTGGATGAGTTTGAATGTGCTCTTCTGAAGGAAGATGTGCTCAGAGCAGAAGAAAGCTGAGTCTGTGGGTAGGACATACCACCAGTGGCAGCAAGTAAAACGCTGAAAGGGCAGATAAAACCCTTCTCCACAGATCCTCCCTCAATCTGCTCAGCCAAAGGAGTGACCTTCCATCTCAGTCTGTCCTGGGTCTGCAAAACATTAAGCCCGGATGAGTGGCCCGTGTACAACCTCTGTTTGAGGTTTCATCAACATCTTGAAGCAGTTTTTGATCATTTAGGGTTTGGCACCCATCAAAACACGGGCTCTGCCAAACCCTCACTTTCTTTCATGTTTCAGCTCTAACACCCTGAAAACAATCTTGAGCCTGTTGATTCTACTTCTTCAGTTTCACTGTGTCATCAAAACATTCACTTTAAACACATCACTGGCAGTCAAAGGAATCTTCAGCTATTGGTCAGGGCAATGAGTCAGCTAGATACGGACTATCTTCCCAGCCATGCACTGATCCTTCTGTCACTTTCACATCCCTCAGTCTGTCCCAGCCACAAAAATCTTTGCACTGAGCCAGCAGCGTTCACTATTATTTAAAGGAAGCTAATTTTTTAAAAAAAATATATGTGCTCATTGGAAGATATCAGGGGAATTCAGATTAATATAGATCAATCTAAGGAAAATATGACCACCCCAGAGATAAGCACAGGGACCACGAATCCTTCCATTCAGTAGTTTTTCTCTGCCGTATATCTTATGCAATTGGGATGATGGTATAGCATAATTTTCTACCATTTCACTTAATAGAAAGGGAAATTTCATTTTATGAAATATTATGCCTCTATACAATTATAATGCCTATACTTATCCATTCAATCAAGAAATGTTTATTGAACATCTGCCAGATGGCTAGTAGAGAAGACAAAGCCCCTGGCCTCGGGGAGCTTGCCGTGTTGTGGAGGAGACACACAACAAGAGAATCACTTAAGTTGTAAGGGCAGTAAGGGAGACTGAGGCCGGGTAGGAGACTAGCGTGCTGTCTGAGGGAAGTCTGTCTGAGGAGATGCAGTTAAGCAAAGATCTGGTTAAAGTGAGCCTCCATAATACTCCGTGAAATGAATGAACAGTAATAATTCACAGAACCACACACCTGATATTAAACACGTAGCTGCTGAAAATATCTCATGATCAAAATGTCACTCCTGAATGCTTTGAAGTCAGCGAGCATTCTGAGCTGAGCACCACTCATGGCAACTAAAGCTACCAGAACGAATGAATGGAGTTAAACAGAGGAGAAAAGGAAGAAGGAAGGGAACAGTTCCTCAGAGTTATCGGACAGGCTGTCTCCTGGGTTTTAGTCCTCAGTAAGGTCCCCAAATAAAACTGAAACTCACTGCTGAAAAAAAAAAAAAAACAGGAAGAAGGAAAAGAAAAGAGCAAGTCACAGGGAACAGGAGGAGTAAAGAGAAGACAGAGGGGAGGAGATGATGTACATGCGTGTGTGTTCGTGTGTGTGTGATGAGATAGTTACTGTGGCCATAGGTAACACCAGATAAGAGAACGGAGAGAAGACGCTTTTCTACGTGATCAGAAGTATCAGCAGAAAATCCTATTTTATTGGCCAACAGAGGACTAAACGTAAAGAAATAGGGCTTTCTGGTAACAGCCTAACATTTATCTCTGGTAAATGTTCTATTTTCACCAATATTGCCCTCTTGGTGGCCACTGGCTAGCCAGAAGCAATTGCACCCTTCTTAAATTCCCATAGCATTTTATCTGTGCCAAGCATAGTGCATGGTAATTAGAAGGGGTGAAAAAAACTATTTCCTGAATGAAAAAGACACCTTAAGAATGGCACTTAATATAGCCTATCCCGTATTATAGTTACAGACAGTTTTTTTTTTCCCTGAGGTGTTGTCAGGTCCCTAGGAAATAGTCCTTCATCTTATATATTTACAGTATTTGGTGCAGTAAAGAATATTCTGTTAAGGGAGATAGGAAGAAAGGAGGTAGGAATAAGATTCAGTAAAGGCAGGAAAAGCAATTAAACAAAAGCCATTGCAACAGGGACCCGGAATTCCAGAGGAGCCAAAAAAGGAAATGAAAAGATAAGACAAAAAAAGAAGGAGGAATTGGGCAAGAGAGAAGAAGCAGGGGCAAGCCACACTCACAGCGGACAAACCTTAATCTCAAGCCATCCTCTGATCCAACCGGAAGCAACTTGTCCACTCTTACTAGGCCAGCCATGTGACTTGGCAAGTTTGAACTGGATTCAGAAAAAAAAATGCCAAGGCCTGTCTGGTTCCAGTGCAAAAGACATAAGCATTGGGGCTTCCCTGGTGGCGCAGTGGTTGGGAATCCGCCTGCCAATGCAGGGGATGCAGGTTCGAGCCCTGGTCTGGGAAGATCCCACATGCCGCAGAGCAACTGGACCCGTGAACCACAATTACTGAGCCTGCGCGTCTGGAGCCTGTGCTCCGCAACAAGAGAGGCCGCGATACTGAGAGGCCCGCACACCGCGATAAAGAGTGGCGCCCGCTTGCCGCAACTAGAGAAAGCCCTCGCACAGAAACGAAGACCCGACACAGCCATAAATAAATAAATTAATTAATTTTAAGAAAAAGTCAGGTGCTGTGCTATTTAAAAAAATAATAATAATTTAAAAATTTTTAAGAAAGACATAAACATTATAAAAGTAACAGTAAAACAGCAACAACTACTACCCCCAGCATTTCCACCATCTTTGAGTACCTACTATGGGTATATCAGGGGTTTGACAATTTTTATCTTATTTAATTCTCACCACAGGATGGGGCATGATTATTCCTCATTTCAAAGTGAGGAAAATAAGGTGCAGAAAGGTTAAGTAGCAAGACCAGAATCACAGAGAAAAAAAACTGCAAGGCATAATGCAAACTCAGGTCAGTTTCAATATGAAGTCATACTGTAAACTAGCCCATGGAAATGCCTCTCTGTAGAGTGACTGATGCCTGTCTAGTGCTTCAGAAGTTGCTGCATGCTCTTAACCCCCCCTCCCTGCAATCAGAATCCCTCTCAGGTGGCCACCATCTCCCTGGGGCCCCACAGCAACAGATACCCTAAGGAGTATCTGATCAGCTTCATTTGCTGCCTGGCTTGTACAGTCCAGGCAAAAAGCTGGGCTGCATCTCAAGGTTTATCTCTGCTCAGCAGCTGCTCGGGGCTGTGTGACCCCCAGCCCACACTTTCCTCTGTTCTGTGCCACCGTCATGGGGCAGTAACGCGCCATCATGTATGTACTGCTGGCGCTCCTTATTCAGTGCATGTTCACATAGGCTTGAGCACTTCTGGGTGGAGGGATGACCTAGAAGGGGATTCTAGGCATGTGATTTTAAATAGCTAATGTGGACCACACACAAAATTTGTCAGTGCTTATTTATAAACTGCTTCTGCTATTTAGTATGAGTTTCTCCTTTAGCCTTCTTACTGAATCCCAGAGAGGCAATTCCATGGACTAGTCTATAGCATGGGCTTCCCATTGAAACAGGCCTGGGCTTGAATTATGTCTTTGTAGCTTCTCTGCTCTGTGAGTCTAGGTTAGTTACTTAACCTCTCTATGCCTTCTTTTTTTCTTTAATTTTTTTTTATTGAGACATAATTGACATATAGCATTCTATTAGTTTCAGGTGTGTAACATGATGAGTCAATAGATGTGTATATTGCTAAATGGTCACCACAGTAAGTCCAGTTAACATTCATCACCACACAGAGTTACACATTATTTTCGTGCAGTGAGAACATTTAAGATCTACTCTCTCAGCAACTTTCAATTATACAATGCAATATTATTAACTGGAGTCACCGTGCTGTACATTACATCCTCAGGACTTATTTGTTTTAGAACTGTAAGTTTGTACCCCTTCACCCATTTTGCCCAACCCCTATCCCCTACCTGTGGCAACCACAAATCTGTCGTTCTCTGTGCCTTTTTAAAAATTCCACATATAAATAAGATCATGCGAGATTTGTCTTTCTCTCTCTGACTTATTTCACTTAGCATAATGCCCTCAAGGTCTATCCATGTTGTTGCAAATGGCAAGATTTCATTCGTTTTTATGGCTGAGTAATATTCCATTGTGTGTGTATATACATATATATGTGTATGTGCGTATACATACACGTATATATGTATATATTTCTCACATTTTCTTTATCCAGTCATCCATCAGTGAACCCTTAGATTGTTTCCCTATCTTGGCTATTATAAATAATGCTGCAGTGAATGTGTGGGTGCAGGTATATTTTTGAGCTAGTGTTTCGTTCCTTTCAGATGAATACCTAGAGTGGAATTGCTGGATTATGTGGTAATTCTAGTTTGAAATTTTTGAAGAAGCTCCATACTGTTTTGCATAATGGCTGCATCAATTAACATTCCTACCCAACAGAGCACCAGGGTTCTCTTTTCTCCATGTCTTTGCCAACACTTGTTATTTCCTATCTTTTTGATGATAGCCATTCTAACAGGTGTGAGGTGACATCTCATTGTGGTTTTGATTTGCATTTCCCTGATGATTAATGATACGAGCACCTTTTCCTGTGTCTGTTGGCCATCTGTGTGTCTTCTTTGGAAAAGTATCGATTCAATTCCTCTGCCCATTTTTTAATTGGATTGTTTGAGTATTTGCCATTGAGTTGTACAAGTTCTTTCTTTATTTTGGATATTAACTCCTCTGTGCCTTGTTTTCCTCATTTTGAAGTGAGCGATAATAATGCCCCATCCCGTGGTGAGAATTAAAATAAGATGAAAATTATAAAACCCCTAACATACCCATAATAGGTACTCAGTAAATGACGGAAATTGTGGCAGTAGTAGTTGTTGCTGTTGTTATTGTTACTTCTAAAGTTCTTATGTCGTTTGCCCTGGAACCAGACAGGCCTTGGCTTTTTTTCCTTCTGCATAATATAAATCTTCAGTTCCTTAATAAGCTTCCACTGTCATCTTATTTATTCTTCAAAATAACTCTGAAAGGAGTTGAGAAGAAGATATTAGCTCTTGATTTGGAGGGAGACAGAAGGTCTTTCTGGAAGAGATGGCCTTTCGGCCAGGCTGTAAAGAAAGGTTTGATTCCATATCAGGGCAAAGTGAGAAGAGCAGGCCAAAATGTTGGTTGCTGTGGCGGTCCCTTCAAAGTCTCCACGAGCACTGCCTAGGAATACAGTTTGTATACTGATCTCCATCTTGGGAGATCAGCAAGCTTGGGGAGGGTCTTTAATGCCCTTAGAAATATGGTGTATTGAGCACATTATAAAGTTCATATAAAGGGTCTACAACAAGCTGGTGATGGCAGGAGAGTGTAAGGATGATAAAGATTGGTTTGAAGTAAGGTAACTAGAGGTTTGTGGGCTGCAGGATGCATTAGTAATGTTTTGGGTGGAAGCACGTTTACTCACAAGCTACAGCTGTACATCTTTATGGTACTTAACAAGCATTCTCCTAATGGGACTTCACCTTAGAATCAGCAACACACACACACACACACACACACACACACACACACACACACACACACACACACACACACACACACACACACACACACACACACACACACACACACACACACACACACACACACACACTCAGGCCTCAACATCAAACTTCTTAATACTTGACTTTTTCTGATAGCCCCAACTGAGCTCGTGTACCTTCCTTCCAATTGAATGGGAGTGTCCAACAAAAATCCATGTATTTCTAAGGTAGAACAATCAAATCCTGAGCAAGTCAACTGAACTTTGCTCTGGCTGGTACTCTGATTTCTGCTTATGAAAGGTTAATTCATTTGCAAGTATGTATTAAGGGTCATGTACGGCAACTCACAATTAAAGGCATGCTAGGGGAGTGCCTCTCCCCAAATATTTGTTTTAAATTAAATGAACCAAGTTTATTTATCTGAAGTTTCTTATATTTTATACTAGAAAACATGGAAATATTTTTGCCGCACTTGCAAAGCAATAGCAGATATTTGTGCATCTTTGGGTTCATAAATCTGATCGTTAATGGTTTTATACCAAATGAAGATGCTAGAGGCAAATAAAAAAAGCTTTGGATTGAGAACATGAGAGTAAACATGAGCAAAACCCTTATAATCTGTTGAATGATGGTTGGCAGTAATAATGGTTAATATAGCTATTTTATTTTTAATCTAATGTTACCCATGGCAAAAAATTTAAAAAAAACCTGATGAGGGTAGAATAAAATGAAAATTAGCTGTCTCTCTCTTTACCCACTTTCCAAACCCTACTGCCTAGAAAAAGCCATTTTTAATTGTTTCATTTTCAGATCTTTGGCAACGATCACCATATTGCTAAATAATACCTTTATGTTTTTACTTTTTGATTCATCCACTGCAGACTATATTTTCGGCTCCTTTCTTTAAAAGAAGCATTTGGTACCCTTATATGACTTCCCTCCTGCCCTCCCAGCCTCCTGGGGGTTTTATTATTATTACTGTACTTTCCTGATCAGTTTTTCTACTGGTTATCTTTATAACCGCAGATATTAAATTTAAACCTCTGTTTCTTGAACCCTCACTATAGGTGGTATCAACCGGTTTGCTACTCTGTGAGATAAGAAAACCAGCTCCTCTATACTTTCCTCAACCTCTCCTTCTGGCTTTAATCATACATTATTTTTATTTTGTCAAGGTTTTAGGCTTGCCAGGTAAAATTCAGGAGAGCCAGTTAAATGTGAATTTTGGGTACATAATGAAAAACTTATAGTATAACTACATCCCAAATATTGCTTGGGACATAGTCATACTAAGGAAATATGTGTTGCTTGTCTGAAATTCTACTTTAACTGAACACCCTAAATTTTTATTTGCTAAATCTGGAAACTCTACATTTCCATTCTCATCTGAAATTGAACACACTGATTTCCTAATTTATCTTCAGATTGGTTTAAAAAAACTCAACACCATCATATTTCATGATGTTGCTTTCCACTCCATGGTAAGGAGTTCAGCTCAGGGCATAGAATCCCAGGACTGCTAAGGCAGAATATAGCTTGCATATGATTTAGTTGATTTACTTCATTTTAGTGAAGAAAAATCTCAGACCCAAAGGGATAATGAGCTTACACAAACCCAAAACAAAAATTGGAGGTACATATTTTATTCTTCTTTTTCTCTTTCCCACCATTTTCTCCCTTACCCCAAATCTGATTTCTCTGTCCACATTGGGATCTAAAGGCTCTGAATCAGGGTCTTTACTGTGCAGAAAGGGAGATGATATTAACAACTTGCATGCATTTCTCGTCCTACAATGATGGATCTGCTGTCCTCAGTAGTGTACTCACTAATGCAGAAGGCTTTAGAGCTGGACAGACTGGAGTTCAAATCACAATTTCACACTTACTAACGCTGTCACCTTGAGCAAATCCCTAAACTCTCTAAACCTCAGGGCCAATAAAACCTGCTTTGTAGTTTTTATAAAGATGGACTGAAACGGTATATGTGGTGCCCTGAGCATCGTGCACGATGAACCATAAGAGCAGTTCCACAATTTGGAGTGGCGGTTCTTCAGGAGAGGATGAGTCAAATCACTAACCTCTGCCTTACACCTGCCTGGGCATGAGACTGACATTAGCACCGCGGAAAGCTCACCAACGACATTTTCAGGGCCCCTTTGACTAGACGCTCACCCTCACTCTGTACTTCCTTGTTTCTCATGTCTTTATGCATTTATTCCATCAAGTATGTGCACTTCAAATTCTACGAGGTGCCGGAGTATTTAACACATCTTACTTCTGTCTCTTAAATTTTTGTTTAAGACACTCATTCATTCTCGGCCTATTCCCTGTTTCTTTCTCTGAATATGTGCTGGGGCATCTGGTGGGACGCATGGGTAACCAGCTTGGGCTGGGGTACAGACTGTTCTATTGGATGAAACCTGAGGAAGAACTCACAGTCTCTCTCAGGTGGTTGCAGTAGCCGCCTGACTTGTCCCTTTGCCTCCTGTCTCTGAGCTCCCGGGCCAGCCTCCCACAGTCCCCTACCACTCCCAGGGAGATGCGTCAACAGTGCAGATGCTACCAAACCTCCTCTCTGCATAAATCGGCCACAACTCAGCAAGTCCCACTACGGAGGGTCCAGATTCCCTGGCCCAGCATTCAACTGGTCCAAAGGGCCCTCAAACCTCACCTCCACCCCACCCTCCCGACCTCACTCCTCACTCCCTCACACCGTGCTTTGCTCCAGCCACATTATCACCCTTCTCCGAGGGTGTCAGCTTCACACTTGCTCTGCCCAGAAAGCCCTCACTTCTCTTCCCCACAAGAGGAGCCTCTCTAAATACTTTCTACCCTATTTAAATAACACATCTTCTGGGGCAGGGTTAGTAACTCCCTTTTCTACAGCTTTCTGCTAATACATTCAGATACTCAGCAGTGCCTCTGAGATATGATTCATCAGGTATACATCGTGGCTGTTAAAAGTCACTCGGGGCCAAAAAATGGGCTTCCGGGCCTTCTTCCGGATCAGAGTATCATCAGCTTACTTCAGTTGTGGATGCTCAGTCCTCTTCCATCCCCTGTACACAGATTACAGCATATTCCACCCAAATCCAGTCTTCAGCCTCTGCTGCTTCTCTACCATCACCACCCAGAGTGAACCAGGCGCCGTACTCTACAGATCCACTACTAATTCTGAATTCCATCCTGCCAGGTACAACACATACCTCTTCTGTTTCACTTACCACTTTAAAAATGTATCTTCTTTACGCCCTTGCTTTGCCTACTAGACTGAGAAGTCCTCAAGATCAAGGATTGAATAGAAACGTATTTTTTTTATCCAGTAAATGCCTAGCAGACTGCTAGGTTCACAACAGAAATTCAAATGCATAGTTGAGTGAATGAATGTATGAGTGAATGCATATGTAAAGGTTATGGAAGGTCTGACCAAATATCCAATACATCATAGTGACACGCCACGCGAGCCTAAGTCAGCAGTTACACGTCCCCAAGCAAAAGAAACAAGAACGTTGTTTCATGTCATAATAAGTAGAGCATGTCAGAACTATAAAGTAATCTGTCTTTTCTACTAAAAAAAAAATCTTTAATAAAGAATTTTCAGAGCTGTCTGTCAGAAAGGTGACCCTCCTGATAGGTAACGAGAGAGCAGTGGCACGGTTGTCAAGGCGTCAGCCCCGGGGTACTGGGTACCAGAAGGACTGGAGGCCCTTGCAAAGCCTCGGTAACCAGCACAGGGTGATGCCTGACAGGCGGTGTCACTCAGTGAACAAAGCAACTGTGGATGGTGGGGCCTGGTGAAGCCCGAGGCTCCTGCACAGGCTTATGCGGGGGGACCCGACAAAGCACACGAAGACTGGGTTGGCCTTGAGAGTCTCCTGGCTTACCTATGGGGGTTAAGGACCGTATGTTGCCCAGTCATCAAGAGCAATTGGATACGCTGATAGAGCTCTGGTTTTTGAGTGCCTGCTGTGTACGTCATTTCATGTCCTCCTTGCAATGATTGCTCCCCAGAGATCAGTATGATTTGTCCCATTTCACAGCTGAATGGATTACCCAAACTATTCAAAGCTGAGCTTCCCTGTTATCTGAACATGCTACATGCATGTGATGGTGCACAAGAGTTGAATGCCCTAACCTTGGGCTGCTGTTCACCAGCTGAGTAATCCAAGGTCTCTGAGCCTCAGTTTGTCCACCTGTAAAATAAGATGGCATTAATAATACTTATAAACAGGTCCTTTAGAAAATCAAATGAAATTATATATATATATATATATATATATATATATATGTATGGAATTTCTTCATAAATGAGTAGATGTTGTCATTGTTACCAGCCTTATAACTCAGCATCCACATTTTGGAACCTGTAGAGTTGAAAGAGATCAGACGTGTACAGGAACATGCCTGACACGTAGTGACTGCTGTTTACCTCACCAGAGCTTCTCAGCCTTGGCGTTGTTGACATCTTGAGACAGATAATTCTTTATTATGGGAGGCTGTCCTGTGGATTGTAGGATGGCTAGCAGCATTCCTGACATCCACCCTCTAGATGCCAGTGGTATCTGCTGCCCCCAGTCCTCCATTCGGGACAATGTCTCAGACATTGCCAGATGTCTGCTGGGCAGCAAAATCACCCTCTGTTGAGAACTACCAGTGGAAGTATTCATTATGTGTCAGATTGCGCTAATAATTTGATATGCGTATCCATTTAAACATCATAACACTCCTAAGAGTTAATATAAAGTAAGCAGTACTATTCTCATTTGATAAGTGAAATGAAATTCCAGGTGTTGTAATGAATGTACCCAAGTTCATGCAGAAGATGAGGAGAACAGATCTGGGCCAGGGCTCTGGGACTCTCAAGTCTATGACCTTCACTGTGCTCTACTGAAAAGGACGGAAGCCCAGCTTGGGTGGCTTTGGGTGAGCTGACAGACAAAAGAGATACCAAGTGTTAAAACTGGCCAGCCCCTTCTGGCGCAAATAAATTTCACTACTGGCTGATAATAGGGCTTATTCTTATTCTGACTCATTCCTCCCATGATCAGCCTTCAGCTCATGATGATGGCGATATTTATAGCGCTGACCTTTAGGCATATCCTGGTCTCCTGGACCCCAGACACTGTGGAAAGAGTTTCAGAACCAGCAGATGGGATTCAAGCCCTCCTGTGTTGACAAAACCCAATTTTTTACCCACCACAGATGGCTCTTGACTATGTCACATGTGACTTTTTAGCAACCAGGACTTTTCCCCTTCATGTGCTGCTGTCATTCGGTTGGTGGAATAAACACTGTGAACATGGAGATGCTGACCGCCAGACAACAGCAGTGTCCCTTCCCTCATCTGTGACACGAATAGCAGTTAGGCCAGTTATAATAGCTAAGTGACAGCTGCAGGAAGTAAAACCGGTCTTGTTACCTTAGTACAACTGAGTCAAGGACGGCAAATGCTGACTGTCCAAAAAGTAAACTCTGGCCTCAGTTGGACCCATTTTAGGCTGAAACTTTCCAGCTTGTGTTCATTTGTGCAAGAGAAGAGCCAAATTAACAATTATGTATGCAATGAACGGACTATATGTCAACTGTTATGTCTAAAAAGTAAGATAAGTTAGTGAATGTTTAATGACTTTTAGCTTTTAAGGGAATGTCCTTATTCTACAAGTTTTTGGATTGACGTTCTCCTGCTGCAGGTTTCATACACATTTTCAAGGACACACAGATGAAAGTAGGGTATGCCATTCTCTCAAGCAGCCTTCCATCACATCTGGTTTAAAAGTCAGAGATGCTCCCTTGGCTTCCTTGGTCAGTCATTCTCCCTCTCTCTCTACCCCTCTCCCCCTCTCTCCTCCCATCTGACCTAAAGAGTGGTCAGCCAGCGGAAGACTTGGGAAAGGCTCTCGTGTTGACATCCAGTGTGCATGTGTGATGAAATGACATCAGTCTGGTAACAGAGTCAGACTCTGCCTGCAGCTATGCAGAGATATTACATCTGGCAATAGGAGGAAAACTCAGTGATGATGGTATCGAGAATGGACAAAAATAGTCTGTGTCCCATAGAGAGGAAGGGAGGGAATGGCGAGCAAGCCAAAGAGGTTGTGCCTCGGGCTCCGCATGAGAGAAACACACACTTCACAAACCCAGACGTGGACAGTGTGACTCCATGCTTTGGGAGGCCCTCTTGTTTTGGAAGAAAAGAACATTCAAGCATGTGACCTCCTGGTGCCAGGGCCTCTTTCCGTCAATGCCTCTCTGTTAGTCAGCCGTGGCCTACTTCTCTTTGTTGGTCAGACTGAATTTTAATTGGCTGCCCCTCCACCCCTCCTACGCCACCACTTTTGGGAAGCTGGCAAAGAGGTTAAATTAATTCACCAAGGAAGTGACTGGTTTTACTGGAAAGCAGAGCCCCTGACCTGTTGAAATGCCTTCTGGATGGACCCTTCCTTCTCTTTCCCAGACTCTCTCCTCCTGGCCCACGCTTGTCCTCTTACTTTGGAGATGCCATTTCAGCCCAGCAGTCTCCATCTGTAAACAGGGGGAGGTGGGAACAAATATTGATTCAAGGGATTAGACCCACAAAAAAAGAAAAGAGTCCCCTTGCTGCCAGCCAAACAGGGCATCATCTAAATACATCTGCCAGCAGAATAAGGTGAAGCCTGTACCCAGTCAAGAGAGATAATGGTCCGGGTCTTTGTCATGCCAGAGAGGAGGTGGCTTTGCGTCCCTGGGTCACCCTCTGTTAAGTGTGCTTGAATAAGCAATGGCAAGAGGTTGCTGAGTGGTGGGCAGAGTGCTGACTGTTCTGCCAGCTGATGCTAATGAACTCACTTCCAACAGAACGCAGGAGGAATACACCGTGGAAAACATCCCTTCAAGTCCGTGAGATTGACTAAGCATTGCGTGGTGCCAGACCCTGTGCTGGGCGCTAACCGCCTAATAGCAATGGCACCTTCCTCCTGCCCCAGAAGAGCCCACATTCTATTCTAAGAACCAGGGCTAGGATGCAAGGGAAGGAGGAAGAAAACAGAGCGTGTGCACTTATTCATTCAACAAACACGAAATGAATACCTCCCTGGGCCAGGCGCTAATGTGTACCCCAGGGATAGAGAAATGAACAATACAGGAGCATGTAGAGTTTATTCTTTGCTTGGTACTCGTCTGAGCCTTCACTGGTCCCTATAACATGCCTATGAAACCATTATTATTATTAACCCCATTTTACATATGAGGAAAGTGAGGGAACAGAATTAAGTAACTTACCCGCGCTCATAAGTGGCAGAGTTGGAATTTGAACTTGGACGACCTGGGCCCAAAGCTTAAAGAAGGGAGTAGGGTGGAGGGGTGGGATATTAGATCGAGGCCATTCTCAAGAGAGAATGTTTGAGCTGAGAACCTGAATAACCAGAACGAGGCAGCTGCTGACCCTGAACCAGATCTGTGCTGGGAACTTTAAATGTTCTCCGCCTTTATTCCCACAACAGCCCTGACAGACAGGTCATAGCACCCTCACTTCCAAAGAGGAAATGGAGGCTCACAGTTGGGTAAATCACACCAGGATGCATGACTTTGACGTGGCAGAGTTGGGATCTGGGGCCAGATATTTCCAACTCTAAAGTCTATGCTTTATCTGCCAGCCACGCTGTGCCACCAGATGGAAAATATTGCTATAATTATATCTAAAAAATTGGAAAGCTCATGGGCATGGGTATGTCTCACCTGGGATGGACTTCATGGGGGGAAAGTTACTGTAACAGAGACCTACAGGATGAGTTGGCCAGTTTTATGAAAAGAGGCGGGGCTGGGGTGTAGGAATTCTGGGAAGCAGCACAAGCAGGGGCACAGAGCAACTAAACGCCAGGGAGTATTTAGGAAACAGTACTCAGGTGTGATTAGAACTATGTGCGAGAGCTGGAATGTTAAGAGAAGAAACTGGAAGGCAAGTTTGGGGCAAGTTTTGAAGAGTGTGGGTTGCTATATGAAATTGAGTGACATGCAGAATAAGCTATATTAAAATCATAAAATCTCACTATAACATGAGGCCATGGAATGCATTTCAACCGGCATTTATTAAGCACCTCCTACATATAAGGTTCTAAATACGGAGCTCTGGTTAAAACAAATGGCTTTTGCTATCAATTCTTGTCACAAAATCTCTGTAATGTGTTATCCATCTGCTTTCTGGCCCTGGAAAGTATGCTGCACCAGGCCTGACTCAGGCATTGTTTTCTGGTTGAGGATCCTGCCTTGGCGTCACCAGCTTGAGCATCAGTTTTCATTTCAGAGCCTGTGGATCTAGGAGGAGAGAAGATTGGAATGAAAATCTGTATTGACCTCAGAGCAGCCTTCGGAAGGTGCTTTTCTGAAAACAAATTTGATATCAGCTCATTTTATTCTGCTTTGCCTTTTTTCTCAGGAAAAGAACAAAAGGAAACAAGCGCAGGGAACACTTCCTGTAAACAGCAGGCTCTCTGGTTAGCTAGTTTCTGACCAAGCCCAATCGCAGGTGTCTGTCTGTAGGCAGCAGCCGAGCACCCCAAGAGGCTTGCCCTTAGTCTCAGCCTCAGTTTCCTCATCTGCAACAAAGGGATGATAACAGAGGCCACATCACAAAACTAAATAATGTATAGAACATCCTGGCATGTAAAGTATATGAGCAAGCCCTCAGCATGTGTTGGAGTGGATTATAATTATCAGTAATAATAATTCTACCAAGTATTACTTTTAAAGTGAGAAGTTGGAAAGAAAATTTGTTGATTGGGGAATAAAGAGTCCCCTTATCGAGGCAAGTGAACCACATTTCAAGCCCCTATCTAAGCCCCTACACACAATGATTGCAGTTATTTCTCAAACAGCGCAGAGAGGGAAGGATTATTAACCCGTCTCAAAGATGAAAAACCCGAGATTGGGAAATTAAAGAACACCTGGGGATAGGCATTGTTTGACACTTGATTAGTACACGACATATTCACCTCTCATCTAACAAAATATGTTTGAGTGATTATAATCTTTCCTGCTCTGTGCTAGGCTCTGCTTGGTGTACAATCAACAAAGCTGACACGGAGGTTCCTCTAGTGGAACTCAAAGCCTAGTGACTTGCTTACAAAGAGGTAGTAACAGGCGGGGCTCATTTAGAATGGGAAGGTAACTTAGGGGGAAAGGGATCCAGGCGAATGAAATAGAATGCTTGAAGGACATGAAACTGGAAAGAATTCAGTATTTTCTTGGAAAGTATAAAGGGTCAAGTGGGTGAAGCCAAATGCGTGAGGCAGAGTGATAACAGCACTCTGAGAAAACAGGGAGTGGCCAGACCGTGTTAGCCTCACTAAGAAATGTGTACTCTGATTTAGAAAAATTACTTGTGGAACTTCTTCACTACCTTTTTGGTTGCTGTTGAATGAGAGGATCTAGTTTGGGGACTAAGTGGATGAAAGATGCCATCTCGATCAGGACTATATTCATTTCTCATTTGCATAAAATCAGATTTATAGCACTTAAGCAAATCATATAACCAGATTTTAAAATCACATAAGCAGAAATTTGTAGATAGGTCAGTGCAAGAATGGTCAAGGCCAGACTTTTCATAAATTTCTTAGCCTTTTCCTCATGCCCGCCATATGGCTGCTATAGCCCAAGCATCACATCTGCATTCAAGTCAGGAGAACTGGGGAGAATCATATAGATAGGTTCAACAATAATGGTGATATTTGAATTTGTAAGTAGGATTGTAGCTTAATGATTATTCATTTTATTATCATGCTTTATAACTTATACATACTTTATTTACAGTCCTTTATTATGTGTCTAATAGTATGTAATAAAAATTTTTAAGAGAAAGCAAGTTATCAAACAGCATGAATAAATAATATGAAACTATTTTAAATTTCTAAGTATGGAGATAGGGATATATGCAAGCATATAAAATACTGCATGTAAATTAATGGTAGTTTATGTATTCTTCTTTTGAGGCTTTCTATATTTTTGAAATTCTACAATAGATATGTATTATTTTGGTAGCAGAAAATATAGAAAAGAATTATTATCGAAAAATTTTAAAGCATGATTGTTTAGTTCATTGGTTATAAGAGGAGACAATTCCCATTCAGTTGTCACAGAATTTCTTGAATTGGGCATTGACAAATATCCCTGAAAGTTAACAAATTTCTTTTAATCTGTTTAGTGGCTCCCCAGACATGTTATTCCATAGCTTTAATTCTCCCCTCCAATCTCTTTCATCCATTAGAGGAAGGAAGTTTCTAAAATAGTTTTGAGTGATGATAATAGATTAGGATGGGTGAAAGTGAGAGCAAATAATGTTTTGTCTGGTTAAAAAAAAAAAAAAAGATCTTATTGCCTCTACACACTTTAAACACTTTCAGGCTCTTCTCATAGTATGGAGCCTGTGTTTATCTCATGGATGCTGTCTGTGGAGAAGGAAATAAATTAGAAAACTAGAAAACATGTTCATTGACTTTTTCCAGATATTTCCTACATCGTTGTTCATAACTGTGGTTAACAAAGCCCTTCCTATCTGCAGGTGAGAAAAACTGCCTGTTCTTGCTTCCTGCATCAGATCCACAGCCTTCAGAGGCAAAACCAAGGCTTGAGGCTCAGTGATTTCCGATTTTCCCAAGAACAAGAGCTTCTTTCTAGAGTCAGAGTATGACACACCAAATAATTTTATTATCTTTTGATTGGAAAAGAGTCAAAATATACATACCAATTTCAAGAGTGATTTGAGGGTCTTGTATTTTATCAATTATAAGCACAGCTCCATATATGTGAAGACATAATTCAGATACGCACCAGAGATACCAGTTTTTTAGGCATCCAACAGTGTTTGTTACCCCTGTGGATTCCAGATCCCTTGCAATGGCGCCCTGAGATGTGGAACCATGCATACAAGTTGGCATTCACTCTTCTAGTCCAAACCATTCATTCTGAGGACGTGAGGCTTAGAGAAAGGAAGTGACTTGTAAAATGTAGTCCCACTAGTCAGTGGTGGGGCTAGGATGGAAACTCAGTTTTTTTTTTTATTTCCAATCATGCATCCCCAAGGTATCACAAGACCTGCATAAACATTTCAGGGGCTTCCCTTTCTGTTTCTGCAGGCATATTGAATGACTTCCTATGTGATTTATAAAAATAATACTGCATGATTCCTCTTACGTGAGATATCTACTCTTACATGAGATATCTAAAATAGTCAAACTCATAGACGCAGAGAATAGAATGGTGGTTGCCAGGGGCTGGATGAAGGGGAAATGGAGAGTCACTGTTCAACAGGTAAAACGTTTCACTTAACCTAGATGAGCAAATTCTAGAGATCTGTTGTATAATATAGTGCCCACAGTTAACAGCACTCTATTCACACTTAAAAATTTGTTAAGTATAAGAGGATAAATCTCATGTTAAGTGTTCTTACCACAGAAAACAATAATTAAAAAAGAGACATAGGCATAAGGAAAGTTGGGTTGGTATTGGTTATGTCCTTGATTGTGCTAATGGTATCATGAGTGTTTGCATATGTCCAAGCTCATCAAATTATACATCTTCAATATGTGCATTTTTTTGTAGATCAATTATACCCCTAGAAAACTGTTAAAAAAAAAAAAAAAAAGACGGCCTTTGCAGCTAAGCATGAACTGTCTGCCGTTGACTATGGGAAACAAAATGGCGGTTATGAAAAAGAGTGCCATCTCTACTCCTTCCTTCAACAAACATTTATCACACACTGGAGTTGGAACTGCCTTGGTGACTGAAACTGTCTTGAGGAGCTAGCAGTCTAGAAAGGGAAAGAGAAATATGCAAATAATGACAATATAAAGTGATGTGGGACAATTGAGATCTGGTACAAATTCAGTGGGACCCCAGTAGAAGGGATGAAGAACTCTTCCCTGAAACAAAGGCCACCAGATGAAGTGATAGCTGAAAATGGCCAAGTTCCTCTGAGGCTCCTTTTCTTCAGAGAAAACTTTCCTTAATTTCTTCCTTACGAACTTGGTTTCCAGAGTCTCCTCTAAAGGTGGTCCAGTTTGTCTACACCTCTAACAGGAAGTAGATCTCTTATGTTCTGGCCTGAGTCTAGGAAAGAGGAACGGTCATCTCTCTGATTCCAGATACACCCTTTTATCAGTGAGGAATTAATAAATACAATTTAAAAGATGAATCAAAGTTCACAGGAAAAAGGTCAGTGCAAGCAGAAGGAATATTTTTCTTTGCTGCTGGCATTCCTGAGCCTCTTCTGGCCCCAGCCCTACCTCCAAGGTGAATTTCCAGTCATACCCTAGTCCGTGATGAGTCAGGGTTCCGGTAGGAAGCAGAGGGCATAGTCAAAATGGAATGATGGAGGGGAGTTGAATAAGGGGGTAATTTTGAAGGTACAGGCAGAGTGAGAGATCTAGCAAGGCTGGGGAACTATCCCAGGGTGAGTCTGAAGGGGCAGTATGAGCAGTGGTTCTCAAAGCTGGAAACCTGTGGGGTCCCTGAGACTCTGTTAGAAGTCCACAAGGTCAAAACCATTTTTCCAGTAATACTAAGATATTTTTTTGCCTCCTTTGCTCTTATCCTGTCATGAGCACTCAGTGTAGTTTTCCAGAGGCTACATGACTTGTGATGGTGTCCTCACTCTGATGGCTTACTGGAATGTATGCTTGTGGATTCCTGTGTTTGAGAATGTCTCAGTTTTAATTTCTAACGTGGTAAACACTGAGAGAGAAACCAAAGCTCTTTGGGGGATCCTCAGCAATTTTTACGAGTCTAAAGGGGTCCTGAATCAAAACATTTGGGAACTGTTGGGTGACTGCAATTTGGAGAGAGTCACTGTGAAGATGGCCACCTGGTAGGACCTGGAAAACCACCACTGCAACCTGGCAGCAACCCAAGGTCATCCTCTCCCTCCCTCCAATCTGCCACCAGGTCCTCCCATTGGCCAAACACCACTCAAAGCCAGAGTGCAAGGGTGGCTGTTCTCTGAGGCACAGATCAGGGTAGAAAAGAGCGACTATGAAGGAGCCAATGGAAAACATGCACACATTTGGATTTTGGAAGGAAATTTAAAAGACAAAACAGAGGGGAAGCAGGGATCCTTCAAAATGGGATCCAGAGAGAAAACCTCCAAACAGCTCCTGATCTCTTTTTTTTTTAATTAGAGTATAATTGCTTTACAATATTGTGTTAATTTATACCGTACAGCAAAGTGAATCAGCTCTACATATATCCCCTCTTTTTTGGATTTGCTTCCCATTTAGGTCACCGCAGAGCACTGAGTAGAGTTCCCTGTGCTATACAGTAGGTTCTCATTAGTTATCTATTTTATACATAGTATCAATAGTGTATATATTGTCAATCCCAATCTCCCAATTCATCCCACTACCCCCTTCCCCCTTGGTATCCATATGCTTGTCCTCTACATCTGTGTCTCTATTTCTGCTTTGTAAATAAGATCGTCTATACCAATTTTTTCAGATTCCACATATATGTTTTAATATATGACATTTGTTTTTCTCTTTCTGACTTACTTCACTCTGTATGACAGTATGACCCAGCAATCCCACTACTGGGCATATACCCAGAGAAAACCATAATTCAAAAAGACACATGCACCCCGATGTTCATTGCAGCACTATTTACAGCAGGTCATGGAAGCAACAGCCAGGTCATGGAAGCAACCTAAATGCAGCCAGGTCATGGAAGCAACCTAAATGTCCATCAACAGAGGAATGGATAAAGAAGATGTGGTACATATATATGATGGAATATTACTCAGCCTTTAAAAGGAATAAAATTGGGTCATTTGTAGAGACATGGATGGACCTAGAGACCATCCTGAGCACTTTTTTCCATCCA
This sequence comes from Tursiops truncatus, assembly GCF_011762595.2. Taxonomy (NCBI): domain Eukaryota; kingdom Metazoa; phylum Chordata; class Mammalia; order Artiodactyla; family Delphinidae; genus Tursiops; species Tursiops truncatus. The sequence continues at coordinate 51,910,095 of NC_047041.1, forward strand.
CTTAGCTGGCTAATGAGGAAGGATCTGAGTTTAAATCCTAACTATGATTTTCTAAATATGAGCAAGTTAATGGATCTCTCTGGGCTCAGTTTCCTCATCTCTAATATGGGATAACAATACCTAGCTTACAGTGCAGATGGTAGGATTGACTGAGTTAACAGATACACAGTACCTACTAGTTCAGATCCTTCACTAGCATCTATTTCCTTTGCGCCTTCTGTGCAAACTCCTGGGAAGAGGATCCAGTAACTACTACCTTGGACCTCATGAGGGGTTCAGTTTTAAACCACAAACTGGGACTCTGATCACTTTCCTCTCACTGAGGGTTTACTGGCAGGTTCACTATTCAGAGCAGTTAGACATTTGGATGGAAAGAAAAATAATACTCATAATAAAATGTATAAATGCTAATTATGTCTTATGGGAATTAGTCCTTTAAAACAACCAACTGTTAGAATCCTAAGATTTCATTGAGACCAAAAAAAAAGAAAAAAAAAAGAAAAAAAAAGAATTTCTGCAGGATTGCTGATCTGTATGCCTTCCTCTACGTTTCTGTCACCTCCCTCCGAAGTTCGTGACAGTCTGCGCTGGTTGCGGGGAAGAGATATTTGTTTAAGCCAGAGAAGATGGAAGCTGTACTTGCTCTGCCCTGGTTTTTCTGCCCCTTTTTCTGGATGTTTCTATTTGTAGAGTCCCTCCACAAAGCTCCAGTCACTACAGCCCTTTGATTCTTCCATGGGATGTTCAGCATTAACACATGTTTGAAACCTGCTGGGAGCATAAGCCCTGCTTAATAGAAGTAAAGGTGTGATAAAGGAGATAATCTGATAACTGTCAGTCACATTTTGCAAAGTTATTACCTGGTTGCAAATCTGTAAGTATTAGGGGCTTCACTTTTTTTTTTTTTTTAAGGAATATTCATTGCCTGTGGCCCCAAGTGAAAGAACTTTATTTTCCCATTCTAATTAGTGTTCATGTCTGTGGTTTCACCCCTTCACTCTATCTCTTCCCCAGCCCGTCACATTGCTCTCTCTCTCCACCACACACCTGCCTCCTCTCCAAACACACACACTACTATGTGGACATAACATAAATTTAAAATTGGAAACGCTTTAGTAAAGAAGCAAATCCCCCCCGCCATGAAAAACAAGCTCTAGGCCAAACTGCAAATTTATGTTGTTAACATGCAGTTATTCATTTAAAGATCAGATGGAAACCGGGCAGCCAATTTATCATTCACATTGATGGATGGGATAAGAAACGGCTGGACCATTGTCGAAATGCAAATGACTTTTAACAGAGCACTCCGGGAGAATGAGATTGATTATGAAGCTGGTTTTTCCTCCCATTACTCAAATGGGTAAATAGATGATAGATAAGGAGGGATGGGGCTGGAGAGTGTCTGGGTGGAGATTTCCACAGGAGCTGCTGTCTTCTTGTCACAGAAGGCAGTTAGCAAATGAGTCTTCTTTTATTCTGAGAACGCAGGTTGAACAGAGACTTCAGCTCTCCTACTGTATTTTGGGTTTTTTGTTGTTGATGATGAAAATGACAAATCAAGGGGAGAGGGTGACTGCAGAGGGGAAGGGGAGATATACATTCCTCGATCCGTGATGAACTTGGATTCATCAGAGCTAGGACTGTTATCGACTCAGAGATCCCTTCTCCTACCCCCAACATAGGCCCCCACTGCCCCCCCCCCCCACACACACACAATGCAACCCCAAAGTTAGTGGTCAGAATGTGCATGCCCTGACATTTGCTCTCCCATGAGCTTTCTGTATGTCTCTATGAAAACTCAAATCACATTCTCCCCAAGACTCTGCTCCAGTGAACCATGCACTATGATGTAGTAAAAAGACGAGGGCTTGAGGGTTACTGATGTCATCAACTCTGACAGGGAAGGCAGGAAGAAGAGCCAGATGTAGGAGGCAGACCATGAGTTCAGCGTTAAAGCCACATGGGCACGTCAACCGTAATAGAAGTCAAGGGTTTGGGGTGCGGGGCACCCTCGATCTCAGGGCACTGACTACAGTTGTGGTTAATTACCTGCTCAGGGTCTGTCTTCTCTGACAAATATGAACCTGTTTATTCACCCTCATATCCTCAATTCCTGGCTCAGTAAATTGCGAGAAGGAGGGAAGAGAGGGAGTGGGGGATAGGGAGGAAAGGAAGAGAAATTGATGACCACGCAGGCATTCGTGATCATCAGCTTCTAGGCTATGGGCGTAAACTGTAAATCACCTTCTCAGATTATTTTACAAATCCTTACCACAAAAGAAGCAAAAGGAAAGAAACTTAACACGTGTTAAGTATCCACCGTGTGTCAGGAAGAACGAGATCCTAGGATTTCTGCCTTCCTCTCCGATTTCCACCAGGTATTGTCCAGCAGTTGCTAAAGATGCCTCACCTTGCTGCAGTACGTTGGCCACTCCATCTTCACTCCTTAGCAGATATAGGTGACTAAACGGAGTGTTCTCACTTGTTTCCCCCTGTTGCTTTACATCCCCCCTCTCATCTTCTTTTCTGAAGCTGGTGTGTCTTCTGTTTGTTTCTAAATAGATTACAGCACACACCTTCCTTCCTCTTCCCTATAAACAAACTCTCTCCCATTGTCCTGCCCTAACTACACTGAGAAGACTCTTACGTTGTTCTGATGAGTCTCCGCGCGTTCACTGGTCGATCAGACTTAAAAATATGACTAACTGACGACAGATAGGAGCCAGGCTGAGCTATCTCTGCCTGTGAGTCTAATATGGTCAGAAAATTGTAAGTGGTGCAGTGTAGCTTGACTTTGGAATTGTGCTTAAAATACTGGCAGGGAAGAGCATTTGCAGGGGCTTCCCAGGTAGCAGCCCCTCTGCTAGACACTTCTTACAGTTCCCACCTGGTGTGGCCACACTGTGCAGTTTCCTCAAGACAGCACCAGTTTACCCCTGTTGTCCCAGCATAATTCTCAGCAGGACTCTCCCCACACAGTGTCCCCGTTTGAACAATACATTTTACATGCACCCTAGTCACACGTCATGTATAGTCTCTCATTATCAACCTCTGAGTTGGTATCTCCAATAATCCCATTTGTAGACAACTGAGGCTCAGTGAGGTTACATCACTGGCCTGAAGTCTGACAACTTGTGTGTTAGAATCCAAATCCCAAGTTAGGAATGACTGATTCTAAAGCAGGCTTTCCAACACACCGTGAGTAATTCAGTATGAATTCAGAATACGGTGGCCGAAGTTCTTGGTTTCCAAGCGAAGCGCTTCTGGTGATCATAGCCCAATAATTCCCACTCTGCAAATAAAATGAGCCTGCGCAGGAATGTTTTCCTCTCTTATTGATGTACCCCTGGCAGGATTTTGGTCAGGATCCGCCCTTAATAGGATTGGCAAGGGTAGAAAATCTGGCTTTCCTGCCTGCCTGAACTCCTCTATTCATTCTCCCTCCACTCCCCCAATCCCATACTGCTCCGTATCTCCTCTCCAGCAAAACCCAAGGAAACATGACTCTGTCAGCACAGAGATTTGAATGCGAATTCCAGAGCCAGCATATAGCTGTGTCAATGCAAGCAAGTCATATGACCTCTCTGTGCCTCAGTTTCCTCCTGTTTAAAATGAGTAACACTGTCTACTTCGTAGGGTGATAGTAAAGATGAGGACATAAGCGGGAGAGAGGCATGGACATATATACGCTACCAAACGTAAAATAGGTAGCTAGTGGGAAGCAGCCGCATAGTACAGGGAGATCAGCTTGGTGCTTTGTGACCGCCTGGAGGGGTGGGATACGGAGGGTGGGAGGGAGGGAGCGGCAAGAGGGAAGAGATGTGGGAACATATGTGTATGTATAACTGATTCACTTTGTTATAGAGCAGAAACTAACACACCATCGTAAAGCAATTATACTCTAATAAAGTGTAAAAAAAAAAAAAAAAGAAGTACTCCCGCAGGGCCAACTCACGATAGGTACTCCACAAATACCAGTCCCCTCCCTGATCAGCAAAGATCAGATATTCTACCCCAATTCAAGGGAAGAGGACTGTCTTCCCGCGTGTTTCCTAGCACTCTCTTACATCAAACGGTGAATAGAAAGACATGTCAAATATCCCGGACTAGTAGGATCTATGGGTGCTTGGGAAAGGGGTCCTTTAAGTGATTCACTCATAAGATTATCTGTTGTTGTTAGTGCTATTGTCCACTTGTTGGTTTCCCCCCAAAGATGATAAACTCTGGGAATGCATGCTCGTGTCATGTCATATACCCCCCGAGGGTGCCATTTGTAATGAGTCTGGATGAATCAATAGGCGTTTATCCAGTGAAGAACAAGAAAAAGTATGATGTGTGATGGGCGGGTGCAAAGTTGTGGAGTGTGGAAGGAAGCCAGGGAACAGCTCAGAGAGGCTGCACTGCTGAGGAACTGAGATGAGACGAGTGAACCTACTGAGCACACACCCTCTGCTCCGCACAGCGCTCACCACTTAACTCGGATTAACTCAGTTCAGCTTCCCAGTCACTCAGTATGAGGGATACTCTTACTATTCCCTTTTGTACATGGTGGACGAAGGCACGGAGGGATTGTTAGCAAGTAGCAGAACAAGAATCTTAACCCAGCCATTCTTTTTTTTAAATTGATTTTATTGAATTACACTTGATTTACAATGTTGTGCTAATTTCTACCATACAGCAAAGTGATTCAGTTATACATATATATATATATATACACACATTATTTTTCATATTTTTTTCCATTATGGTTTATTAGAGGATATTGAATACAGTTCCCTGTGCTATACAGTGGGACCTTGTTGTTTATCCATTCTATATATAATAGTTTGCATCTACTAACCCCAAACTCCCACTCCATCCCTCCCCCTCCCCACCCCCCAGCAACCACAAATCTGTTTTCTCTGTCTGTGAGTCTGTTTCTATTTCATAGATATGTTCATTTGTGTCATATTTTAGATTCCACATATAAATGATATTGTATGGTATTTGTCTTTCTCTTTCTAACTTATTTCACTTAGTATGATAATCTCTAGGTCCATCCATGTTGCTGCAAATGGCATTATTTCATTCTTTTTATGGCTGAGTAATATTCCATGGTATATATATATACCACATTTTCTTTATCCATTCATCTGTCGATGGACATTAAGTTGCTTCCACATCTTGGCTATTGTAAATAGTGCTGCAGTGAAGACTGGGGTGCACGTATCTTTTCGAATTATAGTTTTGTTTGGATATATGCCCAGTAGTAGGATTGCTGGATCAGATGGCAACTTTATTTTTAGTTTTCTGAGGAACCTCCATACTGTTCTCCATAGTGGCTGCACCAGTTTACATTCCCACCAAAAGTATAGGAGGATGAACCCAGGCATTCTGATCGCAGAGCCCAGACTCTCCACGAGGGGTTGAAAACAAAGCTGATGTTGAGTGTTGGGCTCAGCCTGGGGGGTTACCTGTGAACCAGAGGAGAGGGTTGACTTGCACTCTGGAGACCTAGGTGGTAGAAGTCTCCCCAGGTGCTGAGCTGAAGCAGGGAGGGTGTAGACAATTGTTGAGGTTAAAAATGAGTGAATTTCCTAGTTGACCTGAGTCATTCCTCTTTCTGGCTTTGTGGTATTTGCCAATGCTTCTCCAGTTACTTCAAGAGCTGTTGTGAAATGCTTAATGTAATCTCCAAAGAAAATCAATTTAAAAACACATATTTGTTAAGTGAATTATTCATGAACGTTAATATCCTTAACTATATATGAATTTAAATCAGTCTTACTTGGAATTTTATACATATACAAGTTATTCACAAGTTATCTGTTCAATATTTATTGAGGTCCTACTATATAGTAGAAAGCATGTTAGGTATCTCCCTTGAGACTAATAGCATGGTTAGTAATGATAATAACAAAATAATAATATTCCGTTTGATGCATGCCACACACTGTTCTATATGCTTTGCATATATTAAATCAATTATTCCCCATAATACCTCTTTTACTACCATTATCCCTATTTGAAAGATAAAGAAACTGAGAAAATTGTCCCGTGAAGCCCAAACACTTTGTCCTCAGAGCAGATGCTATTAATCCTGATGGTACACATAGATCATCGTCACATGTTTGTACTAAGTAGATTCTTACTCCATACTTGTTGAATGACTAGACCAAACATTGGAAGTACAAAATAATAATAATAAAAATAATACCTAACTTTTTGTAAGATTGCGCCAAACACTTTTCACGCACAATCTCATTTAGAAATAATATATGTAAAGATGCTTAGTTCCTATGAGAAGAGGTAAGATGTGAACACCGACAACAAATTATGACGTAGTATTTGAAAATGTAATTTAAAAAATAGAAGCCTAAAGTGCTTCAAGCAGAAATTTAAAGAGGAGAGATTCATTGTACATGGAGGGATGGAGATGGTCCGTGGAGGAGGTGGCACTAGGCCGAGGCTGGGAAGATTTATGCACACAGAGATGGGGGTTGGGCAGGGCAGGAAGGCTCCGTTTAGGGAGATTCCTGTAAGAGAAAGCACAAGAGGGAAACGCAGAGCCTCTATGAAAAACATGGAACGGTTTCCTTAGCTGAAATGTTGCTGCTCGAAACCACCTAGTGACTTTTTCTGCTCTCTTTCCCTGACTTCTTATATCAGTTAGGCCAACATTCAGCTACAAGTACACGGGAAACCCAAATACAGTGACTTGGACATAAGGGTTTATTTTCCTCACAGGACAAGAACTCTGGATAAATGAATAGCTGTTGGCACTGGTGTACACTGGCAGCTTTCCAGCATTGGGCTGGCTGGCATCTTTGTCATTCTCTTAGCCTTTTCTTCATGGTTGTGAGTTAGCAGTCCCAGCCTCAGACATCATCCCTGAATTTAAAGTAGGAATCAGGGGCAGAGGGGTGTTGGGCCATCCTGACTGGGTCTCTTCTGTTAATCTTGGAAGTAAAAGCATTCCCAGGATCCCCCCAGCAGACATGTGCTCATGTCTTATTGACCAGAACTCAGTCACATGGCTACCCTAGCTGCAAAGGAAGCTGGAGAAAAGAGTATTTAGCATTTGTAACTTCTATCATGTGAGAGGAAAAGAGGGAAGGGGGTGGGAATGGAAGTTGGGTCACCAACCAGCAGTGTCCATAGTGCACTAAGAATGCTGATGGTAACAGCTCCCTCCTACCTGAGGACTTCCTCTGGGCCCATCACTTAACATATATTTCTCCCAGTGGATTTAAAGTTCATTACAACAGACCTGTGAGAGCCATTATTGTCTCCACTTCACCTAGTTCTCCTAGCTTCAGTTTCGCTCAAGTTCAGACAGCTGACAAGGGACAGCAGAGCAATGCTTCCAGCCCAGGCCTTAGCCAGGATGTCCTCTGTCGCCTCTGAAGCTGATCACTAACTGATCACCTACCGTGTGACTACCTTTGTGTTTTTGTTGTTTCTGCTGATTTTCACAAAAGCCTATGAGTGCTCAATAGTATTACCACTTGACAGATGAAGAAACTGAATCTCAGTGAGTTTATACGACTTGCCAAAGTCACACGTCTGCAGGTGGCTGAGCTGAGATTCAAAACCGAGCCTGCCTCATTCCAGAGCCCGTATCCCTGCTTCTGTGTTGTGCCACCTTTTTTCAAGATTCCACTAGGGAAATAACTCTAGTTTACCCATCCCAAATACCTCCTGTCTCTCCCTCCTCTCCAGTCCACGGCCACTTCCCTGGCTCAGGCTCTGATCACCATATAATTAGACTACTCTAAGAGTCTACTATGGAGTAGTAAAAGTGACAACACTTTTACTTTCTCCTACCAGATTTACATTCCCAAAACATAAGTCCTTTCATGTAGCCCACCCCTCTGCTCCATAGCTCCCCACCACTCAACAAAGGGAGTGCAAATTTCTTAACCAAACGTGGCCCTCGCCAACATCCCTACTTTGCCTCCAATTATTAGTTATCCTTTACTTTTGACTCTTCCTCTACTATTTATTGCATGAAAGCTGGTCTCACACCATGGCAAAAATCGACATTAATTCAATTCAGTCAGTCCCTAGGCCCAATCAAGTCAGATCTTGAAGGAGGGAAGGACGCCTAGTTATAAGTGTGGAGAAAGGACGTTCCAAGTGGGAAACATGACAGAAGTAAAGGCATGGGGGTGAGAGGATGAAGGGTTTTATTCAGTGTTCTCATTAGTCAGATATGGCTACAGGAAGGAAGGTTGCAGTAGAAAATCACAGTGGAAAGTTTTGCCAATTAATGTGTTCAAATTCCAAACTGGGAGACGAAAAAAGAATCATAATCAGCCTTCTATTAGTATGTACCAATCTCAAAAGTGCTTCTTTGGGTTGCTGTCGTCATCGAATGATTTTGACTAATTCTCCAAGAAAATCACTCCTCTGGTGATTTTCAGCCTCTGCTTTGCAAGCAGAGGCTGATTCTCCTATCTCTGGCTGACCAACTTCACTCATCTTATGAAGTTGGTCAGCTAGAGATAGGAGAATCAGCCTCTGCTTTCCAAGTCCGCCCCAGTTAGAGAAGGAATCCAGTGTGGGCATAATGGGAAGTCTTTAGCATCAGAACAAACATGGATTTGAACCCTGGCTGTGTGTGGCCTTGGGCACGTAACTCACTCCATCTTTTCAAGCTTCAGGGTCCTCATCTGTCAGTAGCAGATAACTGAGCTTCTATCTCAGTGTTGTCACAAGGCCTTGAGAAGTCCGAGGGAGAAAAAGTGGAAAGATCAGTGGGCAAGCACGCCCAGCTCTAATCACTCCAAAGCCACATGGTTTTGTTGGAGAAATTGCTGGAGACCAGCCTTTGCCAACCTGAAAATTGCTAGGGCAGGAGTCACAACCAGACTGGAAAGGCAGTTAAAAGATGCAGTTTTTTTCATCTGGCTTCATTTTGTCTAAACAGGGAGGGAACTCACATGACTAGGACACCAAACTGCTTGTGTGTGGCAGGATGTGGAATTAGTCGCTAAGAGTGACCTAATAGGACCAGGAATATGCTACACGGTCATCTCAATTGAGTGCCAGCCTTAGACAGCTGAGCACAAACAGTCCAGGTTCTAGGCTTAGCTTGGCTCTTAACTGGCTCTGTGACCTTGTACAGGTCACGGCAAGCTCTCTGCCTTCTGCACAGCATCTGTAAAATGGACACAAAAAAAGAGAGGATGACTATGAGAATAAAAATGTGAAAATAATTTTAAAACTATATTCCATTTTAATTATGTTCCCATAAAATCATTTTAAAATGTGAGGCAGATTATTGATGCTGTTATGTTGGTCCTTCACACGAGAACCAAAGTCACAGAAAGGCCCTTCATAAATATTTCTGTCCTCAGAAACTCACATTCTAGGGAGAGAGGCTGACCTGTGCATAAATCACTCTAATACAAGGTAAATAGTGGTAAGTACCGCAGGAAAGGTACAAGCCAAAGGTCCTGGGGACATGGGAGCTGGGAGATTAATTTCTAAGAGGGGGATCTGGGAAGGTTTCGTGAAGGAGATGGGATTTGGACTGGGCCTTGAAAGCTTGGGAGAGCTATGATTTATGCCCTCCTGTCTTGTGGCTCATGGTGCACACAGAGCTTTCCCCCCTCAGTCAACTCTGAGCTCCTGAAGGGGGAGGACGTTGACTTTCATCTCCCATCGCCAGCTCCCAAGCATAGGACCTGGCTGCCAGCCGGTGCACCAAAAATATTGTTTGAGTCCAGTTAATAATGCCGATAAAAGGAGGAGGAGTCATACTCATTATGTTAGTAGTGTTTATTCTTTATCAAGTTCATGTTCTGTTTCAGATGATTTAATGCATCAACTCATCTGACCCTCCCAGCAACCCCTGAGCAAAGGGGTTACCATCACACACCCTGCTCCCCAGTGGGAGAGTCCTGCCCACACAAGACCCCACACTAGTAAGCAGCAGGGCTGGAGTCGCACTCAGGTTGAGTCCCGAACTCATGACCACGAGGTAACATAGCCAGAGAGTGAAGACAGCATTCCTGGAAAAAGTCTAACAACAATGAATTTTATGACATTTCTGGTGGAAGAATCTTTGAATCTAACAGACATATCAGTCAGCGCTTTCCAGAGAAACAGAACCAATAGGCCAATTTCCATGTGAACCTTGAGGCAGAATTCCTTCTTCTCTAGGAAACTTCAGTCTTGGCTCTTAAGACCTTCAACTGATTGGATGAGGCCCACCCACATTATGGAGGGTAATCTGGTTTACTTAAAGTCAACAGATTACAACTGCTATTCATAACCTAAAAATATCTTCATGGCAGCATCTAAACTAGTATTTGACCAACAACTGGACACTCTAGCCTTACCAAGTTGACACATAAAATTAACCATCATAATAAGATATAGATAAACAGGGACCCCAGAAAGTTTTTATATTTACACCACTGTAGCCACCCCAATTTTTGTGGTTCTTAATTACATTTTAGAAAAAAATGCATGCAAACAACAAGAAGAGTTTGAAATTCTATGCATCTATGAAGGGAAAATATACTTTTATCATAAAATGAAGACTATTTTTAAAAATTCATACAAGGATGAAAGGATAGGAGAATAGAAAATGCCAAGGTCTGCTTTAACCATCAAAATATTTTATGTGTGTCTAATTTTAGAGTTTGCTACATAAGGAAGAGTATTTGACTCTTCCGGTCTATGCATGCTGACCTGTTTCAAAGAGATTTCTAGAAAGTCAGCGCTGGGAGAATATCTGGGGTGTCACTTGGCACACCTTCTGGTGTTCCACATAGGAACCTGGGGACCCAGAAAGGGCATTCCAGGGGCACAGCTTGGCACCTCTAGCAAGTGCTAGAACCAGGACTCCTGACCGGTCTCTGGAGGCACTCCATTCATCAGGCTTATTATCCAGTTTTACTGTCTACAGAGAAAAGAAAAATAAACACACACAAAGCCCACATTCTCTGCCACAGACTTGCATGAGCCGTACCTCGGCCAGCTGTGAGCCAGATGTCTGCCCTCCCCAAAGGGGCTGCCAGGGATTCCCTGGCTTGCAATGAGCAGATGAGGGAGAAGATGCAGACTGCGGGATGAGGGGAGTCCCAGCCCCCTCGGGGACAGGCTGAGCTGTGGAATGTATTCAGTGCCACCTGGAGTGAGGGAGACCTGTCCCTGGAGAAGATCAGGCAGGCCGCAAAGGGCTGGGAAAGAATGAGGTCAGAGTTCTGAGTTCTCATCCTTGCTCCACCTTCTATTACCTGTGAGTTGGCTTCTCGGGGCCTCAGTCTTCTTCTGTGTAAAATGGGGGAAATCGCGACCTAACAATAGGAAGGCCGATAAATCCGAAGACCCGGGTTTGAATCCCGCCTTTGCCACTTCACAAATGATTTATCTTTGGGCGATTCACATAGCCTCACAAACCTCAACTCATATAGAGGGGTCATAACTCCTGGATAGGATCTAAAAGAAGTAACTCATGTGGAGTGCCAAGCACAATGTCTGCGCCACAGTCAGTACTCGATTCCTCCCTAATTCTCCCTTTTCCCTCTCCAAACCCAAATCCCGGAGACCTCTGCTTACCCAAGCTCTCCAGTCACGCTCTTTAAGACCCCTCAATAATCCTCACTTTACCACCTCTCTGTCAGTCATTCAACAACTGTGTATTAAGGGACCACGGCAGTCAGGGACTCTGCAAGCCTTGTCCCTGCCTTCACACAGCCTGCACACACCAAGCCACCCACTCAGCCATGACCCACAGACTGGCTGTCCCCTGGAGATGCCATGTTTTAGCTTCACCTTGACAGCATTGCTGACATCATTTCCTGACCCCAGTCCCCAGCCTGGGAGAATCTGCCAACATTCTCTGGTGGGAAGACCCTGAGCCTTGCAAGGAGGGGTGGAGGGGAAGCCCCGGGGCTGGGTCCTGACAGCTGGTGCTACTGAAGTATTGATGACATCCGTCCACCCACACTCTGGAATCTAGGCGTGGCCGCCTTTGTGTCTCTCTCCCGAAGAGTAACAGAGCTCCCCTCCTTTTCCTCTGTTGAGGGACCCAGGAGGTGAGGTTTCTTAAGATCTTCATTTATGTTGGGTGAACTGGCAGTGGTCCCGGGGAGGCCCCAAGAACGTCTGGAATCCAGTACCCAGCTGGTCCCAGTGGGGGCCTGAGCCACACTGTGCACTGTGTTTGCCCATGGAAACCCGGACAGGAGACAGAGAGCTTCCTCTGGAGCAGGACTCACGTGCACAGGGACCTACAAAGGAGCCCATCATAATCTGCTGTCTGAGGCCTGGCAGCCCCGATGCTCTTTTGTGAGTTACTCTCAAGTCTGAGCTCATCCGAGGCATTTGTTTGCAGCGGGGTAAGGCAGGGAAGTGAAATCACACCTGAAGTGTGAGCTGGGCGGGGGCTGAGGAATTGCCTAAACCAACCTCCTATCGTAGGAGCCTCTGGAAATTTCTACTGCTCAGCTCAGGGTCCTGCCCAGGCCTAGGTCAGCAATTGGCTTCCTTCCTGCCCCTCTCGCGAGCCCCAGGGCCTCCTTCGGCTTCCTTCCCTCTTCATGGCACTACACAGCCCTCTCCACCCCTGAGGGCCCGCCTCACCTGAGCCTGGCGGTAGAAGGTTCGAAGCAGTAGGGTCCCTGCACCTCCACGCCAACCAGCCCCAAACAGATAGACTACAAACAAGCCGTCTACAGGTTCCCCACCTGGGACACAAACTCAGGTAACCAGGAAACCACTGAAGGAAGCACCCGAGGCCTTTGGGTCCCTGCGCCCTCCCTGTAAGGTACAGGGTCGGGGACACTGTCTCATTTTCTCTTGGGAAGGATGAGGGCACCCAAACTTCTCCCATCCTGTGGACCTAAAATGACCTCTCTTGGCAGGACTAACTAGGTGAGAGGATGCCATCCAGGTCAGAGAAGTGGTAACCCCTGACCTCCAGACAGACCTTATCCTTCACAGTAATTATCACCTCTGAGCATCTTCTCACACCCCTGTTTTTTATATATGACAAACTGAGGCCAAGTGGGTTTAAGAGGTTTGCCAAGGTCACACATTCTGTGGGTGCATATAGCCCAGAATAGAACCATGGCCTTCTTCCTGCCCCCCACTGTTTGCTTATAAGCAACTTCTCAGCCTGAGGCATCTCCAGAATCCATCTTGGTTATTTTCACTCAGTGCCCTAAGAAGACATCAACAATTGTGTTTGGCTTGGGGGATAAAAATCCCAAATACACTTTCCAGCGTGGGACAAAACCCTGTCAAACCATTTAAGCGTAAACTCCCTTTGATCTCCTTTGAGTGCAGAATTACTGATTCTCAATATTCTTCTTGTTCTTGAACCTCCAGATTGAGCCAGTCTTGTCTAAACAGGCTGCTGGAACACAAACAGGGCCCAGTCCTCAGAGGCATACAGATAAATGTAGCTCTCTCTGTTGGGCTCTAGGATCACAGAGATGGTGCCGTTTATGAAAAACTGGTAGTGGGAGAAGAGGACAGGGAATGCTTTTTGCAATTAAGTGTGAACGTAAAGCTTGGCTGACCCTGGGGAAGTTACCTAATCTCTCTGAGCCTCCGTGTGTTCCTCTGTAAAATGGTGATAATAATACTTACCTCTCGGGATTATTGTGAGGATTTAGGAGGTAACGGAGGCAAAGCACCCAGCACCCTCTATGCACTAAACAAGTATTTCTTTACTTGGTTTTCCCCAACTACCCCTCTGTGGTTTTTTTCAAACAGTAATAACCTATTTACAAAGCTCGCTTTGCTGTGTAGGTGTGGTCTAGACACAGCTATTAAAGGGGTACAGACGGCCTCAACAAAAAAGTCAGGCAGCTTGGCAGCAAGATCCCCACCCTTCAGATCAGAAACCCTGATTCCATCTGCCTCCCACCAGCTGCTTTCTCTACTACAAGTCACTTACACGTCTGCCCTTCAATGTCATCGCCTGTAAAATGCAAATCATACTGCCTTCCACACTTCCTGCTCTAACAGAATGTAAAATATGAGATAACATGCACCGGGAAGGGGTTATTATTTTCTAGAGCAGCACTTCTCAAAGGGTGTAGGGATAATGCAAAAAGTTTGGTTCCTTAACCAAATAAGTTTAGGAAATACCTGGTTCAAGAGGTTTCCTACTGCAGAACTTCCTGTGCCTTTAATCTGCCGATATGCATCAAGGGCCTCCAAGATTCAGATAGAGTGTGCCGTGTTTCCCAAGAACATTCAATCGCTAAACTTACCTTTTGAAGCCACGGTCATGGGCCGAATGTTCTATTGGAAATGCTTTGGGAAGCGCTCATCAGACCTGCTTCAAACTACTTCCATGACCAGGGGAATGATTGTCCCACCACCTTACCTGGATGCAAGATGCGATAGAAAGAGGCAATTTAGTCACAGAAAGGATAGCTTTTAAGTGCAATTCCTTCTGGTAGCAAGAGCCAGAGAGGGCAGGTACCAGGCTTTAAGACCCTGGAGCCCACTGTAATGGCATTAAATGAAGGTGCCATTGGGAGACCCCATGTGCCCCAGACAATTATGGGAGGTTTCAGGTTAGAGGTGGCACCCCTAGGGCCGCTAAGAAGCAATGGTTATGAAATGGCTGGATTTTTTTTTTTTTCTTCTCCTCCTCCTCCTTCCTATTCTTTTTAAATGCTTAGTAGCAAGGGGGGGAGATGTGAAAGTCGGAACTTTTGAAACTATGGATGACTTGGCGTGGAAGGCTGGTCAGGAAGATAAGTAGATAAGCTCAGCGTCTTCTATGCAGAAAGAATCCCTCTGAAAGCCATTGTGCCCCCAGGAACACATGTGGCTGTGGAATGTGGGACCTGTCACAGCCCTGGAATTTTGCACCAGCTGTTTCCTCACCTGAAATATCCTTTTCCTTTATTCAGGTTTTGGGGACCACTACACCCCAATACCCTGTTTCATCTACTTTTTTTTTTTAATTCAGCCAGTATGACAAAACCAAGTGTACTCCAAGTGTCTACCGTCTGTTCCTTCTCCTCTTAGCCCTGAACACCTGCTTCACCCCCACCACCAAATAAATATACTGTGCGTAAATATCAGGAACAGTGTGAAATTTACTGAAGCATCCACAAACAGAACGATGGAGAGAATTTACGTGGCACTTCCACAGCAGACTGCTTAAAAGTTTGTTTGAAATTTTCTTAAGTACCCTAGGTCCTCTCTCTGCCATGTCTTTTCGGGGGCCCCTATTTTACCTTTCTATGCAGGATATAGCCTAGCTAGCACCTGTTTTTCATTCCCAGATCTTAGAGATTAAAGGCAGGGCTAGAGGCAATACGGAAGTGTGGAAGAAACGTAATTACTGAAGTCGATACAGAACTCAGTTCATATCCTTGCTTTGCAACTCCCTGATTAAAAGATCTTGGTCAAGGGCTTCCCTGGTGGCGCAGTGGTTGAGAGTCCGCCTGCCGATGCAGGGGACACGGGTTCGTGCCCCGGTCCGGGAAGATCCCACATGCCGCGGAGCGGCTGGGCCCGTGAGCCATGGCCACTGAGCCTGCGCGTTCGGAGCCTGTGCTCCGCAGCGGGAGAAGCCACAACAGTGAGAGGCCCGCGTACCGCAAAAAAAAAAAAAAAAAAGATCTTGGTCAAGTCACTTCCTTTTCCTAAGACTCCATTTCCTCTGGGGGAATCTGGGGATGCCAGTGCTATGCTGCACAGTTGTCTTGTGAATGGGAGAAGAGGAATATGAAACACATAGCATGGTGCCCAGCCCAGAGCAGGCACTCAAATTGTAGGAACAGTGATTCAGAGAGGAATTGAGAAACGTCTAAACCCAGTTGGTGGCTGTTAGGATGGGAAAGGGGAGACAGGTGCATGAGACATTATGTCTCAACATAGACTGGGGCTGCACCGGAGTGAAAGAAAGTGATGACAGGTCTCCTTTAAAGAGATTAAGTGCTTGGCCTTGCATGAAGCTCACACTGCCGGTCGTGATGTGGCTTGACAGCTGAACATCAGGGACCGCTGTGAAAATAAGCCAGGTGTCTCCCAGGGCCTGCCCTGGGGATAAAGGGTTGAATTGATTAATTAAAACAATAGTTGCCGACCTGCTTGATGTCCAAGCAGATAAATGACAGGGCCACCTAACTGGTGAATGTAGATGGGACTGTTAATAAATGGCTTTTTGACTGTAGGTTCTAAAACACCTTTTAAAAAGTCATGGTTTCTTTAGATTTTGTTTGCGGATATGTGTGTGTTCCATGTTGCTTTATAGAGTGACCACTGAGGCATAAAGTTGGCGTGCCTTGCTCTAATTTTCAACCTGGCCACAAGTGACACAGAACAGCATGTTGTAATACCTGGTTCCTCCAGAAAGCAGAACGTGTCAGAAGAGCTGAAGGTCTTGAGTGCTAGCTAGCCAGTGCTTTGTACTAGAAAGACGTAGCCTTCAAAGTTAAGCAAAGAATGGTCGAAAGAAGTCCCTCAAGAGTTTGAGTTTGGCCATATTATTTAACCTCCCTGAACCTCAATTTTCTCATCTATATAATGGGTATGAAAATTCCTGCCTCTCTTAGTTGCTCTGAGGTGTACTTAAGACAATATGAGGGAAAGTGGTGCCTGGCGTATGGCTGATGCTCCATGCATGTTAATTCCCCTTCCTTAAAGACTGGATTTACAGGATATACGTTAGTGCAAGGATGGAGGAGACAAGAGACGAGTTTCTGTTCGGTACCTTATGTATGGCTTTAGCTGTCTACGCTTTGTTATTGTGAGTAGGGGAAGGAAACAAAGAAAACTTAAGAGTGTGTACCAGGAACTCACATACCACTTGAAGGCTTTGGTGGGCTTTGTTGAATGACTGTAATATAACAGTGGAAATAGATATGCTATTAAAAAAAGGAAGAAGAGAAAAAAAAAACTCTAAGGAGGGGAGAGATGAAGGCTTTGGACTATCAAGCTGGACATCTACAGAGTGTGGTGGAAATGTGAGATAAAGCATTTGGGCTGTGGATAAAAGAAAAGAAAGACACAGAACTGATATTGTCTCGGGAGTGAGCTGCCAACCACACACCCTGCTCACCCTCAGGAAACTCTAATACGGAACCCAGCACTGGTTCAGGCTTGAGCCATAGCAGACTCCCCAGAAGCTTCTTGGATGCCGGGAGGACCACCCACACATTCTTTTGCTTGACCATTTTATATTCAAAACGGAGGAGCCACAAGAAGCTTTGCTCCTAGGCACCGTCCTCAGGGCTGAGTGGTACTGAATCATTGATGGTGAGGCCCATGAGACGTAAGTTTTGGTAACAAGAGACTGCCATGTTGGAGTAAAGCTAGGTTGAGATTTCCAGCTTCATCTAGCATTAGCCCTCATGCCTTCTCGACTTTGGGAAAACAGATTTCCAGAACTTCAGCATGACCCCTAGCCTCCGAGAAAACGGACTCAGGTTTTCAGAAAGGGGGACTCCAATGGTGCCAACTTAAATAGCCCAATAAGGCAGAAAAGTCTGCATGGATACGTGCATGGTCACACAGAAAGCCAAGCTGCTGAGCTCATGACCTGGGAAATGTTGCTGTCGTGCAAACAGCAGAGACTTCAGAGCTGCTCATGCCTGGGTTTGAATTTTAGGCCCATCGCTATGAGCTAAGTAAGTTCTGGCAAGTTCTTTAAGTTTTCTGAGTTTGTTTCCTTATGCATCAAAAAGAAACACTACTACATATATTGCGGTGTTGATATAGGGTTGAATGATATAGTGTATGCAGAAGAGGCTACCTGTTCCTGGAACATAGAAGCTGCCCGAGGTAGAATACGAGGCTCCTTCCCTTTGGCTAGGATTGTTTGAGGTAGATTGGAGGAAAGCCAGGGAGAGCCAGATTTCAGAAGCGACCCTGAAAACTTTCCCCTGCCCTGTGGGCAAGAGGCTGGAAGAACAGCTCTTTATCCCAGAGAAGTATCTTGAATGGTAGACTTGGCCGTCTGTCTGGGGAGATTATTTTGGATATGTTAGACGGAAGAGGAATTTTTCCAATCACCCCGTGCAGGCAGCCACCAGTCTTGCTGGCCAGCGGCTGAGGTCCTGCCACGAAGGCTAATCGAAGGCCTGCGATGGGGAGATACCAGCAGGGCCAGAAGGGCCCTCACTTGCTCATCAGCGAAAACTTACAGGGGCTCCAGATCTCTACTCTGACAGGCCCACCAGCCACTCTTTACAAAGCCGTGGCCTGGATATCCCTTTCACAACACTGCTTTGGCAGAGAGAGGCCTCGCTGCATTTTATGCATTTTGTCAGTCCCTTTAAGGAAATGGGGAGGCTTTGGCACCCTAAGTCTACAAATGCAACCTGGAAACCTAGAGCCCATGTAAATTTTGGCCTGAAAAGGCAGCCACTGGAGAAGGAGCCAGGGGCTGAGAATCTAGTCCTCATTCTACCGGCTTCTTAGCTCTGTGGTCTCTGCCAGTGGCTAGAAATCTCTGGTCCATACTCTCCTCATCTGAAAAATGGGGGAGTTCCTATCTTAATTCAGACTTTTGTGAAAGCCTGTTCAAATGTGAGAAATCATGAATTACCAGCATGGCAAAGTTGAACCACTAGCTAAAATGTATTGAATAGCAACCATGTGCCAGATATTATTCAAAGCCCTTTGATATTATTCAAAGCCCTTTATGTTTTTACTTCTTCAACCTTCGCCTCCCCATGAAGGAAATGTCATTATTATTCCCATTTCACAGGTGGGAAAACTAAAACACAGAGCGCTTACATAACTCACCCAAAGCTGAGAGAGCTGCACAGAGCTGGCAGGTGTCAGAGCCAGAATCTGAAGCTAGTCACTGGCTTCAGAGCCTGCAGGCTCTGCCACTGGTCTCTGCTTTGGAGTCAGGTGGACCTGGTCGTAATTGAGGTCCCCTCACTCATGACCTGTGTTGCACCAGTCATTCCCTTTAACTGCTCTGGCCTCAATGGCCTCATTTACAAAGTAGCCATGCTGTGTCCTACCTCAGCCTGCTGTTAAAAGCAGTAAGTCAGGACCCTATAGGTAGGAGGGTAAATGAACAGGAAATATGTTGGTGTTCCTCCAGGAAAGAGAGGCTAGCTATGTTTTCAAAGTCTTGGCTCTCCTTAAAGTAGATAACAAACCAAAGGAAAATAAACTAGTTAAAAAAAATGAATGAAGAAAATAGTTGTGGGTTATGATATACACTAGGAGGATGTGATAGAGAAGAACAAGGTTATCTATTTGAAGAGGTGGTAGGTAAAGCTACGCTGAAGAGGAGATAAATCAGATGAAATACAGTGAGGGTTGTTTTAATCATGTGGCAGGGATTGGGAGGGCCTCCGATAATGACTGAGGCATCTGGGAGGTCTGGAAAGATTTCACTGGAGAGAAAGAATGGAATGATGATGGCATTTCTTTTGCCTGAGGGTGGCGAGGCCAAGCATGCCATGTACATTTCCAGTGTAGAGCTTAGCACCATGAGTAGAACGTGATATGTGCAAACACATCTGGTTTCTTTGCCTCTCTTTTGTTATCATCTCCTACTATGTGGCAGCATAAGGGCAGCCAAGGGAGGGCTAGAGGATTAAAACGTTCTCCTATCATTGGAAAAAAAAATATGCCAGTAATGCAATTGGAATCAACACTTAGCTTTCTCCCTTCCCACCAAAAAAAAAAAAAAAATAGGGTTTTAATTTTAACATCAAAATTTGATGAGCTGAATATGCAGCATTGCCTGGGTCGATATCTGCATTTCAAATGCATTTACTGTCATTACTGAAAGAATCTCCACTTGGTGAACCATTAAGACCAAGCACTGAGTAAATGAGCTAAATCATACCTAGGGTAACCTGTCTGCAAGCCCTGTTGGGAAAAGATTCTCTTCCTGCAAGTGGGGATTGTTAAAGAAATGTTTCTGGAAAATGACCCTTCCAGGAAGGAGGAAGTGCTAATCAGAACACTAAATGGAGGCAAGGAAGGGGGAACATAGCAAATATATTGGGATGTGAATAAACAGAGCCAAGTGAGCCTTGCCTCTGTGTCCCCAACCAGCTGTGTGACCATTTAGTCCACAGTCAGTTGTTGAGCACCTACTATGTGCAAGGCAGTGTTCTAGGCACTGAGGATTTAGTAGTTAACAGATGAAATAAACAGATAAACCTTTGCCCAGTTGGGGCTTACAATCAGGTAGTAGGAGATTGTTACAGACTAAATGTTTGTGTCCTTCCCAAATTCAAATGTTGAAGCCCTAAACCAGATGGTGTTTATACATGGGGTCTTTGAGAGGTAGAGTTGGATGAGGTCATGAGGTGGGGCCCTCATGATGGGATTAGTGCCCTTAAAAGAAGAAATACCAGAGGCCATGTGCTCTCTCCTGCACGCGTGCTCGCTCGCGCGCTCTCTCTCTCTCTCTCTCTCTCTCACTCCCATGCATGCAGGAAGAGACCTCGCACTAGAACCCAATGATGCTAGCACCCTGATCTCAGACTGCAGCCTCAAGAACTGCGAGAAAATTAATTCCTATTGCTTAAGCTATCCAGTCATTAGTATTTTGTTATAGCAGCCCAAGCTAAGAGAAAGATGAACAGTAAATAAATACTTAAAAGTGTATAGCAGGGGCTTCCCTGGTGGCACAGTGGTTGAGAGTCCGCCTGCTGATGCAGGGGACACGGGTTTGTGCCCAGGTCCGGGAAGATCCCACATGCCACAGAGCGGCTGGGCCCGTGAGCCGTGGCCGCTGAGCCTGCGCCTCCGGAGCCTGTGCTCCGCAACAGGAGAGGCCACAACAGTGGGAGGCCCGCGTACCGCAAGAAAGAAAAAAAAAAGTGTATAGCATGCCAGCTGGTGGGAAATGCTCTGGAGTAAAGGGGCAGGAGGTTGTAATGCTGGCAATAGATGGTAGGAGGGGAGGAGCTGTGATTTTTAAATCAGGTGGCCAGGAGAGGCCTCCCTGAGCAAAGGGTGTTCAGAGCATAGAAGTTAAAAGCACAAGCTTATTAATTTTTTCAACTGTCACTCATATGGTTCTAAATCTTAGCACCACCCATTACCAGCTGCATATTAGGCCATTGTTTCGCAAACTGCCTTGCACAGAGTAGGTGCTCAATAAGTCAAATTTTAGCATGCATCAGAATTGTTTGGAGGGCTTTAAACTCATATTTCTGAGTCCACCATCAGAATTTCTGATTCAATTAGGTCTGGGGTCAGCTGGAGATTCTGCACTTTTCCCAAGTTTCCAGCCAATGCTGTAGGACTGGGGGCTACACTAAGAGCTGTCACTCATCACCTTAGCTTCTGCAGGTGTAAGCTGGAGATGAGAATGCCTCCATCACTAGGGGGCTGTCAGCGCCAGACACACGGTTACTTCTCAGTAAGTGATGCTGCTCCTGGTGTTCTCATTCTTATTAGCAAAGGGTCAGCTATGCAAAGGCTCAGTGAGGGGACCCCCACCTGTCTTGAGGGTTCGGGGGTCACAGAAAGATTACGAGAGATGACGCTTGAGTCTCAATGGGTATCTGTGCATTAGCTGAGATGAAGGATGGAGAGGATGACCTTGGGGAAGACCTTCTGAGCAGGGGTCCTGCAGAGGCCTGGCAGTGAGGAAAAGCACTGCATGTTCAGGGAGCCGTGAATGTGATGTACGTGTTGAGGCCCACGGAGAGATGAAGAGCTTATGTGGGGCTTGGCAAAGCATCTCGGTTCTACCCCGACACCATGAGGCCCCAGTCAGGGTTTGAGCAGGAAGGCGTGTGACTATCAGATTCAGTGTGAGAGTGATTTCCTGGAAGGGTGTGGAGGAAGGGCTGGAATGGAACAGCTGTGTCTGGTGGCTGGGAGACCAGTGAGGAAGATGGGGCCACAGTTGATGTTGGGGCAGGTTGCACAGTGTGCTAGAGTGCCTACCTCGGGGGAGTTGAGGGTCAAAATCAAGCCCCTGGTCCAGTCACAGAGGGAAGTCAGCTCTTTCTAATTCATATGCCCAGGTGGATCACCGTTTTCTAATTTATACATGAACTAGCTGTGGAGGCTTGCCAGTTGTCTTAGTCTGTTCAGGCTGCTATAACAGAGCATCATAGGCTAGGTAGCTTCTGAACAGCAGAAATTTATTTCTCACGGTTCTGGAGGCTGGGAAGTCCAACCAAGATCGAAGCACCAGCAGATTCAAGCCCACTTCTTGGTTCATAGACGGGCTGTCTTCTTGCTGTGTCTTCATATGGTGGAAGGAGCGGGGAAGGGAGCTCTCTGGGGTCTCTCTTATAAGGGTATTAATCCCATTTATGAGGGCTCTGCCTTCATGATCAAGTCACCTTCCAAAAGGACCTCCCTTCCAAATACATTTGAATGGAGGGGACATAAACATTTAGTCAATAGCAGCAGTTTTTACCCGAAAGAGGCTAAATTAATTCATTAGCAGTGGAAATTGAAAGGAGAGCACGTAGCTGGGGAAGAGTAGAAATGACTGGACCAACTCTTTTTTTAACAGATGAAGAGTCAAGGCCCAGAGATGCTAAGTAATTAAGATGACATCACACAGCTCACAAGTGACAGAGCCAGGATTAGAACTCAAGCCTCCTGTCTCTAGGTTCTAGATTCTTTCTATAAAGCCCAGACAACCTAACAGAACTCCTCACAGGGTCTGAGCCACAATTGATAATCCTCATTATCAATGAAGCCAATGCTGGGCCTCATTAAGACCTCTCCAAAATGACACCAGACTAGCCCCACAGGAACAGAACTCGTTCGTATGCAGGGGACTTAACGGTATCATAAACTCTCCAAGGAGAGGAGTCTTCATTTGTTTTGTTCACTGATATACAGGGTCAGAAGGGACCCATGAGGAGACACTTACTATGGTGAACATAGCTGGGTAAATGTGGAAAAACTAACCTTGCTGCACCTTTGTTGGTGCAGAGTACTTACATAATAAACACTTGTTTTTTTTAAAATAAATGAAAAGAAGAAATAACATGCAATTGGCATTTCAAACGGGGACATACAGGGGAGGGGCCACACATATGAGAGCACAGAGCTGGGCATTTAACCTAGTCGTGTTTGATATTAAATGCGTTTTGATGTCTTCGAGGCTTGTACCACCAAAGGTCAGCTCTTGAAAACTCAGCAAACGAAAAATCAATCAGCCCTGCGCAATGTGTTGTGAACTTCACAAGCCTGGGTTCCAGCCGCACTTCCCCAAATATTTCACACTCTTTTCGCCCGCATGCCCTTGAAATGGCCCCTTCCAGCTCCTGGTGTAAGTCTCCACCATCACCTGTCCTGGGAGTCTCAGATTTATTCCTCTAGCCCCAGCCAATCAGCACTTTCTCTGGGGAGCCTTCTGTGAGTCATGCTCACCACATTAGTTGTTTCCTTCTCTGGGTTTTCTCGACATCTCTCTATTGCTTTAGGTGTATTGTAACCTAATTTACCTGCTCACGTGCCCATAGCTCTCTATTCATCTCTGTATACACAGTGGCTAGAAGTGAGCCTGCCAGTAATGATTGGTTGCATAGATTGAGTGGATGGGTCAGTGGGTGGGTAAGTAGATGGATGGATAAAGGGTTTGCTTTGTGGTCAAAAAAGAGAGCCATGCTGCTATACCCAGCAGGCCTTGAACACTTGCACGAAGAAGGTTCGAGGTGTCCACAAGCTCAGACCAAATCCCTGGGAGTTCACACCTTCCCCAGCCGCCTCCCTGGTCCTCAGTCCCCACCCTACTCTTCCGTTGCCTGTACCAGTCCTGTCCTACTCTCCTGGGAGGTCCACCTGGCTCCAGAATGCAGTGAGACACACCCCATTGTCTGTCAAAGCACAATCTGATGCCCTGGACCAAAATGAACAGTGACACCCCTTCCACTATGGAAGCAAGACTGGACAAAGGAAGCAGGAGAGAAAAGCCTGCCGATACCGGCTCCCGCTTCTCCACACCGCCGTGTCCCTGAGTCCTTCCCAGGCAGAAGTGCATTAACTAGATCAGCAGTCCCCAACCTTTCTGGCACCAGGGACCAGTTTCGTGGAAGACATTTTTTCCATGGACAGTGGGGGGGGGCAGGGAATGGTTCAGGCGGAAATGTGAGCAATGGGGAGCGGCAGATGAAGCATTGCTCCGCTCACCCGCCACTCACCTCCTGCTGTGCGGCCCGGTTCCTAACAGGCCGCGAACTGGTACCGGTCCATGGCCAGGAGGTTGGGCACCCCTGAACTAGATGATAAACTGGTCGCATAGGACAAGCATTCTTCTTAAAGCCCCAGGAACTCAAGAATTCTGAGCAAGATTGTTCTTCCCAAACACAGTGCATTTGACAGCAATAGACCCAAATTAGTAGAATCACAAACAATTTATCTTTGCAAGGACATGTAGAGACCAGTTCTAAAGCTTTGGACTGCATCCAAAGTGTTCATATGTTTGCTCACTTTCAATAAATACTCAGTGGTCTCTACTAAGGGCTGAGAATACAGATACCAGCTCATTGAGTGGAGTCAGCAGATCTAGCAACATGACTAAAGTGAGACAATGAGACTTACACTCGTAGGAACTCAGTAAATGTGTTGAATAAATTCATAAATTAATAAACCAAATGAAATTCCAATATGTTCCTATAACATCACTGCTGTTTGACAGAATACACTGACTATTTTCTCTCACCCAACCGATAAAAATTCTTTTTCTTTATGGAACACATCCTGGTGTCTTTGCCCCAAGAAGATTTGTAGGCTCTCTCCTCCTCCTTACCACTGTCCTGGTACATTCCTCCCATGCTCCGGTCACCTTACTCTATAGTAAGCGGTTGCTAACATGTGTCTTTTCCACTAGACTCTGCATTTGTTGAAAACAGGGTTGTTCTCATTCATCCATCTAAGCGACTCCATGTTCTTACACAGGGCCTGGTCTAGAGCAGGCACTCAGAAAATGTCTTAAGTTACTGTTGGATTTTTAACTCTCCTAAAGTATTAGGGAGGGAGGGAAATGTTTGTTATTATTCCTATCACGGACATGAAAATACTAAGATGCAAACGTCTTCAGGAGCATTTCCACCCAATCGCCTTGTGGTAGAGTAAGAAGCGGAATCCCTGTCCTGAGGCTGTGTCCAGAGGTCTCCACCCTTCCTCCCTGCTCCAGCCTGGGATCCCATCTCACAGAACACCGCTCTTTTGTTCGGGAAAGCTTGCTAATAGACCTTCTGAGGTGGAAACACACAAGTTCCTGAGCTTGCTTTTAGGTGGCCAGTGAGAGCCAAGTTGCTGTGCATACTAAAGTAACAGGATATTTTACTTTTCTCTCCAGTGGTTAAGGACAATAGGAAGTGGGGGGTCTCAAGGGCTAAAAGGAAAATTGGAGATGGTGCAGAAGGAGGCTGGCTACAAGGTACACTGACTCTGAGCGAAAGTGAGCCAAACCTCTGCTCCCCAAGTATACTAGACTAGTGCACATTGGATGCTCCCCAGCTACAGGCAGCCTGCAGCTGTGTGTGTTCAGGCGCAGTGCACACAGGGAGAGGTTACATGAAATCCAGATTGCAGACTCGTCTCAAAAGAGCAGAAGTTGTGACAACCCAGGTCTGCTGCACTGAAGCAGGGTTGTTGCTGCCGCCTTTTGTCTGTATGAGGCCTGCACTCTCTGGTTTGCAGCATCACTCCCTACCATTTCCTCATGCTACCCTGGCCCACTTGACTCATTTGCACTGCCTCCCTGACACCTGGAGGCCTTTGAGTTCACAACCTCTGCACCAGAGGCAAATGATGACCCCTGAGAGCAAAGGACAGAAACTTTAGTTTCTGCTCTCCTAGGGGCAGACATCTAGCCAGGCGGCAAATGTCGTCGCAACCTGTGAGGTCAGAGGGGGACAGAAAATTATTATCCCATTTCTAAGGTTAATGAAACTGAGGCTCAGATAGGGTATATCTCATGACCATGGTAACAATGCAAGTAAATGGCACAGCCAGGATTCAGATCCTGGTTGATCTGATTTCAAACTCTGTTCTCTGTCTGAAACTCCTCAAAGGGCATAGGGTTAATTCCTTCCCCACCCCGCCCCTTGAATACTGACCCAGAAGGTCTAACTCATTTGCATATTAATTGAATGTGGTCTGAGAGAAGGGTCACTGGTTCCCCTGTGCAGTCTAACGTCACATTTTTAAAATCCTAGATAAACCAATGTGTCATTTGCTGGTTCTTCTTGGTTAAGGGAAGGAGAAGGGGAAATAATTAAGTTACCTGGGTGCTTGGACTTCGATGTTCAGACTACTAATTTTTCAAGGCAGGGAACTGATCATGGGGCGGCAGGAGTGATGCTTTAGTACATCAAACCCCCCTGCTTGTTGCAGACATGACAGGGGAAGTTACATCTAAAGAGGAGGATGTGTATAATTAAATGTCAAAACGTATTGTGAAAAATGGTTTTTGACTCCTCAAATCTCCCGGCAGGATTAAAAAGAGAAACTCTCTAATAAAGCTGGTTCCGCCTCACAGGAGGCCAGGAAGTCGTTGCTGGCAGCCGAGACCTGAGGACAAGCGGCCTAACTGTTGGCAGCCTGTGCTTCTCCTTCCCAGGAGAGAACAGCCAAAGGCAATGAGGCCTTACCATGTGTCAGGCTCACAAATGCATGTCCGCACTCGGTCTTTGCAGTCACTATTCAATAGGTGATTTACTTCCATTTTACAGATGAAGAAAACTGAGGTTCTGAGAGCTTTAGTAGCCTGCTATTTGCGTTCCCTTCCCTGAACTCTCTGCTTCTGCCAATAGCCAGCTACTTCCTACACAGATCCCATAAGTCACAGTTGGGGGTTGGGGGGAAGGTTTAGAAACAAACAAAACTGTAAACTGTGAAGACTTCCATAGACCTGGGTTCAAGTCCTGGCACTCCAGAGGTGCACGCTTGGGACATTTTCTCCAGCCTCTTTGGGACTCATCTTCCCCATCTGTAGAGCAGAAAGCTGGACTTCCAGAGTTCTCATGAAAAGTAAATGAAATAATATACATCAGTGCTTTAAGTGAAATCATATCTATGAGTGCCTGGCATACAGTAGGTACTCAGAAAGGGGTACTGAACTCCCATTACTCATTTAAAGTGGTTGCTTCTCAGATTTTTCCTGAGATCAGTTTAGAGACTTTTCATTTCTTCTAGTGGAATGAATGATTTTGTCCCCGTAAATAGGGTCTCAGTCCTTGGCCAGCAGGAGACCGTGGCAGAGAGCAAGCCTGAGTGATGTCATGGCCTGATCCCTGGGCTGGGAGTCAGCTGGACCTAGGTGTGGACCCTGCCTTTTCCACTTGGTAGCTGTGGGTCATGGGCCGAGTTCTCATCTGAAACAGCAACCTCAGTTTTACTGAAACTGAGAAACCTTCATCTCTCAAATCATTCAGCAGAGCTAATAACCACTCCACAGGAGGGTGGCAAAGATCAAATGAGATAAGACTCTTTAGTAAGAAATTGAGGGAAGGGGTGAGGCCCAGTGGAAGCTCTTCTCTGAAGACAGGGTTTTACCCCCTTTGAGGGAATGGATAGCAGTTGCTCTCAAGCTTTTGAGAGTCACAAACACTTTGCAAACCCAGTGCCAATCGTGGACCTCCCCTCACCACATGTATGCAGTGCATAGAAGGCATATGTGTACTATTTCAAGGGTTCGTGGGCCCCCCAAAACCCATCCATGACTCCCCAGGGGAACCTTTGGTTTGCCTCTGCTTCCCTCCCCATCCCACCTCCAAGTTGCCAAACCCCTTCCTCAGCTGTTGAGGGTGGGGACTGGGTAGGTCCCCCTGTGGCTGCTGATGCTTATTTGGGGGACCTGCTGGGATGCAACAGGAAGGTAGACAAAGCAACCACAGGTCCTCACCAAGCCAGCTGCCCACGAGGGAGCGCTAAAGAGAGACAGTGAGCCCTGAGAGATGTAATCCACGCTTACAAACCACTCTTCCCTCCATCCTCTCCTTCGGGGGTACTGTACTCAGAGAAGAAAGGACCAAGGAAGGGCTGGAGGCCAACAAAAGGCTCATCCACTAGGCCTCCACAGAACACGTACCGGAGCTACTGCTGAGAAGCGGAAGGGAGGTAGAGTTCTGGTAAACACAGGAACAACTCGAGCCACGAGTGCCTCCAAACTGGGAACTGTGCCTTCCCCCCGCCTCTGTCACCAATGCCCAGCACAAAGGTACACAGAGTCAGTGGATGGAGGGATGACCTTCCAGCGAGATTTAAAATGTCCGAGGATATAGATCAGATTCAGGTATCAGAGATGAGTCGAACAAGATATCCTTCAAGTCAAATTTTGGTTCCAAGCGTTGTGTTAAGTGCCGTCTTTGTCTAATTACCTGGACCATCTTGCCGGACCTCACCCCAGACGCACAGAATCAGAATCCGCTGGGGTGGGAGTGTGTGTGTGTGTTTTGTGGTGTAATTTTCCCAAGTAATGTATGTAGCCTGGCTTGGGCGTGACTTCTCTGTTTATTTTGTGAGTGGAGTGTGATCATAAAGGTTTATCTTGGTAGCATGATGAATCTAGGTTCAAGTCCTGCCTTAGCCACTGAATAGCTGTGTGACATTGAACAAGTTACTTGAGATAACTAACTCTAACCCTAACCACACTTACCTCATCTATGCAATGAGGTAAAGACGCAGTTAACACAAAGGCATTGTAAAGGTTCAATAGGATCCTGAGAAGAAAGTGTCCAGCCTCCAGCCTGGCACCAGGCAAGTTTCCATTAAGTACTGAGTGTTACCGGCGGTGGCAGGGCCAGTAGTAGAGAAATGCTGAGAGATTCACAGTAACCACAGGAAGCTGGCAAGCAGGTGGTCACAATTCCTATTTTAAAGATGAGCAAACCGATGCTCACCATGGAGATGAGGCTCAATGGTGGAGGCCAGGACGTGCCCAGACATGCTGGCTGACTCAGGAGCCCACACTCCGGGCTCTTGCTCTTTGGAGCTCTTCCAGTAGGAACAGCTTGTTGTTGTCACGCATGGAACTAGGACCCACACACACACCCGGGATGTAACTCAGACAGGCCTGGGGGGGACTGGGCTGCACACCCCAGGACACAGCTCAGATTGCCCTGGGGTGTGAGTTGGGCCAGACCTATCGTGGGGGGAACCCTTTTCCACGAAGGATCCCCCTGCACCCTCGTGAGTCTTGGAACGGACTGGGCCACTCATGTTAAGTGGCGTGCCGACACCACTTGGTGCAGGAAGATAGCTTTATCAGAGGAAGGGTCAAATGCAATAAAATGCTTGGAGGCTTTGGAAAAAAACATTAGAAACATTTACCATGACATTATTGACAACCTGGTTAATAAGCCGCCTGGACTAGAGTAACACTGCTGGGCTCAGCAGATTTCCCTGCAGGGCTTCTCCCCCCTCCTCCTTCACTTGTGTTGCCAGTGTGTTTGGTGTGGGCCTCCTGCAGGATGGCTGTGACTCTGGCCTACATCAGGAGGGTTCTCCCCTTCCAGGCTGAAGCCTTTCAAGGGCAAGGGCTCGTTCTTTTCCATCTCTGTATCTCCAATACGTAGCCCGTGTATTGGCATTTGATGGTACTAAATAATGAATCACGTGAAGACTATTTCTTTTAGAAATTTACTTTCTTAAACACGTCTCCACTCATATTTTGTCTCCTTCCATTCCTCTCTTCTCTTCTTTATTTCTTTCTTCTCTCCACTCTCACCCCAAAGGATCCATTTTCACTCTCTGGCTCTCTCTAACAAAATAATCTAATGAATTCACACACACACACACACATTTTTAATTAAAAATAAAGCTGGAAAGAAACTTTAAACTTCATTTGGGAGTCCAATTGTTAGTAATAATATTAGTTTGATTATTTTTAACTATTTAATGTATTTTATGTATTGTAGAATGATGCTAATACTAATGTTGCTGGGAAGCACAATTTTTAATGTAAGAAAAAAGATATAAAGGGTAAATTTTTAAAAGCTAGTAAAGATCTTGGCAAATATAAAGAGGTTATGTAATTAAAAAAAAAAAAAAGAACTCACAGAGTAAACTCCAACAGTTAAGTGAATCTGTCTGAATCTTGCAGGGTTACAGGGTGATTCTCCCCCATCCCCACTCCCTGGAATTCAGAGGACATATGTATTAGCAGAAGCATTCTCCTGTTAGACCGAAGGCTTGGGCTTATCCCTTTGGCCATGAAACTATAACCATTTGTAGACATAATTCTAAAGTCAGAGGTGCTAAATTGGCAATAATTTAGTTCACTGTGATGGTGAGCATGGCCATATCTCTCTGGACCTCCAGGTGTTGGTAGGTATAAATGGGGGTAAACATAGCGCCAACATCCCAAGGCTGACACAGGATTGAATCACAGAATAGACTCGTAGGTACTTCTAAGGGAAGCAGTTCTAGCTTTTTCAGGCTTCTCAAATTCAAGGTGCTGCCTCCTGGGTGGTACTAGTACATTTTTGAAATGCAACATCTAATTCATAGAACACGTGTTGAGTGTCCAATGGGGAAAAGCACTCTCTAGGCACATAGATAAGAGAGATGACAAAGAACATGGCCCTTCCCTCCAGCTACACACTGACTCTTAAAGGAGGAAAGAACAAACTTAAAAAAACAAAACAAAACAAACAAAAATCTCTAATGGAAAGTACAAGGTGATTACCGCTTTGGAAATAAAACTGAGGGGTCATCTTAGAAAGAGCCGTAATACAGCTCTAGATTGTATTGTCACTCCCAAACTTTGACGCTCTGTGCCTCGGAGGATTATACTCCCCCACCACATTGATGGCAGCCTTGGTCATGTGACTTACCTGTCCAAGGAAATGTTAGTGGAAGTGAGTGTTCTAGTTGTAAGTAGAAGCTTTAAGATCAGTATGTGATTCACCACGTTCTCTTTTTCCTTCTGCGCTGAGAACTGGCAATGGAGTTGAGCTGCAGCTGACCTGCAATGGCCGTAGAGAATGAGTGAGGAAAAGCAAACCCTTTGATATCATAAGCTACTGAGATATCAGGGTCATTTGTTACTGCAGCATAACCTAGCCTATTCTGACAGACACAGAATACGAGACAAGAGAATCCCAAGGTAGAAGAAACCACTGAAGCAAAGGCTTAGAGGCAGATGCCATATAGGTATCTCATGGACTGGTTGTTCAGACAGTCTGTACTGGAAACGCAGTGGATAACTAAGTTGTGTGTGGCCAAGAACACACACTCAAGGAGTTTTGACCTCATTCCATACTCCGTGAGGAGCCATAAAATCATTTGGACAGGAGGGTGATAGGATCAGGAATCCTTCCTCAAAGCCATAGAAAAGCATATCCAGTGACCCTGCAGCTGATCCACCAGCCGGAAGGGCTGAGAAGCCTGCAAACTTTGGAGTGTATAAACCATATCAGCTTTGAAATCATCAGCAGGGTAGCGCATACAAACCCATAGCAGCAGAGGCCAGCTTAAACCCTCAGCCCAGAGATATTTATGTGCATGCCCACAGTAGTCTAATTACTCTGTATGAAGTACCATGGACGAAAATACCCTTCAAGATTATAACAGGTTTAATTAAATGCACAGTGAAATCCGCTTAAGATGAGCTAATTGGGTAGCACCTGATTTTCCTTCCCGCTGCATCTGACAGACACGAGGGCATTCCAGGGAAAGGGCAGCACGTAAAGGGATGTTGAAGGAGACAGGAGTCAGAAGCTGGTGCCTTAGCAGCCACAGCAGGACTGAGGTTCCCCAAAGGCAGCAAAGTGGAGCTGGGGAAGGCTGGGAACACGCCCAATGACAACAGTTCTCTCCCACCCTAGAGGGGACATGATTCTAAACCTACTCCCACCTCTGTTCTTCCCCAGCTCAGTAATAGCAACTCCTACCTTCTATTCTTCAGGTCAAAGACACTGGATTCATCCTTGGTTCCTCTTTCTTTCCATCACACCCCGTATTTGTTCTAACAGCCAGTTGCATCAGCCTGGTGTTCAAAATACAGAACACTTCTGAATATTTCTCACCACTCCATCACACCTGCCCTGGTTCAAGTCACCATCATACATCATCTAAATGACCGACACAGCCTCCCAACCAGTCTCCTGCACCTCCATCCCAGCAATCTACTCTCAGCACAGTAGCCAGAGTGACCCTCTTTTTAAAGCATAAGTCAGTTCATGTCACTCATCTGCTCCAGGCCCTCTAAGTGCTCCCACCTCATTCAAAATAAAATCCAGTGAAGGTCCTTACAGTGACTTACAAGCCTCTGTATTGTTTCCTCCACACACAAAGCAGATTCTAAAATGGGGGTGATTAGGAGTTTGGGATTAGCAGATACAACCTACTATATATAAAATAGATAAACAACAAGGTTCTACTGTACAACGCAGGGAACTGTATTCAGTATCCTGTGATAAACCATAATGGAAAAGAATATGAAAAATAATATATATGCATAACTGAATCACTTTACTGTACACCAGAAACTAACACAACATTGTAAATCAACTATACTTCAATTTAAAAATTAAAATTAAAATGGAGGTAAAGGTTCTGATGGATGAGCTGCTTCACCTTCACTAGGTGAGGCAAGTCCTAGACTTCTGGACTAATACTGCCCTGAACTGGACATAGACACAAAAACAAGAATTTTTGCTCAGTAAGTTTCCAGTCTTGTTGGCAAGAGAGACACTTAAGCTCAGATATTAGAAAGCAGTGTGACCACTGGTAAAGTTTCAAGGGAGTGTCAAGAAGAAGCACCTAGTCTAGTCTGTGGGGAAATCAATTTTGACAGCCATCAGTTTTGTTTAAAGTTGATTCTTTCTGCAGTGACATTCATTATGAATTAGATAAGAAACTAATAGATTTGTTTACTGTTTAGTTAATTCATGAGTAAGCTATAATACCTGTCAGACATTTCAGGATCATACTAAAGTCTAGGTCAGCCCCACTGCATTTCTAATCCAATCATTCCAACCCATTCTCATACTACATATAATAAGAATACATAATGGGGAGTGGATAGGCTCTTCAATAAATGGTATTCGGGATTCACCATGTATTGTGCATGGAATCCACATGCAAGAGAATGAGATTGGACCGTTATCTTCTACCACACATAGAAAGCAACTCAACATGGATTAAATGTAAGACCGAAAGCCATAAAACTTGTAGAAGAAAACATAGAGAAGAAGCTCCTTGCCACTGATTGTTTGGATATGGCACCAAAAGCTTAGGCAACAAAAGCAAAGATAAATAAGTGGTAATATGTCAAACTAAAAAGCTTCTGTACAGCAAAGAAAACACTCAACAAAATGAAAAAGCAGCCTACGGGTTGGGAGAAAATATCTGTCAACCATGAATCTGATAACGGGTTAACATCCAAGGAGCTCATACATCTCAATATCATAAAATCAAACAACTCAGTTTTAAAAGTGGACAAAGTACCTAAATAGACATTTTTCCAAAGAAGATATGCAAATGGCCAACAGGTACATGAGAAGGTATTCAACGTCACTGATCATCAGGGAAATGCAAGTCAAAACCACAATAAAATATCACTCACAGCTAGTAGGATGGCTATTACCAAAAAGATAAAATGTAACAAGTATTAGCAAGGATGTAGAGAAAAGGAAACCCTTGTACACTGCTGGTGGGAATGTAAATTGGTTCAGCCACTATGGAAAACACCTCAAGAAACTAAAAATAGAACTAACGTATGATCCAGCAATCTCTCTTCTGGATATATATATATATATATATATATATATATATATATGCACAAAGGAAATGAAATTAATACCCCCAAAGAGATATCTGTACTCCCATGTTCACTGCAGCACTATTCACAATAGACAAGACTTGGAAACAACCTAAGTGCCCATGGACAGCTGAATGGATAAAAAAATTGTGGTATATATACATACACAGCCTTAAAAAAGAAGGAAATCCTACCATTTGCGACAACACGGATGAACCTGGAGGACATTACGCTAAGTGAAACGAGCCAAACACAGAAAAAAAATAACCGCATGATCTCACTTATGTGTGGAATCTAAAAAAGGCACATACATAGAAGAGAGCTAAATGGTGGTTACCAGGGGTGGGGTGCTGGGGGAAATGGGGAGATGTTGGTCAAAGGGTACAACGTTGGAGTTCCATATGATGAATATGTCTAGAGATCTAATGTACAGTATAATGACTATAGTTAATAATACTGTACTGAATACTGGAAACTTGCTAAGGGAGTAGATAACAAGTGCTCTCCCCACAAAAGAAGCAAAAATATATATATAAAACTATGTGATGAAA
Source organism: Tursiops truncatus (assembly GCF_011762595.2). Taxonomy (NCBI): domain Eukaryota; kingdom Metazoa; phylum Chordata; class Mammalia; order Artiodactyla; family Delphinidae; genus Tursiops; species Tursiops truncatus. The sequence continues at coordinate 51,944,283 of NC_047041.1, forward strand.
TAGATATATTAATTGGCTTGACTGTAGTATTGATTTCAGTATGTATACGTATATCAAATCATCGTGTTGTATACCTTAAATATATACAAATTTTATTTTAAAAATATAAATTAAAAAAGTAAAACAAAACAAAAAAGCAGCAAAGGCAAAGTGTTCAGGCCCAGAAAACAAGATCAGAATGCCCTGCTTTCCGTTTCCTGGTACATTTCTCTTATAACAGGGTCTTTCGAGGGGTCTGGCCAGAGAGTTGGGCAGGTCATGCCAACCAGCTCCACAGGTCAGATGTTCCCTGGATGGCAGGAGAGGGAAATGTACCTGCTGAAGCAAAATTCCATGAAGCCAGTTACCCCAGAAGCACTTGTAAGGGGACACGGACCTCACTGTAGCCGGTATAAAGGGCTGGTCTCGGCACTGGACACACAGTAGATACTCACTAAATAGCTCAGAGTTGCACAAAGAGGGGCTCCCTTCCCAGTCTCCAGACTTCCCCAAGGGAGATGGAGGAGTGTGGTCTGCATTAGCATCAATTTATTCAGCGTAAATATAAAATAAAATCAGTCACAGTCCCCCTGCCACTGGGCCCCTGACTGACAAACACATGGGCCGCTGGAATGGAGATAAAAGGTCAGCAGGACCCCTTTGCCACATACTTGGAAAGTCAGAAGCACGATAAAAGTGCTGCTATTGTCATTTTTTCCATCATGTGGTGTTTTGAGTTGTTTTGTTTGAGTTTCTGCATAGTTTATCGTTAGTTATAAATCTGTAAAGTTTGGTAGAGATACAGAAATGTTAACACACACACAGCAGAGGGAAGGGAACATTTATTTAAGCTTCTTATTCAGCAAACTTGTATTGAGCATCTTTATGTAATATGTCAGATGCCTAGCTGGGCACTTTTAAATGTGCAACAAGGGAGCCATCGAACTTCGTCATCTAAACCAGGACAATTTGTGGCTAAAGGGGGCACTATTAATATTTACATCTGGGTGACTGGCGTAGACCAGGACTGTCCTGGTCAAACCAGAGATGCAGCCCTCTATTTGTGTGTCAATCACGTATTGTTACCCTGAACAAAGCCCCGTTCTGCCTCCCATTTTACCACTGAAGATGCTGAGACTCAAAGAGAGTTTGTGATGTCCTGAGTCACTGATTTGCAACCAGGACTTTCCCTCTAAAAGCTTATGCTGGGGACTTCCCTGGTGGCACAGTGGTTGGGAGTCCGCCTGCCGATGCAGGGGACACGGGTTCATGCCCCTGTCCGGGAGGATCCCACGTACCGCAGAGCGGCTGGGCCCGTGGGCCATGGCCACTGGGCCTGCGCGCCCGGAGCCTGTGCTCCGCAGCGGGAGAGGCCACAACAGTGAGAGTCCCGCATACCGCAAAAAAATTAAAAATTAAAAGCTTATGCTGACTTCATCTCACGTGGCAAAAGTAACCATAATACAACAGAAAAGTGACACAAGTTCAACGTAAGGTGACAAAGAAAGAGGAAACACATCTAAAAGAGAAATCAGAGAAAACATGGTGGAGGAAGTAGCGTTTCTATCTGCTCCTGAGAGGTGGGGAGGATTTAGGCTCACTGAGGTGGAGCTTGCACTTACTAAGGGAGGGAGAATAGAGAAAAGGAAAAGGGAAGGGCAGGTGCTGGCGTATGTAAGACCTCCCAGGGAAAGCAGGTTCCTGCCACCCAGGATGGCCAAAGGAGAGGATCCGAATCAGTGACCTCTGACTTTTTCCTGTGTTCTCAGAGAAATAGAAGCAAAGTAAGCTACACAATGTGCAAGGTCCAGTGCAACACGAAAATGCAGGGCTTTCTGTTCAAAAAGTACTAAGAATTTCAAGAGGGTACCATCAGAACATTAAACCGAGCTTGGGGTCCGTCTAAGCATGGGGCCCACGAGACTGCACGCTTGCGGAGCTGACCTTCCAGAGAAGGCTCGTTTTGCCTAAATTCTTACTGAATCTGAGCTGAGTAGAAACAGCCTGAAACACCCACTTTGGTCCAGGCAGCAGAGTAGGGAGGAGATGAAAACCCATCCTCTGCCTCAGATAGGAGTGGAATTCCAGAGATGTGCCCAGTTGCCAGTTTGGAAGTATTACTTTCCAAGGCCTCATTCCTCCTTTCCAGCCCTGACAAGTGAAGAGGATCTTCACAGCACTATTTTTCTCATTATTTCCTCGTCTGCTTTCCTTTGGTTCATTCCCATTGTCAGTCAGTATATCTTTAGGATGCAGTTTTCATCTTGAGATCTGTGGCTTCAAAAGGGCCTTTTCATGGGTACCTGGCTGTTTTCTTCTTCCCTCCCAGTCCTAACAAATAGGCAGTCAGAAATCTGCACTTGAGATCAAGAAGGAGATAGGGAAATGTATCTGTCATAAAGCAGAGGCAGATTGGGCTCTGTTTCTGATCCCCAAAGTCTGGGCTGGACTCAGGGGATTCTCTGTGGGTCCTGGCAGACAAGCCATGGGCATTCCATAGGGCAGTACCACTTTATGCCATACTCCCCAGGAAGAGAAATTCAGATTTGCTGCAGAGCTCGTCTGCAGTGCCTGCCATTCAAGGGCTTTGTGAGCCAGCTCCTGGTCACCTGTCCTCGCTTCTCCCCTGCCCCTGCCTATGATGGATCTCAGGATCCACCCAGATATTTATCCCCAATTATTCCTTATACTCTGGGCTCATAACGTTGCTCCTGTTGTGTCCTCTTCTGGAATCACTTCACCTGCTTGATGGACAAATCCACTTTATCTCTCAAGGCCTGATGCAAACATCTCCAACTGAGTCTGACCTGAGTGCTCAAAGTGATCGCTTGCATTGATGGCACGAGGTGAGCATTTCCACCTGCTTCCTGAGCTCTTCGCTGAGGTGATCACTCTCCTGAATTCTCTCCGCATCTCTCGAGAACCTTCCTTCTTTATAATGTCATGGGCCCGTGCCTCTATCAGTTGGAAATCTGTTACAAATGACTGATAACTCCAATTCACACCACTGTCAGCAATAAAGGGAACGATGCTGGCCCTGAGCTCAGCTGAGGGCAATTTCTTGGCTGTCCTTCCTCTGGGTTGGCTCCACTCTCAGCCTGCCTCCCTCATAGTAGCAGAAGCTCCAAGTCTCATATCCTTACTTCCAACGGCAGTGCAAGCCCGGCTCCCCTCCAGCACTTTCCCCACCAAGACTTAGGGCTCATATTTTCTCCATGAATCAATTTCTGGACTGAGCTCTCTCTCTCCATAGCCAGGGGTGGATCCCCATCCAAACAACTTGGCCCGCAAGTAGGGAAGGATGGGGTCCTCTTGCTTCACAGAGAAGATGGATGCTGGTCAACAACGTGTAATCTGTCTCCCTTGCTAGATAATAATCTCCTTGGGATAGAGAGCATAGCTCTCACCTTGTACTCATTCACTTTATTCAACAAATATCTAAGGAGCCCCTACTATTTCCACGCAGCTTTGTAAGCCCTTGGGATTTTTAAAACATTAGACATAGTCTCAGTATTGCTAGAGCTGAAAGGCCATGCATTCAGTCAACTACTACTTGTTGAACACTTACAATGCAGCCAGGCCATGTGCTAGGTTTTGGAGATACAGCAGTTAATCGAACACACACCATCCCCACCCTCGTAGACGATAAACTAGACACCAAACCAAAAATTACAAATAAGCAAATAGACAGTTGTCCAGTATTACGGTGAAGCAAGGTCCAGGGCAGTTTGGGAGCACAGAGTCTCTTGACCCAGCTTTTTGCAGGGGTGGGGGGTGAGAAGGTGGAGCCAGAAAGACTTCCTGGAAAATGTACCACCTGCACTGAATTATTGGGGATTTGAGGTAATCCCCAGAGTATCTTATTTACTGTCTGGCATGGGATAGGTTTTCAATAAGTGATTGATGAATGAATGCATTAATATAAAAAATGTCCAAGCCTTTCCTTCAGGAAGGACAACTGAATTAACTAAGCCCTCATCACAGTGATCCACCCCAATGGAAGGGAGAGCTGTTGCTTGAAAAATCTGCAGATCATTTATTTTGGGTTTGAAAATGCATCACGATCCCTGTGCATCTTACTGTTTTGCCTAAGCTAACATTGAAAGGGGTTTATGCGTTGTGTCCTCACTAGAGTTGGTAAGAAGCAGCCAGAAGTAACTTAAATGAAAGGAAAAGATCAGTCTTGAACTGAAAGTGACGTGAGTAATAGATGAAGCGGATGGATCGGTTGCGATTCGCTGAAAGTTAACTGTATTGAGGGAAAAAAAATCCCCACAAAGCAAAATGAATTGCGTGTTATTGCCTCAACTGTAAAATCGGGATAATATCTACTTGTAGGATTGTGGGAATTGGAGGCTACTGAGTGCAAAGCATTCAGCTCTCGCCTGACACTTAATATTTTCTTGAAATATCACACCTGCTATTGCTGTTGTTGTTATTGTTGCTTTTATTGTTGATGACGTTGCTCTTGTTGTTCCCAAAATATGTTGCCTTCGTTCTTCCCTCCATCCCTTTATCCACAACGTCCCTTCATGCAGAGCTCCTTCCACCACCAGGTTAATTCCTATTCATCCTTCAAGTGACATTGCCTCCACTAAGCCTTTTCTAACCATCCCCTCCCCCAGGCTGGTGAGATGCTATCTCTGAGCCACCCTTGGACACAAACACTGATCACTCTGGACTCTTACTGCCTGGGCATGGGTCACTCTCCCCCACTGGTCTGGAACTTCGTCCGGGACAGGTAGTGGATGTATTTTTTGATCTTTATCTCCAGTCGGGAGCACGCATCCTGTGCTCTACACATGTTTGCGTAGTGAGTGAAAGAAAGAATGAATAAGCCACAGAAAACTATGTATTCATAAAATATTAGAACTAGAAGAGGCCTCAGAGATCATTTCATCCCGTTCATTTTAATTATAGAGAAGGAGAGGCAATGACTTGCCCAGGGTTACACAACAGGAAGGAGGATGGAACTAGACTTAAAACATGGGTCCCCCTGGGGCCCAGACACCCAGTCCAGGGCCTCTCTACTGCATCACGCTTGGTCCTGAACCTCAGGAAGACTTACCAAGGGTTTGAATTCATTAGGTCAAGCCTAGTGTATTATCTCATCAAGTGTGATCTGCTGTACACTCGCTCTGGGAGAAAATGATTATGTAGCCAAATAAGTTTTAAATATGTAGATAAATAAGTTAGACAGTAAAGAGCCCTGTCTAATTTTGTTTAACCCAATTTGACCACAGAATCCCTCCTCCTTAGTATTTCCTTTGTCTGCTTTTATTTGTTTCATTCTGACTTTTGCTTCATACACACTAGCATCCATGGAACAGTATTTTGAGAAATATTGACCATGCACAGGTAATCCTGGATGAACTGTCGTTTTCCATTGTCACAAGCCGTTATATCTGTAGATAACCTTAGGGAACATCTCCTCCTCCCTCATTTTACAGATAGGCGAACTGAGATCCAGGGAGGCAAAACAGCATTACCTGAATCACAGAGCGCAAATAGTGGCATATCCACGTTTTAATTGGTTTGGTCAAAAAGTGGTCTATTAATGCCGTAGGGCCCAGAACTTTCCCTCGATTGCTAAAGGCTTAAACAGTGACAGTTTTGGTCGTTGTGAGGTGAGTTTCAGGACTGGGCTAGGTGTCTGCTGCCTGATGCAGAAGTGTCTCTGGTAGGTATGTGAGGGTCTAGTTCACTCCCCTCTCTGCCGTGGTGACCTACTGCCCTGGGCCACGCTGCTACGATTCATTACAGTATAACTCCCCAGCCTGACAGCATGCCTTCCCATCAGTGACTTCTGATTGTTTTTTTCATAGAGTCAGACTTAACCTCATGACAGTTCTTAAGACCATTCTTGACATTTGAGGAAAAAAAGATTAAATAAAGAAGGTCAAAAGCCTTGCCTAACTAAGGTGTCACATTTAGTCAAAAAAGGAAGTGGCAAAAAATTTCCTGGTGTCCTGGAGCCACGTTTAAAAGGTCTTTCCAGTCTCTTCTACTCCTGTTCCCTACTCACATTGTCTTCCTCTTTTTTTTTTTTTTTTTTTGCGGTACGTGGAGCATAGGCTCCGGACACGCAGGCTCAGCGGCCATGGCTCACGGGCCCAGCCGCTCTGCGGCATGTGGGATCCTCCCAGACCGGGGGCACGAACCTGTGTCCCCTGCATCGTCAGGCGGACCGTCAACCACGGTGCCACCAGGGAAGCCCTGTCTTCCTCTTGATTTGTTTCTGAACCAGAATCAGATGTGTGCTTCCCAGTCTCTGTTGTTCCCCTTGACTGTGTGCCCTTTCCTTTTCTGAGTTTGCTAAAGCCTTAACCCTATTTCAAGACCTCATTCAAAAAGCCCCTTCTCTGTTAAACTTCACCCCAGCCATGAACTTGGCAGCTCACCTGCCTCCAGGTTGAAACGGATTGCATCTTAAAATTTCTGTTCACATCTAAGTCTTCCTCTCACAACTGTTTTCTTGGGTGCAAGATCTTGTTTTATCCTCTACTGCAACCTCTCTAAAACAGTGCCTTGGAATTCAGTAGAGCTCAAACACAGCCTTTGAACTAGGAAGACGGAATGGAATTCCAAGTACAGCACTGCCTAGTCGTTACCTTTCTGAATCTCAGTTTCTTCAAAGGCAAGATGGGGACAACCTTGCATAGCCTGCAGGGTACTTATGTTGCCCAAATGAGACAGCATGGGTGACTGATTTGCAAAGTGCTTTGGAACACACTGGGCAGCCAATGACTAATAGAAGACTAGTGTTAGCATCATACCCAACCAGCACCCTCATACATATATGTGCACACAGCACATCACGTCCTCTACCCTGACACCACCTTACGACCCTTACCCTTCTCCAAAGTCTTTGGAGGACCCTATGCGTTTCTCAGTTTAACTCTATGCCAGGAGCCCCAACGCACTCCCAACCTTCTTTACCTTAAATACCACTTCCTCCCAAGAGTCCCTCAGCACAGGTGTCAGAATTCACCATTCTATCCTCTATTCTAGCTTTTAACTATGTTTAAGTAGTCAGCTAGTTTATGAGTCTGTCATCCTCCTTGGATTAGATGTTTATTGCATGGTGACTAGCCCACTGTCAACACTCAGTAAAGAATGAATGAATGAATGCACTTATTTTTTTTTTTGAGGAAAAAATCCACAACTCCTCAAAAAATAAATCCCATTTAAAATTGTTTCCTCCAAATCATGGATTTTTAAAATCTACTTCCTGCTTCAAAAAAGGTTTATAATGCTTGTCGACAGGGTCGCTTCCTGGTAGAGCGTTTGGCACACCTTCCATGCTTTTGTATCCATATTTGGATGTAGTTGTGCTGTAACACCTCTCTATTTAGAGATCAGAGATCCCCAAACCCCCATAGTCTGAGATGTACTCTCAAACTCACAGATAAGAAGAAAAAAGTCTCTGGATTTTTCAGGCTTCAGGTGTAAGTGAAAGGGAACTAAGGTTTGTGGAGCCTCTGCAGGTACCATCCACCGGCCTTTGGGGAAGGAAACAGTTTGCTGAACACCTCTCAGGTCTCCAGCCCTGAACCGGACATCTTCATATACATGATGCTTTCATCCTCTCCGTAATCCTGTAGGGTAATCATTATCCTGTTTTCCTGATGGAAAATAGAAGCCTGAAACAGTTCACAGGGCAATTAAGTGACTGACCCAGCACTTGTATCCAGGGCCAGCTGTCCCCAAAGTCCCTGTCCTCTGCCTCTCACCATTTTACTTATGATGTCAAGAAATTCCATTTTTGTGCGATACCACCTCCTCTGACAGCACTAGACACGTGAGGTTGTGTTATACATATACTCCCACACAGCTGCAGCTGCCCTTGCCTGTGATACACCAAAAGCAGAGACCCATCCCTGGATCATAGGCGTCCATTTCTCACTTCTAATTGAGAATTGCCTTTCATGTTTTTCCCCACCAGATAAAATTCCTCTATATTTATTTCATGGTTATTATCATTTTCATCATCCTAACAGTTATTCCGTATATACTAAGTATCTCTGCTGAAACATACAGGAGATGAAAAATCCTTGGGTGGGTTGGCACGCTTCAAATTGTTAGTGTATTATTCATTAGTGTATTAATATTGCATGGACTGTATTTTTATATGCAATTTAAAGAACAGGTTGCTTAAAATGGGAATGAGACAATATGATTGGATCAATCAGAAGCCTGAGCTTTCACTCAGAGCTTTTAAATGATCACTCCAATCTGTTGGGTGAGAGAATGTGTTGTCAGTATGGTGATGCATCTGCAATGGCTCTTTTCAGGAAAAGAAAATGCTTCTCAGCCTAGAGAGGGTAGGACTGTGAAAATAAATGCTTTTTTGCAGTGTGCAAATGCAGGGAAATTGAGTCAAGCCCATGGTCCATCCTAGCAGGAGGCTGTCTCAGGCACGGGTGCCACAAGGAGGGAGGGTGGGTATTGAGGTTGCCGTGAGGGCTTTTGCCTTGATATTCCCAAGTCTCTCTTGGTAGAGAGCTCAAAGTGTTCTTGTGCATCTTCCTATAAATCGCCCATATTCTCCACCTTTGCACCGTCCTGAAAGCAAGAATGCGTGTAATGATTTCAATTTGGGAGATTAGAACAGTAAGATCCAGTCAACCCATTGGCCATATTCAGGCAGTTCCAGGGAAGATGTCCCTCAATCCTGAGTACCTTGAGGCTCCTGTCCAGGCACTGTTTTACTTAAAGCCCTCAAAACTCTTCAAGGTAGAGAGCAGATTAGGAGCATCCGTTTTTATAGAGGAGGAAACTGAGGCCAGTACCATCTGAGACATGTTGTTTGTTCTAAGTCTCTGTTCTTCCCATTAAAATCTACTTCAAGGAGAACTCTACTATCAGACACCCCCCAGGGTAGCTTATGTCAAAGGCCTGCCCATCCCTGTCACATACATACTTGAGCTGTATCTCCAGATCGCTGTGGAAGAAAAAGCCTGGGGTCCAGTCAGAAGTTCTTGTTGAAGCCCCTTGTTGAAGTTACCTTCCCTCCTTCTTAGTTGATAACTTGTGTATAAAATAAAAAGACTTTTCTTTCAAGAGTCACGGACTCGAAGACCTTGAGGAGCAGATTGGCGATAAGAATTAGTAAATCAGGGGGCTTCCCTGGTGGCGCAGTGGTTGAGAGTCCACCTGCCAATGCAGGGGATGCGGGTTCGTGTCCCGGTCCGGGAAGATCCCACATGCCGCGGAGCGGCTGGGCCCGTGAGCCATGGCCGCTGAGCCTGCGTGTCCGGAGCCTGTGCTCCGCAACGGGAGAGGCCGCAACAGTGAGAGGCCCGTGTACCGCACACACAAAAAAAAGAATTAGTAAATCAGGAAGTGTGTTAAGATAATAAGGGATTTTAAAACATTTAAGAATGAGGGCAGCCAAACAAAACCCTTCCATGGCCCAACTTGGCCAGTAAAACATCATAAGCTCTAGACTAGAAGACCACCGGGGTTCCTTTTAGAAGTAGTTCTGCTCTATGTAATCTTAATCACCAGCTGAGCTTGTTACAGTAAGTACAGCGTCCATAAGCATCTGAGGGCTCCAGAAGGGACTTCCAGAAAACCTGCACAGGCACTGTCTCTTGTGGGTATTCCTGACCCCAAATCAAGCTAAATATTATACTTCCTTCAAAAAGATCAATACAGACATGGGATTTCAAAGTGGGAAGAGCCTTAAATGTCATTTAAGGTAAACTTCCCCCTTTTTTTTTTTTTTTTTTTTTTTGCGGTACGCGGGCCTTACTGTTGTGGCCTCTCCTGCTGCGGAGCACAGGCTCCGGACGCACAGGCCCAGCGGCCATGGCTCACGGGCCCAGCCCCTCCGCGGCATGTGGGATCCTCCCGGACCGGGGCACGAACCCTTGTCCCCTGCATCGGCAGGCGGACTCCCAACCACTGTGCCACCAGGGAAGCCCAAACTTAACATTTTTTTGAAGAGAGAACCAGAAAGGGGATGGCCCCGGCAAAGCTCATACAGCTAATAAATCCTACTTACTTGTCTGGGAAGTCGGGACCCTGCTCAAATGATCTGGCGGGCCTAGGATGTGCTGCGGTAGGCAGTGACGGCCAGCCCTACCCTGGCCTTCTCCCCCAGCACTGGGTCCGTGAGGCCCACAATTACAGGCATCAGCACAGATGCAAGGGCGGCAGGAGATGGCTGCCCTCTGAGCCCCATAAATGTTCCCAGAGAGCTGAGAGACACCCATGACCCTCTTGTCTAATTACTGCTGGCCGTAAAGTAATCCACCATTTATCACTGCCTCTGATAGCAGGAAGCAGGTTCTCTTAGCTACCATACTTCCTGAGACCAGAAGCACACGGCTGTGTTACAGTGGACCAATACCTGCAGGGATTATCCATTTTGACATTGTCCCCATAAGCCTTCAGTAGTTCATTTGCTCACTCATTGATTCATTGACTTGTGAATTGTCGTGTAAGTACCTTCTTTGGGTCAGGACTCATGCTTGGCTGTGAAGCATCAGCGATGAACGAGACAATGGCCCTCATTAGCAGCCAAGAGAAACAAACTTTATAGTTACTGGACATCTACCCTGCGCCGGCTCGGTATCAGTTCACGCTTCTGTAGTCTCGAAGTGCGAATCATTAGACATCTTACAGACAGGAGTCTGAAGCTCGTAAAACCCCTTGCTCATTATCGTCCAGCAAGCAAGCGATCAACCGAGCAAATTGCAGGTCCACCTGGACCCCTGTCTCCTGCTGGTTCCCTATAATACCACACAGATGCAAAGAAATATATATACGTCAAAAATGCTCACGAAGGTTCCTTAAAAAACTAAAAATAGAACCACCATATGACCCAGCAATCCCCCTCCTGGGCATATGCCCTGAGAAAACCATAATTCAAAAAGAGTCATGTACCACAATGTTCATTGCAGTTCTACTTACAATAGCCAGGACATGGAAGCAACCTAGGTGTCCACTGACAGATGAATGGATAAAGAAGATGTGGCACATATATACAATGGAATATTACTCAGCCATAAAAAGAAACGAAATTGAGTTATTTGTAGCGAGGTGGATGGACCTAGAGACTGTCATACAGAGTGAAGTAAGTCAGAAAGAGAAAAATAAATACTGTATGTTAACACATATATATGGAATCTAAAAAAAAAAAATGGTTCTGAAGAACCTAGGAGCAGGACAGGAATAAAGATGCAGACATAGAGAATGGACTTGAGGACACGGGGAGGGGGAAGGGTAAGCTGGTATGAAGTGAGAGAGCGGCATGGACTTATATATACTACCAAATGCGAAATAGATAGCTAGTGGGAAGCAGCCACATAGCACAGGGAGATCAGCTCTGTGCTTTGTGACCACCTAGAGGGGTGGGATAGGGAGGGTGGGAGGGAGACGCAAGAGGAAGGTGATATGGGGATATATGTATATGTATAACTGATTCACTTTGTTATAAAGCAGAAACTAACACACCATTGTAAAGCAATTATACTCCAATAAAGATGTTAAAATAAATTAAATAAATAAATAAAAGAGAAATGCTCACAAAGAAGTGTAGTTACAAGAAAGAGTAGGGGGTGGTGATCAAAGGGGGCAGCCAGCCTCACGCTTTCCTTACTCCTCTCGGTCCCCATCTTCTGTCTCCTTGCCCACTCCCATGTCCAGGAAGCCGAGACCAGCTAGAGCGCATCATGTTCACAGAGCAGGGCCTCTCTGCCACTGGGAAAACTGTTCGTGAATTTCTCAGAGTGTTCCTAATGGGCTGCAAAGACCGTCACCCCATGACCTCACCTGCCATGAGACGGATGATGCGAAAAACAAACAATAGCAGCTTCTGTGTGTTAAGCACCTTCTTTGTTCCAGGCGTGTTACTCGCCAAACATTCTCTCTGAACCTCACAACAACCTGACATGCAGAGCTCCCATCACAGATGAGGAGACCAGCCTCCCTTAGCACCTGCAGGGTCACCAGCTAGCAAGCGTCCAAGCCTGGATCCTGGCCCCTGCCCGTCTGACTCCCAGTTCCGCCTCCTCCCCTCCATGCTATGCTGCCTCTTATGCAGTAGGAGCAGTTGTCATGTATTCAGTGCCAACTATGGGCCAGTCATGACGAGCTTTTTTTCCGAATATCTACAACAAGCCTGAGGAGTGGGCATTAAGTGTCTCCATTTAATAAGTGTAACTAAGGCTTAGACAGAAAGGACCACAGACCTAGTCCCCTGGATTGTGAATCACGATCTGCCTGTCTCCAGAGATGATAACCATCCAACACAAAGTCCTTCCTTTCTTCCCTTTCCTGCTGTCTTGTTTCAGAGATCAAGTGCTCTGCCCCCAAGCCAGACTCAGACACTCTCTTAGTGTGCACAGTACCCCACCCCCAGCCTCTTAGCACACCTCAGTGAGTAGATTACCGGCTCACATCGGCACCCTTTCTGTGAATGAGCTCAGGTGTGTCCAAGCTTAAACCTTCCCTCCGCCTGGCTACCATCTCTCACTGACCTTTCAGCCCAGGGCTTGCGGACTCGGTGGGTTATACTCCTCCCCGCTACAATTCCTGCCATCCAAGGGCTCTTACAGACCGTCCAAAGCTGCTCCCTTACAGGCCCCAGTCACCACCTGCTCATCAAAGATGGGAGCCTGGAGCCTCACCCTCGTGCCCCCATTGTGGCATGGCATCTGCCTGAGCCACTTCCGCTTCAGAAGTCTCCCCTTCATCACTTTGCTGTGCCTATGCACTGTCCTGGTTTGCCTCTAACCTAACCAAGGTTTCTTCAAGCTAGAGGGGCATTCAGGTGTCTTCAACTAAATCCCCCAACCAGAGCGGGAATCCTGACTTGCAGTCCACCAGTCTCTTCCAACTGTCTTCCTGAGTGGCCAGCCCATCCCCTGGGTCTGTTTGCTAACTATTATAATTTATTCATTCGTTCTCATTCTGTATTCCCATTATTTCAGGTTTTTTAAATTATGAAAGCAATTTATGTGCATTCCAACTGACGATGAAAAAGTGAAAATCTAATATTCATCGCCCGCTCCACTCCCTTTTCCACACCTTTCTTCATAGCCATAAAAATCTACGTATGTGTACAAATAGTGTTGTTGTCATTTGTTTTTACCCTCAAAATTATAACATATACATTACGCTTGCTTTTCTCATTCAGCAGTACCATGTGAGAGTGCCCCAAGTCAAACTTATACAAAGATACACAATGAACTCGTAGAGCATAACTGTGTAATATTCCGTAGTATAAATGTACTACTATTTACTCACAATTTTCACATTAATGGGCATCCGTATTGTTTCCAGGTCTCTTTGGTAATATTTTATGTTGTTTCCTGCAAAAAAAAAAAAATTTGTTAACAGTAAATCCTTACATACCAATGTTTTTAGGTGTAGGATGGATTTCTAAATATGGGGTCAAATGGTTTGTGTGATATTAATTTTAAAAGATATTGTCAGGTAACTTTCCAAAACCATCACTAAATCATACTCCCAGCAGCCATGCCTGAGACCTGCTGCTGCCCCACATCCTCTGTGTAAATAGGTATTTTTGCCATCTGTGGTGTTTGCCAGTCTAGTTGGTGAAAAGTGGCATCTCACTGTGGCTTTAATTTCCATTTCTCTGGCTACTAGCCAGATGGAGCATCTTTCACATGCTTATTGGCCATTTAGATGTTCTCTCCCATTAATTGCTGTGTATAATTTGTGCCCATTTTAAAAAATTAAGTTGCCTGGCTTTCTTCTATCAACTTGTAAAGGCACTTTGTCTACAGGCACATTAACCTAGGACCCTATATCCTTATTTCATATGCTTTGCAAATACTTTTGCAGACTGTTGTTTGGGGTTTGGGGGCGGGAAGCGTGGTGCAGGGTTTGGCCTTTGTTTATGGTGTCTTGACGTGCACACATTTTCACTGCTTATATATTCAAATATACTTACTTTTTCCTTTTAGGCTTCTAAATTTCCTGTCTTGTTGAGGAAGGTTCCCCTAACTCCAAGGTTATACAAATACTCTGCTCATTTCCTTCCTTTTTTCATTTAAATCATTAATGCATCTGGACATTATTGTTGTGTATGGTGGGAAGTAGGAGATTCATGAGAATACTGATTATTGGGGTGGAGTCTAAAGATGCCTCCCTACAATCTCAATCCTGGGTCTTGACCTTGACATGTACATCGCACAGCTCAAGCTAACACTGTGGGGCACTAACGCGGGGCCGCCTTTCTCCACCTTCTCCCACATAGGCTGAACCCCCAGCCTTTGACAGGGTTCCAAAGAATCCTGCTTGGGAAGACTTAGGACATTTGATTCTAGTTGCAGTCCAGTTTGTTGTTTTGTATTGTATTGTAGTTTTTTTCCTGTCTCTTCCTCTAGTTGTGAGTTCCTTAAAGGTGTGAATTTCACCTGAAGCTTAGCAAACAGTTGTCAGGTTGAATTCCCATCACTACACCTCAGATGGCAGCACCCTTCACCCCCAGAGGTCACAACACCCTCCCCTGTGCTGTCTGAGGCCGGAGCTCATCAGAAGTGTTTCGTCCCATTTGTCTGGGGATGAGCATCAGGGAAAGAGCCACACAGTTAAGCCCTTTTTCGGTTTCCTTGGAGCACTTGCCAAGATCATAACTGCATATTAATTTACAACTCAGCTGGGTTTCCATGATTGCTGTGGGGGACGGGATCGGAGTCCAGGTACCACCTGCATCTGAGGGAAGAGGGGATGCTGCTGAGTCACAAATTTCTCCAAGAAGGGAAACGGGAGCCTCACAGAAAAATCCTCATTTCATCAGCCCCCAAAGGCCTGATGGGTATCATGGCGCCTCCTTGGGCTTGGCTCATGTTAATGCGCATGCCTGCCTGGGAGCTCTAGGAACTAGGATTCTTTTTTCTTGATGCTCAAGGCGAAAAAAAGAAAGAAAGCATACACACACAGACGGAGAGAGCAGAAGGAAGAGTTCGATCTGCTTCATCCTTCCCCCTCCCCTCCAAGTTAGTCCAGTTAATATTTAGTTGGGTGACTATTATGACTTTGGAGGTCTGAGTCCTACTAATTCATTAACGTTCACCCTCTGTAAAATGGGAATGGTAATTCACCACCTCATGGCTGTACATGAAATGAATCATGTCGAATGCTTTGCACAGTGTCTTGAGTGAGTGCTCAATAAATGACAGCTACTATGATCGTAGTATTATCATTACCATCATTGTTATCATCATTATTTGGTTCTGAGTAATGTATGAGCCATTGAGAATAAAGTGATGAATGACAGAGGTCCTGCCCTCAAAAAAAAAAAAAAATGCCTGAAAAAGAGAGAAGAAATTCTAAGTAGAGGCAGGGGTTTTATGGAGGAAATGGGTGTGGAATATGAATTATTAGCAGGACTGGGAGAAACAGAGAAGAAGGGGAAGTGTAAGATGATTGTATGGTGAGAGGAGGTGGTGCAGGAGAATTGAAACAGAGTGTGAAAATTTGGGACCCAGAGCAGGGACGCCAGAAATGAAAGGAAATGCTCAGCTCTATGCACTCTTTCAACACCGACTGACCATTATGGAGTGGCTCCTCGCTGGGACCACAGGATATGCATCAGTCATGGCTCTGCCTATGGAGACTAAGTCTCTGATGCACCTGTCATGAGACACTTTCAATCTCATTTCATTTAACCTCACAATGCCCCTTGGAAGTTATTTTCAGGTTTATTTTGCAGATGAGAAAACTGAGGCTTAGAAAGAATTCCCACTTACGCAGCTGGAACGTTGCAGCTTCTCTGGGATCAGATCTTTGTGTTACCAAATGACTAAATCCTAAATATGTACACATTCATAGAACCAATCTATAAATATCAATTGTGTGAGTATGGTATGCCAGACGCTAGAGATAGAGAGTCAAATTGAGACCTGGACCCTAACCTCAAGACACACAGAGTCTGTATTATATCTTACAGGGAACCTTCAGGAGACAGTGGCCTGATCCAGAGGTTGGAATTTCTGGAAGCAAATAGCAGGGCAAATAACAGGGCAAAGAATGTCAGTTTGGCCACAGGGAAGGCCCAAGTTCTGTTCTCACTATTCACTAGGTGACCTGGGTCCAGTTACCTCCTGGCGTGGTTCTCATTTCCTTATGTGAGTCTGGAGCTGAACTGCCTGGGTTCAAGTCTGTGTAACCTGCCTCAGTTTCCTTATCTGTAAATGGTGAGACTATTAGTGCCTACCTTATAGGATTCTAGTAAAGACTAGATGAATTTCTAACTCAATTATTATCATTGATTAAATGAGTTATTAAGTCATTATCATTGAGTGATTGCATAGAAAATACTTAGGACGGTGCCGAGTACACAGTAATCAATCCATTAATGTTATCTCTTTTTTAATATAAATGTATTTTATTTATTTATTTTTGGCTGTGTTGGGTCTTTGTCGCTGCGCGTGGGCTTTCTCTAGTTGCGGCGAGCGTAGGCTACTCTTCGTTGCGGTTCGTGGGCTTCTCATTGCGGTGGCTTCCCTTGTTGCAGAGCACCGGCTGTAAGCACATGGGCTTCAGTAGTTGTGGCACCCGAGCTCAGTAGTTGTAGCTTGCGGGCTCTAAAGCACAGGCTCAGGAGCTGTGGCACACGGGCTTAGTTGCTCTGTGGCATGTGGGATCTTCCCGGACCAGGGCTCGAATCCGTGTCCCCTGCATTGGCAGGCGATTCTCAACCACTGTGCCACCAGGGAAGTCCTGTTATCTCTTATTGTTACTAATATTTTCATTATTATATAGATGGAGATTGGGCTGTATAATCTCAGAGCTCCCTACAGAAAACTCATTTAGCCATTTCCCATTGAATCAGAAGTGACTTTGAAAGGTGATGCCTGCTCCTGAGACAGTGCCTGGTTTAAGGGTCGTCTAAGCTTGCAGGACCCTAAACAGGCCCCTGGCACTTGTGTCCAATCCCAAGTCTTACTCCCCCAACCTTCTGATGGTCTTGAGGCAGAGGCTGTGCCTTGCACCTTTTCTCCCCAAACCAAGCATAGTCAGGCACATGGGACCCTTTCAATAATTCTTTATCCAATGAATTAGTGAATGAGCAAACCAACAGGGTTGAAGAAGACTCTGTGTCCTGATGAGCTAAACATGTAAGGAGGGATTTCAATGACATCTATTTTCTCTGTCCTGGTAACATGCTAATGAGCTGGAGAGCACTGGCTAAATTGCGATTTCCCAAAATGAGTTAATTAATAAATTGATTTGGAGATGATAATCAGGGGGGCACAGTTAACATGATTTTAATGCAAAAGCATCAGTGAAGCACAAACTCATTAGTGCAAACCTATTTCCTGCCCCCGGAAGGCTTGTCACATACTACTTTTTATGGAGAAAGCAGCAAAAACCACACTGACAAGGATTGGGCTCCAGAGCAGCCGGGAGTCCCTCAGGGCAGCACACACTCAGTACAAGGGATCCTCCATGGTGGGTGCTGACAGCGTCTCTCAGAAGTGGATTCTCTGCCGATTCCTCTTTGATTTCAGTAAACTGTCAATTGCTAATAAGCATGCCTCATGCTTTGAGTCCCGTGGTACTGATATCAAAGAAGAGGAACAGAAAATGTGTATAAACTAGCTCTGGTTGACTCCCAAACATTAAAAAATACTCATTGTAGTGATGAGTACTATAATAACTTTTACACAGCACTTTTCTTTCCTTATATGTAAAATGGAATTATAATCTTATTTCAATTGTCAAGGGTTATCATGAGAGTCAGCACTGATTATTAAAAGCTGCCATTCTCTGAGTGCCCGTCTGTGCCAACTACTACATTAAGCATCTTCACTGAGGATGACTTAACCAAGCCCTTTTCCAGATGAGGAAACTGAGATTCAGAAGGGTAAAGAGACTTCACACATATAAAAATGGTTCATGAAGCCCCATTTACATATATGGCGTTACTCTAATCTTCTGAGTAGCCTTAAGAGATGGATCTGAAAGGTGTTATCTTCCTATGTCCCCATCTTCCTGGTGAGGACACAGAGGTTTCAGGAGGTGGTGACTTGCCCACTGTCCCAGGGCTAACAAATCATGAAAGTGAACATTTTGAGTCAGCTTTGGAAAACAAACCCTGTGTTCTTGTCAAAACATTCTACTTCTTGGTATAGATGCTGTCCACATAGAATGTGCAAAGCAAGAGGGTGCTACATGTCTCTGATTTGAGGGAATGAGATCATAGTTAACTAGAGATTAATAAAAGATTCTGTGCTAGAAATTGGGTAAAATCAAAATTCTGTTCTGCATAGGACAGAAGACCCAGTTTCATCATTTTGAAAAGAATTATTTGAACTGTGGAGATAACTAGGCAGCAGATTTCTGAATGACTTGGATTCGTTAATGATACACAGCGAGGGAAAACCCTACTTGGACACCTGAGATCTGACTGGTGTAGCAGAGGGAAAAGCAAGTGGCCGTGGAGTAGCGGAGAAGTGGGATCTTCTTAGCAGACTGCTAGTTTGTCCTTAAAGAAGGTCTATGTCAAATCGAGGTTGCTAACGCTAGACGGACAAATTCCCTAATATCTGTTTTAAAATGAGAACACTGGCATCTAGAAAGGTAAGGTACTACATCCCCTGGTGCACCAGGAGTTGTGGCGGAGCCCGCATCAGAATTCCCTTACCCCGGCATCCAGTGCAGTCTCCACATTAATTATTTCCTTTCCCCAAAGGAAAAGAGGAACAAAAGAGACTAACTCTTGTTTAGCACTCACTGGGGGCCAAGCAAGCGCTGCTAGGTGAGTTTAATATGTGATTTCATTAAATTCTCTCAATCCTGAGAGGTGGATGGTATCTTCCCTATTTTGCAAGTGAAGCTTAGGAAATGATTTGCGTAAACTAGTCAGTGGCAGAGCAGGAATCCAAATCTTGATCTGCCTAATTCTAAAATTCATGTCCTTTCCACAATACCAGGTCATCAAACACATCACTGAGTACTAAATGCCAACCTGTATCAGTCCGTCAGAGACTGACTTTCTAGTTCCAGAGAAAAGTTGAGATGCAGACTTTTTTCCCTCTAAATAAAGGGCTTTACACAAAGAACACAGGATTAAAACCCCTCTTGTCTTCGCCAGGCCCCAAGAAGGAAAAAAGGAGGCTCTCTGGCCAGAAAAGCGCGTCAAGGATCTTGCTTTTCACACTTCAAGACACATACTGCTCACTCTTGCAATAGTGAGGGGCTGTGGAGATGTCCCGGCAGTGTGCTCGTCCTCAATACACTGTCAGCAGGAAGGAAACTTCTGGGGGCTGACTCTGAGGCAACAGCCAGATCTAGTGCACATCTTACAGCTCAAGCAGCCTCAGAAAGGTGGCCATAACACCCTATGTATTCATGGGAGGCCTAGGGGTAGTTTTCATCTTTGTAAAAGCGTTCAGGCATCAGGACTGAATGTCCCAGAAACAAGTAAACCCAACTCCATGAAAACATAGAGCTAAAGTCGATTCCTCACTAACATTTCAACATGTATTTTTCCTACGTTCAAATGACTGCAATATACTTTGTTGCATCAGCATCAGATATTACGTCTATAGGCTCCAACTAAGTCAGAGAACAGCTAGTGACAGAGAAAGAAAGCATCACTGCAAAGTGTTCTGTGTTTTTTGGTGGGGGCGGAGAGATAGGCAGCAAAAGGGGTTTATCTGGGGATCTGAACCAAGACATGGCCCTGAGCTGAATGCTGGAAGGACACAGCCATAAGTTGTCTGAGGTCACTGGGCTCAAGGTGACTTACAGGAGATATGACAGGGACACAAATCCTGCTAATTCAAGGGAAAAGCAACATGAATCATGAAAGCAGCACAGACAGTGTGTTACAGATGTGGAAGATCACAGTCAGTCATGTATGAATGTTTAGTTTAGTTGTGGTAGCCGTAGTGATGGGAGGTGTAAGCTACCTTTTGTTGAGGGCTTAATCCCGGGCCAAGCTCCCTGCCATGAGCTTTACGTGCTTCTCTTATTTCATCCTCACCACAGCCAGACAAGGTGACTACTAACATTAGGCCTACCTTACAGAGGTTCAGAAAGATTGAGTGACTGGCCAAGGCTTCCAGATCTGAGATGCGAACTCAGACGTAGATTCCCAAGCCTCCCCATTTGGCCAGTCTGTTCAGCACTGTGTGACCAAGAGGTCCTCTGGTGGTCTCCTGCCCCTTAACATCTCAAAACCTCGTTCTAAGTCCTATGGAAAATCCAACATGTTCACCCAGAATCTTGCAAATTCCATTGTCTCCAGTCCTACTTTAGTCCCCAAAGAGGTTCTACCAGGAGCGACCTTGCACTTGAACTGTCACCACCTGTGGAAACAATTTTCTCTGTGTCTCCTGCCGAGCAGAAAACCTATTTCCAGAACTGTCCTGGACCAATTATGGCAAGTGGCCAGTAGAGTGAGGTGCACGTGGCATAAAAAAAGCTCTCTTTGAGTTCTCTGTAATTCTGCGAGTTAAGGAAGTGATTGCGTAACTATTCACAGAGATAATTTTGACATTCCACCTAGGAAAAGGGCAACTAAATGTGTAAACAGCATCTAGCTGGTGATTAGACTCTTCTTTCAGTGGTTGGAAGACTGGACCTGATCCGTACTTGAATTTTTCCACCAAATCTCTCCAATAGACAAAACTGTCTCCCTCTAGAGATATGCAAGCTTAGCTCAAGGGAACTGCCGGAAGCTTCAAATTTCTTTGAGGTTTCCTTCATAAATCTTAAAATGTCATGTAAATTTTGATATCTACTACCTAAAGCATGTCTTTGTTTTGGTATAAAAATAACACTTCGATTACTTATCACTTAAGTTATTTAACTTCTTTCCCAATCAGGGGTTCGGGAGTGGGGTGGTATATGCCAGGAAGTGTACTTAGAGCTTTACAATGCCATTTTGTACAATTCCCACAACAACCCTAGGAGAAAGGTATTAATATTACCGTATTTTAGTTGAGGAGACTAAGGTGTGCACTGGTTCAAATGCTCACCCATTGTCATGTTACCAAGTCCAAGCTCATACTGCTCACCACACAACAGGCCAATAAATTGAGAGACAGTTTGTTGGGGCAAGGAATAGTGACTTTATTTGGAAAGCCAGGAGAGCGAGAAGTTGGTGAACTAGTGTCCCAGAAAACCATCTTACCCGAGTTAGAATTCAGGCTTCTTTTATACTAAAAGGGGAGAGGGGGTGTGACTGATCGTTGCAAACTCCTGGAATCCTTTGTTTTTGCAGGTGTCCACATAGGTCAGGTCATGATGTTCCTGTAAACCTCCAAAAAGACCAATTTTATTCTCTGTTCTGCAACTTTTTCTCTCTCTATGAAGGGGAAAGTGTTATACCTCTAAAGGTCAGAGCCTTGAAAATGAACTGTCCTGTATATTTCAGGCTATAGGCAACATTCTTAACTTGTAGCCAAAAGCAATAGAATACAAAGATTCAAAGTAAAAGAAACGTATCCAATATGGAGTCAGATTTGTTCTTCCCTGTTACAGTCACACAACTAGTAAAGGGGGGGGGAAGGATTCTAAGTCCAGGTTGCGTGACCCTCAAAGTCTAAGCTCCTGAACAGGGTGGCCCCTCTGTTGACTTTGCATGGTTTGCTGAGTACCCATCTATTTACACACCTTTATTGAAAGAAATGTCCACATCCAGTTAATAAAGTCACACCGAGGATGGCACTCAACTTAGGAAAAAGAGCGTGACAACTCAGCCTGCCAGCCCGTCGGAAACCCAGAAGCCCACGGAATCTAAAAGATGATTACATCAGATAGAAGGAGGTCTCCCAAATTCATCCCCAGAGACGCTCTATCAGGAGCCCCTGTGCACCTGGACTAACAACGCCTATGGAAATGCCTGTCTCCAGCGCCTCTGCAAGCTGCCAACCCAATTTCCCGAAGCAGCACGAGGGGCGATTAGCCTGGGCTGTGGGGGAGTGAAATGCACCTGATAAAATTTAAAAAGCTTTGCACAAAAACACCCCAAATCAGATAATATGAATCTCAGCAAGCTGTCTGGAATCCAAGTATAAAAATAGCTCAAGCAATTTGGCTACAACTTGCAAAATGAAACAAACCCTATGACTGAAGACAGATCTCTCTCTGTATATGCCCAAACCCACTTCTTGCTAGACATTTGAGGATCACTTTTCAAACTCATCAGAAATGTTCAAAACTGAAAGAGAGTACAGTTTCAGAGAAGAGTGTGTTCACTCTCAGGGTTGAAGTTGATGAAGGTGTGCTGGGAATTGCCAGTGAATTTCAGTCCCTTAGCCCACTGCTCCCTGCCCCTCACATGTGCCATGGGTGTGAGAATGGGCCCCAGATTCAGCCCTGCCACTTTCATGCTTTGCGCTCTGAACAAATTACTAGACTTGATCTCTATTTTTTTCCTCCCCTTAAAATAAGAAGGACAATGCTTCGCTAGCAAGACAACTGAGAGCATGAAATGCAGTAACAGATATAAAGCTTCTGCATGTAGTAGGTACTCATGAAGTCCAGTTCTCTTCCTCCTCTAGCTACACATCCTATATTTTCACACCTGCATAACTTTGCGCAGGTTGGTTCTTTTGCCTAGAATGCCCTCCCTCACTTTCTGCCTAGAAAAATTTCCCTGATCCCCCATGGCCCATTTCAGAAGTCGTGTATTCAAAGAAGACTCCCAGGTTCTACCTCGCACCCTCAGTCACGGATATTACAGCTTCTCCTTCCATGCTCAGTGGCCATCAGTCCATACTTGAAGCAAGTGATGATCTAGGAAAGCACGTATGCACCAGCAGGACCAGCAGGTTTGTCTGCTCCTCCTGAGGCATATGGTGCAATGGCTGACAGGGAAGTTGCTGACTGGTGCGATGGACCCAGACTTCTGCAATTCCTGTGTCATTAATCCATCAGTGCCACAAATAGGGATTGGAGACCTACTGTGGGCAGGCCCTGTGAAAGATGTACAGATGAATCAGTGGAAAACTCAGCTCAGAAAGAATCCGTTGCCTAACAGAGGAAAATACACGGACAGAGAGACTATAAAATTCAGATAGAAAGCCAACCAAGTCGCAAAAGTGACTCAGATAAAGGGCTGTGGAAATTGGGAAGGGAAGTGAAATAACTATGCACACGGCATCCAGTTTGTGCCAGCCACAGTGCGAAGGACATTTACAAAATCACCTGCCCAACCAACCTGAGAGGAAAGCGTTATCATCCCTATTTTAGCAATGATAAATCTGAGACTGAAAATGGGTTCGGCAACGCACCCAAGGTTATAAGGCCAGTGGGGACTGGAATTGAGATGTGAGCCCGTGCTGACTCCATGCAGTCCCCCTTTATTCCCCAGTTTCCAACTCGCACGTGGTCATGGTAACCTACAAATCTAAAAGACACTGCTTCCTTCATATTTGAAAGGACAGCAAGATTTCATCCCCAGCCTTTACACAGAGCATGTAACAGCCTGTTATTAATAGGCTGATACCCTGCAGTAGGGCCTCCAGGTCAGTACTGGCTCATTTTGTCATAATAAATGAATGCTCAGTTCAATGGCCAAAACTCCCATTGCCTAATTCTCTGCCTGTATTAAGACAGAGCTGATCACTTTCTCTAAGGCTGAGTATTGCCCCACCCCATGTATGTAACTGTTACATAGTTAATTGCCTTCCACTTCCAAAGAGCCAGGAATTGGGATACCCCTTTTGCAATGGTTCCGCAGTATTTTATCTTTCTTGACAGCCAGCCAATCCAACAAGGGACCCCTCTCATAATTTGTATTGATTTGTGTTTATCCACAGCAAAGCCCATTTGCAGACCATCACTGGAGTTCTTGGTCAACTTCAGTGATGAGGAAAACCATCATTTGGAGTTGACACAACTTCAGAGCACCTATGTGAAACTCAAGGATGTTCATCCCACTCACCTTGAGGGCCCCCAAATCAGCCCAATATCAGTGGCTTTAAATAATTTGACCACAAAGGCAGTTGGAACTTGTCTCTTGCTCTGCAAGTCGGAGCCACTTGACCCATGGTACCATCTCCAGGGCGGCATCACAGGGATGAACAGCATGGGTCACCAACTGGCAGGCTGATGCCTCATCTGGCTCACAGAGGGGATGTGTTTGAATCATGCAGTATTTTTAATTAGAACTAGTTGGCAACATTCAGAATTTTGTGAGATGTCACTCACCAATCAGATTTTCAACTTTCTGTGCAACCTGCAGAGTGGACTCCCATGCTCACCTGACGATTGTCAGCTGAGCTGTTTGGTGCCTTCCTTCTGGATACACAGGTCCCCCCACTTCAGACTATATTTCACCTACATGCTTTCATGCTCATGTAATCTGCCTGGTCCCTTTGGACTTTTGAGTGTGTGGCGTATGATTTAAATATAAGAGATTGATGTTCAAATCTTGATTCCCCTGGCAACCAGCTGCATGGATTTGGGCAAGACCCTTATGCTCTGATCTTTTTTCCCCTCATTCATAAAAATGAAAATGTGATTCTACTCATTCTTTTCTAATCTGGGCTAGACACTCTGCTAGGTGTCCTAAGGATACAAAAACAAATTAGAGGTAGCACTTATCCCCAGGCTTATTATTTAGGATAATAGTTTCAAATGTTATCATATAGGTTTATTATTTGGGATAACATGTAAAAATATATTTCAAAATCACGTGTCAGCATGCAGCAATGCAGAAAAGTGCAGAGTGCTGGCAGGCCCATAGAGGCGTCATCCATTGCAAAGATGAGGGAGACCAGGAAGATTGCCCAAGGAGTGATGCTGGGCAAGGACCACAAGGCGGAAAGAGTGTGTCCGAGGCCTGTGCAGGGAACAAACCAACATCCATTCTTGACTTAAATCAAGAGAAGAGACAGAGACTTGAAAAGTCTTGAATTCCTTAATCTAAATACTTTGGTCTATGGGCATTGGAGAGCCACTAGAGATTTTGGAGAGGATGTGGGAGGGATATGACCAAAGAAATGTATTAATAAGGCCACTTTGGAAGAAATTGGGCACCCGGGCTCTTCCAGCCTGCATGAAACTCTTGGGTTTGGTCCAAGAAGGCTGGGTGAGTGAAGAGCTACAGTTCACTCTCAGAATGGAACCTACCAGATATCTGATATCCCTAGCCTCTGGCAGATCTGATGGAAACCCCAGGCAGGAGGCCAGCTGGAAGGGTATGTTGGGTGTGTACCGTGGGAAAAGATCATCAAGGGTAGAGAGGCATTTGGATTATAAGAAACTTCAGAGATCCAGGCTGCTACAAGGGAGATTGTCTCACCTGTGCTGGATGGTCCAAACCACCGGCAAACACTGAAATGCCAGCTGTCATTCACCTCAGAGAAGACCACGCATGGAATTTCTAGCATCAATCTTGGTTTTGTTTTACTTTTCAGAGGTATAGGTGATACAGTGGTGAACAAGAGAAAAGCAATGGGTCTTACGTGGCAAACATGAGAGAAAAGCAATGGGTCTTACGTGGCAGACACTTAACAAGTAAACAAATCAGTAAGAAAAACAAGTCAAGCCAGTGAAGCAAGACACGAAGAAAATGAAATAATACAACAGAGAATGGCCAAGGAAGACTTCTGATAAGGTGCTGAAGGAGACCCTTTTTAAGGTAGGGTCATATGAATTAAAGTCGGAAAGATGAGGGAAAATCAGCTCTGGAAAGACCTGAGGAAAAATACTGCAGATCTCACAATCTGCCACGACCTGGTCCAAGAGCGCTGAGGGAGGAAACTGAGCCCAGAACAGTGGAGCTGCTGTTTTTATTGCTGTGGCTTTCAGCAAAATAAGATGCAGAATAGTGCCTTTGGGAAAGATCTCAGAGCCATGAGCCCGATAACTGAATAGAGAGAGATCTTCTTTTCTGATTCTCCAAGCTATTAATGGACACTTTTATGCTCTGTTTGAATTATGAAGGAATGCCAAGACAAAGCACACTCAAGCAACACTTTTTTTGTAAACCCCTCTGTCCGTCTTCCCATCTCCCCATCCAGCATCGTGTTTATATCGAGGTCATCCAGACATGAAGTGGATGGGAGAGCCTGGCAAAACTCAGGTCACATCTTAAGGATAAGGATAGGCCTGCCTCCATTTCACTGATTGAGGATAGAACAGATAAGAATGAGCCAGGATAGGAAATCAGTCCATGGATATCAGGTAAATGACTCATAGGCATCACCTTCACCTCCCTTGCACATGGCAGACATTATTAATAGATCATGACTCTCTTTCCTGCTGAGACCAAATGTGACTGCAGAATCCTTCCCAATTCGTGGTTCCAAGCACCGCAATAAATCGACCAAATTTGGAACAAGAGATGAGATCTATTTGTCAACCCAGAACTTCAACCATTCACTGAAGCAAAACAAGATATTTTGATGCAGCTAGATGGAAATGGAAAAGCTAACTTACCAAGTAATATATGCAGAGATATTTTTGTTCCCCATCCCAACACACACACACACACACACACACACACACACACACACACACACACACACACACACACAAACACACACAAAGCTCTCATCACTGATTTATTAGCTTGAATAAAAAATGGTCCCATGACAAAGTAGCTGTGTGGAGTATTTACCATTCTGACACCTCTAGGGAGGGGCAGTCACTAAGCCTCACTGAGTCCCCATATCCTTGAGTCTTACCATCTCTGCTGCTGGTAAGGAGGACATAGTTGCCCAGCCGGAAGGCTACATACAGGAATTCAGGCTCTGGAGCCAGAGGCCCAGGTTTGTATTGGCTCTGCCATTTAATAGTTGTGTGACTGTTATTCAACCTCACTGGGCCTCAGTTTTCTCATCTGTAAAATGGATATAACAAGTATGGCTACCTCATATATCTGTTGAAAGGATTAAATAAGTTAATACGTGTAAGGTGTTGAAATCCATGCCCAGTGTATACCAAGGGCTTAATAAATGTGAGAGTACTTGAACAGATTAAGACAAAGCAAAATTCAGAGGCAGCTGAGACTCAGAAAAGCAGGCAGGAAGTTTGTTTGTCTTCAAGCAGTGAGTGGTCCTGTCGCCTGAGAGGATAACCAGGAAGAGGAAGACAGGGTCCGGACCCAGGAGGCATGGGCTCCCCTGGAGCGTGGACTGGACGTGGGCTCTAGGGCCGGGAAGAACCGGGTGGTGAGCTCAGCTCAGCAGCTTCTCAGCTGAGTGACCATGAGCAAATCACTTGCTGTTTAAGAGGTTTAGTGTCCCCATTTGTGACGTGGGTACAGTTAGTAAAGCCTGACTCACAGCTTTGATGTGAGTATCAAACATGGGCATTGTGCCCAGCTCAGAGGGCATGCTCAGGAAATGTGAGTTACTGCCCAAAAATGGGGGTTCTCAGTGCCAGGGATGAAGGGGCAAATGGAGAGGGAGAAGATGAGGAGGCGGGGGGGAGTGTTCTAGTGCCTTGATGGGGACTCTAGGTGGAGACTAGGAGCCAGGAAAGTGGAGATTAAAGTCAGTCGCTGCAGAAGCCCCAACATGAGAGTTTGCCAAGTCAGAGCCAGGCCTGGAGCCAGGGCCATACGCTGCAAGGCTGCAAGTCGTAATTCCCACTTTGAAGATAAGGGGATGGACGAGGGATTGGCCCAAGGATCATGCAGCTGGGAAGTGGTAGATTGGGACTGTTGGTTGTGCCACCATTTTACCATGGTGGATCCTTTAAGTAGGATCCTTAACCTCTCATGGCCAAGGTCTAAGAGGGTCTTAGGAGAGGGGAAAGGGCCTGGATGTGCAGGGTACAGGGCCTGGAGAGAGGAAGGAGGAGGCACTGGACCAGCAGGGCCTTACAGCTCAGATCTGCTCAGCCAGAAGAAAGCCAAGGACCTGGATTCTCTAGAGCTGTGGTTTTCAACCTGTTTTCTCAGCATCTGAGGGAAGGTCAGTAGAGTCGGGCCGTGCACATTAGCCAGAGTTGCTTCAGTTTTATTGTTTTTTTTTTGTTTTTTTTTTTTTTTTCCTCCGTACGCGGCCCTCTCACTGTTGTGGCCTCTCCCGTTGCGGAGCACAGGCCCTGGACACGCAGGCTCAGCGACCATGGCTCATGGGCCCAGCCGCTCCACGGCATGCGGTATCTTCCCGGACCGGGGCACGAACCCGTGTCCCCTGCATCGGCAGACGGACTCTCAACCACTGTGCCACCAGGGAAGCCCAGTTTTACTTGTTTTATAAATTGGGATTACATGGTGTTTTTTTTAAATGTAAAGTTACGCTGCTTTTTACAAAGGGTTTCAAAACCACCAGTTTGAAGCCTAGAAGTCTTGACTTCTAGAATCATAGTCTCTTGGGAATTAAAAAGCCATCTTCCTTGGCAGTTGAACTGAAGAGATGGGCACACAGGGATTGAGATAACACACGGGAATCTGAGCCGTCACGCCCTTCTCTAAGACTGAGAGTGGAGAAGCTCACAATAGCTGCTAGGAACTCTTGCTACAGGCTTCACGCATCCTGCGAGACTAAACTTCCAGAACCTTAGCATCCCATAGAGTCATGATTTGAGTCTCTGTCCTCCCCTAGACATGAGCTTCTCTAAGCAGAGGCATGGTGAAAATGGTGACAGAACCAGTAGTCCCAGTCTACCACTTCCCAGTTGTATGATCCTTGGGTGAATCCCTTGTCAATCCCCTTATCTTCAAGACTCCCAGCTCAGTGCCCAGCCCAAAGCAAGCAAGCAATGGATGGGAAATCCTTTCCCTTTTCCTCCTCCAGGACAGCAAGCCAGACTTACTGGACTTGTTTCTTTAACTAGTGC
Source organism: Tursiops truncatus (assembly GCF_011762595.2). Lineage (NCBI taxonomy): Eukaryota > Metazoa > Chordata > Mammalia > Artiodactyla > Delphinidae > Tursiops > Tursiops truncatus. The sequence continues at coordinate 51,972,996 of NC_047041.1, forward strand.
CCAGCACTGAGTGAGGGCTTAATAAATGATTGGTGAGTGAGTGGGTAAAGCCTGGCATCGTGTTTGCTACCTTTGCACCAACTACTCAAAGCGCCTTGACTCACCTTTCTCCTCCCCTGCTTCTCAAGGTGCATCATTTCTTTTGGGAACATGAGGTGCAGTCTTGATAACTGATCCGTGACTCACTGTGCAGAATGAATAGAACACTGTTCTATCGCGGGCGGTTTTGAGTGGTGCAGCTGCAAATTGAGGTGGAAGTACAGGGTTTAAAAAGAAACCACGGAGGTGTCTTTTCATGGAGCGCTCTGTTTTCTCACATTTAATTAATACAGAAGTCAAAGAGTTCTGGAACCATTTGTCATCCCTGGGTAAAGTGGCCTGGGAACTTTCACTGGAGCTGATAGAGCCTGGGGAAAATGAGTCATAGAAGGTCTGAATCCAGCGCGAGAAGGAATGTCAGCGATTGTCCTCACGACAGTGATGCATGACTTGCAGAGTGCCTAAAAGGTCATTGCCACTTGTTCACGTACATGAAGTATATAGGGTTTACCCCATCATGGTCCAAAAATAAATATGTGAGGTAGTACATACATACTTGCTGACATTTATTACAGGATTATATTATATGAGACACTGTGATAAGTCATTTGTAAGTAGCATCTCATTTATTCCTGGCAATAGCCTCGTGAGGTAAGTACTACTTAGTACTTATCATATAAGCAGTTCTACTTGCAGACTTGCAATTCCTAAGTGAAGCCTTGGAGTCGTGATAGCCCACCGGTAAAGAGTGTGTGCTCTGGAGTCAAAGGAGCTGGACTTGCTTCCCTGCTCTGCCAGGTCGTAGCCCTTGACATTGAGCAATGGCGTGAGCCTCTCGGAGCTTCCATTCTCTTGTGTGCAAAATGGAGATGATAATATCATCCCCTTCTTATCAGATTACGAAGACCCATTGAGATAATCCAAACAAAAGCTTAGACTAATGCCTGGCACGTGGTACATGCACAATGACTATTAAGTATTATTAGTAAGTAATTTATCCAAGACCACACAGCTAGTAATTAGTGGGAATCAAACCCCAGGCTTCCTGAGCTTGAAGCCACACTTTCCCTGCTAGGTCATTGCCTCTTCTTTTTCTCCCCACAGCCTCACGTGGTCCTCATTCTATCAAGTGAGAAACTTGATATGCAGTGTGCGTGTGTGTGTGTGTGTGTCGGGAGCAATTAAGAACCTGCTCAGGGCCACTGAGTTGGTATTTGACAGGGCCCACAAAGAACCTAGAATTGCTTGCTTTTGGTGACACCAACCCGCCTTCCCAGTCCTGAGGCAAATCCACATTATATGTCCAGAAAAACCAAGTTTCAGAAAGGTTCAGCAGGGCTTCCCTGGTGGCGCGGTGGTCGAGAGTCCGCCTGCCAATACAGGGGACACGGGTTCGTGCCCCGGTCCGGGAGGATCCCACGTGCCGCGGAGCGGCTGGGCCCGTGAGCCATGGCCACTGAGCCTGCACGTCCGGAGCCTGTGCTCCGCAATGGGAGAGGCCACAACACTGAGAGGCCTGCGTATCGCAAAAAAAAAAAAAAAGAAAGGTTCAGCAACTTGCTGGTGATGCACACATTCCAGTCGTTCTCGTTCTTTCTCAAGTATTCTTTCCTGTGCAGTAGACACTACTGCCTCTCAGAGAGATTGAGTGGACAGAAGACCACAGAGAAGAGGAGACAGACAAAGGGGCAGACACAGAAACAGAGACAGGCAGGAAGAAAAAATAAAGAGAAAGAGAAAGTCAGAGCCCTAGAAGCTAAGAACATCTTTTCATCTTTCTTCTTTCTTCCAAGAGGTCCTTAAAATGATGAAAAGTTGGTGACTTTTGAGAAGAGGCGGGTGAAAAAGAATACAGATCTTTGGCAAGTCTGAATAAATCGGGAGTATCTCTGCAACTGTTGAAAACTGAGAGGAAAATCCTGGCTCTGACAAGCTTCAAATCGTTCAGTCAAATACTCACGCTTTCCGCCCCGCTACCCGTTCCTGATCTGTAGGAAAAGCTCATGCTGCCATGAGGACTATCCAGGTGCCCCTGCACAGTGGGAGATGTGCGAATCAACTAATTAAGCACTCCAAAAGTGGAGACAAGCATTTTGCAAGTACAAATTCCCATCACTTCTTGGAGTTACCACGATCTCACCTGTACTTGTTTTTTTGTTGTTGTTTTGTTTTTGTTTTTGCGGTACGCGGGCCTCTCACTGCTGTGGCCTCTCCTGTTGTGGAGCACAGGCTCCGGACGCACAGGCTCAGCGGCCATGGCTCACGGGCCCAGCCGCTCTGCGGCACATGGGATCCTCCTGGACCAGGGCACGAACCCACGTCCCCTGCATCGGCAGGTGGACTCTCAACCACTGCGCCACCAGGGAAACCCTCACCTGTACATGTTGAATATCAAAAGTGTCCTAAACAGGAAAGCCAGGGGATTTCTAAGCTTTTGCTGCACTGATGCAGAGCCCACCAGAGGGGAGAGGAGAAGCAGTGCTCTGGGTAATGCAGGTCATTTAACCACTGCAGAGGAAAATGGAACCTGGGGCGGCTTGAATTGTATCTCACCTGAAGGTGCCAGTGTTCTTCCACCCAGGACAATGATTTGTCTTCAGCTGGTCCTTACACGATGCTAGGCAAAACTTCTCACTCATTTTTTTGCATGCAGACATACTTTCCCACCCCTTTATCTGCATGTATGCTTGTCCCTCAACCTGATCTGCCCTTCCTGCCCTTTCTGCTCAGCCCCATCTCCAGTCCTGGCTTTTACTATCAGGGCTCAGTTCAGATGCCCTTCCTCCAACAAGATTCTCTATTCCACAAGCTAGAATCAATCCCCCCTTCTCCGAACATGCATAGTGTCTTCAAGTTTCTTGTGACTCTTGTAACTTTATTTTCCATGAGACTTCATAAGGACAAAAACACTGATTGACAATCCACACCAGTTCAACATATGTGGGCTTACCATGCCCAGAGACCCCTTCTAACTGACTCAGTCCTTCCACTGCCCCCAGCTCAGGAAACAAAGGCAACTGTTCTTTACAAGAAGTGACCACTGACTGGCCCAGGGCAAGTACCTAGTCCAAGAATCTATCTGGAGAATCATTCATTAATTCAAAAAATGTTACTTAGGTGGTGATTATATACCAGGCATTGTTCTAGACACTGGAAAGATGGGTGAAAAGAGAACAAGGTCCCTGTCCCCATGGAGTTTACAATTTGGGGTAGATAACAGTAAATTTTAAAATAATAATAAATAAATATATAATAAGTCAGGTTAGTAATAAGTGCTTTGGAGAAAGAGAAAGCAGGGTAAGGGGATTTGAAGGACCATGAGAGAGGGAAGGACTATCTTTATATATCACTGGCTGAAGGAAGTCTTATTAAGCAATATTGGAGCAGAAACCTAAAGGTGAAGGAAGGATAATTTTGTGTGTCAACCTGACTGGGCCATGGGGTGCCCAGATCGTTGGTCAAATTTTATTCTGGTTATTTCTGTGAGGGTGTCTTTGGATGAGTTTAACATTTAAATTATTAGATTGAGTAAAGCAGATTGCTCTCCCTCATGTGGGTGGGCCTCATCCGATCAGTTGAAGGCCTGAATAGAACAGAAGGCTGATCCTTCCTCCAGTAAGGAGAACTCCTGCTGTCTGGCCGCCTTCAAGCTAGAACATCATTTTTCTCCCTGCCTTCAGACTTGAACTGAAACCTCAGCTTTTCCTGGGTCATGAGCATGTAAGCCCCCTATACCATTGGCTCTCCTGGGTCTCCAGCTTGCCAACTGCAGACCTTGGGACTCATCAGCCTCCGTAACCATGGGAGCCAATTCCTTGTAATACATCTCTTTCTATACATCTAAACATCCTATTGGTTCTGTTTTCAGAATCCCGACTCCAACAGTGAGCCACGTGGATAACAGGAGAAGGAGAGGTGCAGGCAGTGGGAACGGCAAGCAAAGGCCTCGAGGGAGGAGTGTGGCTGGTGTGGCAGAGAAGCCACGAGAGCAGGGCAAGTGGGGTGGAGAGCGGCAAGGCCTGAGGTCAGAGAGGCACTGGGTCCAACCTGTAGGGCCCTGAGGCCGTGGAAAGGCTTTGGGCTTCACACTGCATAAGATGGGGATTCGCTGGAGGCTTTTGAGCAGAGGGGTGACATGGTCTGGTATAGTTTTGAAGGATGACTCTGGCTGAAATGAAAACAAGAGATCTGTTAAGCGGATATTACAGTGAGCCAGGAGAGAGGTGATGGTGGTTAAGCGAGAGTGGTGGTGGAGGTGGTAGGAGTTGTTCATTTCTAGACATAGTTTGAAGCCAAGAGTACCTACAGGTGGTTTGGAAATGGAGTGGTAGAAGGGATGACTCCAAGTGCTTGAGCCTGGGTATCTGGGAGAATGAAGCTGCAATTTCCTGTTGTGGGATAGGCTGCAAGAAGAGTGGGCTTGGGATGGGAACAGGAGTTTGGTTTGAGACGCCATGGGGCATCCAAGTACAGGTGTCAAATAGGCCATTGGCTGTAGGAGCCTGGGGATGCAGGAGGAGGTCCAGGCTTTGGTGTGAATTTGAGTATCATCAGTATCATGACGCTAGAGCAGCTCGCCAGAGGAGAGTGTGAGAAAGAGAACAGAAGAGGGGCCAGGAATGAGCCCCGAGGCCTTCCAACTTTTGGATCCGTGTTTTTCAATGTGAGGGTTTCTACTCATTAGTGGATCATGAAATCAATTTGGAGGATAATGAACCGTACGTTTTCTAATACGATAAAAAAAAGAATGGAAAATATCAGAGTACTTTGTATATAGTGTGGTTTGATGAAATATTTCTCAGTTATGTATGTTTCTAAAACAAACATATATGCTTATATATGTATGTGTGTCTATTTATATATCTGTGTGTTTTTGTAAGTAGTACATATAAATTTATATCTTTACCTCATGACGTGTGTGTGTATATGTGTGTGTGTACCTACTCATGATGTAAAATATAATTTTTACAATAATGATTTTTTTTTTTTTCCCAAATGTGAAAGTCACTGTTTTCAAAGCCCAACAAGTTATCTAAGCACCTGAGTTCTGCCCAACTGGCAAAGGGGCAATGGCTAAGCTACTTCCACTGGCCCCTCTGGGTACGGATGGGGAGAGTGGAAAGAGCTGGCCAGTCAGCATGAGGGGAGACTGGGGTAGGTGGGCAGACAGCACGGAAGTCTACATGAAAAAGAAACAGATGCAAAGCCTGAATGCTTTCTCTCTGAAGCCACCTTTCTTTCCACCAGCCTGTGGCTCCATTTCAGGTCCACACATGGGTTTATTCACAAAGACTTAGTTTTGGTATCTTCCTTGCAGCAGGCAAGCTCGTCCCAGTAAAGAGGTAACCGCAGCAACTCACTTTATTTCTTGAGCTTTGCACTCCTATATCAGTAAGACGTTGCTAATACTATCTTCCTGAGGCTGTTATGAGGACTGAAAAGTAACAAGCAGCAAATGCTTCACGGAAGAGGCACTTTATGGAAGAGGTGTGCCCTGCAGTGCTCCTTCAACGCTGCTCCGTACCTGGGCATCCAGCCCATTGGTGGCACATTCCAGGCGCTGGGGAAGCCAACGCCTCTTCCCCGTCCAGAGGAGGAGCCCGGAAGTGCCCTGCGCAGGCGCACACAGTGAAGCCTCTTGTAACAAGGTGGGACGTTAAAGGAAAGGCGGAAAGGGGCCATAAAAACAACTGGACTGAAGCTAGATTGTCTTCCCTGCATGTCTGAGCTCCCTCCTTGGCAGCTCGCAGGGGAGATGGGCACAGGGTTGCCCTTACAAGGGCCAGAACAGAGCAGAGGAGAAAAGAAATACAGACAGGGTGGATTAAGTGCCTCTGAACTAGGTCTTGAAGGAACAGGATTGAGTCATCTTCCTGCTCACTTTTTCCTACAAACAGTGATGCATTATTAAGGTCAGGAGGAACCCAAATGTGGCCCGGATTGGAGGAAAGGGGTCAAGCAACAGGCTTCCATGCCTTCCTCTTGTCCAGACCCGCAGCTAAAGATGACTGAGGAGCTTCCGAAACTCACAGGTGGTTCTGCCGTATTACCAGGTTGGCAGACTTTGGAGCCATGCCTCCTGATTTCCCATCTTTGATTTTTATGTGACGCCGCTTCGGGTAGTTCCAACACCGTCATTTTAAGGAGGAGCTTCCGTGAATGTGTATGTTCGCCTGGGGTGAGGGGGGGTCCTGAGGGGCTCTCGTCCTCTCTGCACGGTGGTCTGTACATGGAGGGTGCTCAGAACCTCCCAGAGGCCACCTGACCCCACGCCCCAAGCTCACCACCATCCCAGTGCTGGATTCCCACCAAGAGTCCTTTCCCTAGTCGGAGACAGCATGCAAGCTGCCACTGCTGCCCAAGGCCAATGCAGCCAGATCGAGCCCAGGGCCTGAGCTGCTCCCCCTGTTGCTTTAGCGCTGCGGCTGCTTCTGAGGGCAGGTGGCCTTGCCTGGCGGCCAGTGAAGCGTGTGCCTTCCCACACTGTGGGGACTTGACAAACCAGGTTCCAACTGAAAGCTTACATCTAGGATGAATTCTTTTATTTGTACTTAGTTATCTATGCTTTAGTGTCCAAGCCCTAAAACTCAGCCAACGGGGTTTCAGAAGGCAAGCCCTGATAGGACACTTGTCATGGTGCTTGATGGAGACCAGCTGGCTGTCAGCTGCCCCAAGCCTCACACACGCTTCAGTCTGGATCCATCCTCTTTATTGTGGATAAATACTGTATATTTTAACTTGATCATGGTGAAAGAAACTACTGCTTGTATAATCAAATCATAACCCAAATATCAAGGGACTAGGCCAAATCTTACCTTCATCATCCCAATCATACTAATTTTTCCCTCCTCTAAATTAGTAGTTGTTCACTTCTAAGTACTGACTTACTGCCTCGTGGTTACGTGTCTATTCATTATGTATGTGGTAGCCATCCCCACCCCCGGGGCTTTCATAGTACTTTACACCCACCTCTGTGATTCCATTAATGACACTCTGTTTTATGTTTTATATACGTATGTCATTTCCCAAAATAACTCCAAGCATTTAGAGGGCAGGATCTAGAAGCTCCTCTTTGCACCTAGCACATAGTAGGTCTAATAAATATTTGTTGGCTGAGTGAATTTATCTGTTCAGTCCAGAAGCATTTATTGAGCATGTACTATATACAAATCACCATATAATAGGTGCTGAGGACACTAATAACCTACTTTTAAGTATCTCACACTTCAATAAGGGAGAGAAACATTGAACAAAGAAAACACAGTGTTGGTGTGAGAAGTGTCTTCAACATGCAGAGTTAGCCCAATTTAAAGGAAGGATTAATTTTTTTTATGAAAGAATGGAGAAGCTTCTGGGAGGCGGGGATACCTGAGCCGGGCTTTAGAGAATAAATAGGAGTTCAACAGGTACACATTGGATAGGGCTGAGTGAAAGAGAAAAGCATGACTAGACAAAGTAATGATGTTAACAATCAGGGAATGAATTACCCCAGTTGCAGCAGGCGTATCGTCAGGTCAGCAATGTTTCTACAGTGCTGTGAGCTTGGTGCCAAGCCGTCAGTACATTCTCAGGGAGTGCTGGCTGGTGACGGCAAAAATTACTTAAACCTCCTGCACAATTACAAAGCAAACATGCCTTGGGAGCTGTCAGCGGTAAAATAAGGCAATTTTGGAAGAGCGTGGGTATGAGGACAATTGATGTTCATCTCGTTTTTTTTCTTTTTAATTTTTCTTCCTAAGGACGGTTGAATCTAATTTAACATGTTAAGCAATTTGTTCAAATGAGCCAGACTGCCTTCCAGTGCTGAGGGGAACTCCAGAGGCGACATTACGGAGGAATGTAAGTGTAGAGCAATCCAGTTGATCAAAAATGAATTAGCCAGAGAGTGCCGTGAGTCATGGGATCAGAAAAGATGCTTCAGGGGAAGAGGAGGTCATTAAGGGTTTAGTCATGTGAATGGCAGCCAGGGAGCATGTAAGCTAATGTTTTAGTCCCATTGTCCAAACACATCCAGGCATTCATGGGGGCCCACTCGCTGTGTGCAAGGCTGTCCCTGTGAGGGCCGTTGAGATGCATGACGTGAGGCCTGTACCTTTAAAGTGCTAATGATCAAAAGAAACAAGTATGACTGTCAAGAAAGCAAGTATTTTTTGAGTACCCACTCTATGGCAGCCATGGTAGTGTATCCAGACCCATCAGCATAACTCACCTTCCTTTCAACACTGGGATGTATCATAAGCCCCATTTTACAGATGAGGAAACTGATAGATGGATACGAAGAAGTGTCAGGTGAGCACAGAGGCAGGAGTTACCAGCTCCACAAGGGGCAGTCTGGAAGTGTTCACAGAGGAAGTCATATGTCGTTCACTCAGCCATTCATTTAAAGGGCATTTAACGAGCTGCGAGCAAGCATGGTGGTAGATGCTGGGGATACATTCATGAACAGTGAAAGACATGGCCACTGCTATCATGGTCCCCACAGTCAAGACAGGGCATGGATTTAATCAGTAAATGTGTAACTGTAAGTTAAAATAAGTGTTCTGAAGGAAAGAGGCATGATTTTCTGAGAGCATATGACAAAGGACCTGGTCACCGAAGGGGGTATGGGGAGTGGGTATGGGAGCAGCAAAGATCCCCTGAAGAAGGGATGCTTGAGCTGGGGAAGGGGGGAGATGCGCTTTATAGGGTATATGGGTGGCAGCATTAAGAACTGTAGTACAGACCAAAAAAGCCCTATAGGAGAGAGCACAGCACAGTCAAGGAACTGAAAGTGGGCCAGAGCCCAGAAAGCCAGGGTAAGACAGGAATGTGGTGGAGGGCAGGTGCTTCCAGGAACTTCGCAATGGGGAAGGTTTGGTTCTTGTCCTAAGAGAATTGGGTTATAGTCAGAGTGACACGAACCCAAGGGCATTGTGAAAAGACAACCCTGGCTGCCTTACCGTGTGTAGAATGGCCTGGAAGGGAGGCAGAGTGGATGCAGAAAGGCCGAGGACGGAGGCTCCTGCGGTATCCAGGCAACCTGCAATGGAAGCATGGCTCAGGGCAAGGGACACAGATGCAAAGAGAGCGAATCCGGAGCTGCCTGGGAGTGAAGTGGCCTGTTTGGTGATGGATTGGAGGATAATGCGACCAAGCAGGAAGAAATATCAGGGCACGTCAGGACAAGTGCACAAGCGAGGACGAGGTTTCTAACTAGTGCCTGCTTCTCTGAGATGGGGAACAGGGCAGGAGTGCTGCATCCTAGAAAATGGGCGGGGGAGTCAAGCAAGGACACTGTATTTCAGAATTCCGAAGTGGAGAAGACTTCACTGAGGCCCCACTTCAAGGGGCCAATATTGTTCCTGGAGAAACGCTGCTGAGCCTGCACTTCAGGTGTGCCCTAGACATAGAAAAACAAGTTCCCCTTTATTTATGTACCCATCCTTGTGCCTACTTGGACACTGACAGACTTCCTGGAAAGTTGCTGCTTATTGGAATGAAGCTTTGGAAGTGCAGGTTCTTGAACTGCCCCCAAGCTCCTGCCATGTCCTCTTCTCAGTGTATAACTGACCACATCCAAAAGTGCACTTGTGAAAGCAAAGGAGGGGGCTGCTTGCCAGAGAACTGTAAGGTTTGCAGTCTCCCCAGCACGGCCTCACCACCCTGCCAGCTGAGGCAGAGTGCCCAGTGACAGTGTTGGATGTCCACACGAGTCTAAATACAGAATGAGGGCATATGAAGAGACCGCCTTCTCTTAGCAGTTTCCGTTATACGTGGGAAGTTCTAGGTGGATCATTGCCTTTGGCACTGCTCCACTGAACACTGCAGCTGACTGGAAGTCAGGAGACCTGGGTTCCCAGCCACTAGCTCATTGTGGGCCCTTAAACCAATCTGTTGGCCTTATGCTCCCCCATCTGACAATGAGGTGGGATGACTCACTCCTTCCAGAGTGAGGGTTTCCCATCCACTTCGTGTGACAGGAGGCACACTTTTGTCACACGTAGCAGAAACATAAGCTGTCCTGGGGGTTACCCACGTATGTGTTTCTCATCCCTCTGCCTGCTGTACCAGGATAATGGAGCACCTTCTTGGTGGAGGATGAAAAAGGAGACGAGTGTAGGGACAGGAGATTCTGAAGCAAAGAAAAGCCTCGAGAACGATCAAGCAAGTCTTCAAGATTGACTCCCACAAAGGCCCCAATGTAGTACTGTTACTGGAGTCCGTGGAATGGCAAAAGAAGCCAAGCTCCATGATGGGGAGTGGATGGGGGCAGAGGGAAGCAGGGCAAGCATCAGTTGTTTTTTCTGATCATAATAATCCTCTAGGCTCTCTGTTAACGTTCTGTGAAGTTCTGAGAAATACTGAGATGCAGGGCAGAAAGAATTCCTCGTATTTCCACTACCCAAAGGTAACCTCTCTTCTTCCAGCCTTTTTTTAAGTAGATTACTTATGTTGTTGAGATCATACTGTATACACCCTTTGCGTTCTATTTTTGTCAAGTAACATGGTATCTGGCTCGCACTTGTTCACGAGAGCCAAAGCTCATCTCTTTCCAACTCTGAATTCAGTGACATTACATTGGTAGTTTGAAATCAGCCACAGAGGGAATATTTACACCACAGAAACTGGCAGACACTACAAAGCAGGACTGTTTTGTTTTTCTTTTTTCAGACAGCCTGTGGTTAAACATTTACTAGCAAGCACATCACTGATTATATCATGAGCATTTCTTGGGTCTTAAAATTGAAAATGTTAATGGATACATGATAATCTATTAATGATAAACATGGTAATCTTATTTCTAGACATTAGATCCAATTTTTCACTACTATAACTAATATTAATACACTAATACGAACATCTTAGGGCATAAATATTTTATATTTCTTGCTCTTTCCTTAGCATAGGTCCCTAGGTAGGGAAATATTGTGTCAAAGGGTAGAAACAGGTTTCAGGGGGAATTCCCTGGCCGTCCAGTGGTTAGGACTCTGTGCTCTCACTGCCGAGGGCATGGATTCAATCCCTGGTCAGGGAACTAAGATCCCATAAACGGTGTGGCACGGCCAAAAAAAAAAAAAAAAAAGAAGCAGGTCTTAAGTTCTTGAAATCTATTGGCAAATTGCTTTTTCTGAAAAGTTAGATCAATTATATCCCACAAAAAAAAGGGTGTGAAAAATGCCCACTTAATTCACTAGCATTAAACATGGTATTAACACAGAAAATGACGATTCAATGGAGCAAAACACCCAGCCAGAACAAATACTAATATATAAGGACTACATAAAAACGAAGTTTCCATTAGCGCCACAAATAAAATTGAGATCAGCAAAAAACTAATCTAAAACTGTGATAACTTTGACATATGGTGGGTTATTATCTTTAATGTAGAAAGAGTTTATGCAAACAAATAAAAAAATAAGAGGTTATAACAAATAAAAGAGCTAAGAACCTGCACATACTACGGTTCTAATGCATCTTCACATCCGAGTTTGAGGACTTTACAGTTTTCAAGTCAGAACAGGAGCAGATTTAGCCTTGGCGTGACAGGGCTTCCCGGCCAAATCCCTAAAATGTCTGGTTATGTGAGGAGAGCGCATGAATGGGACTGGAGTTTACTAGCATTTGTTATAGTGTGAATAGAACCAAATTCCCCGTTCTACTGAAAAAGCCACACTAAAAACAACACAAGGATCGTGATATAAATAGGCCATGTAGTTTACCGCTCAAAAAAGAGAGAAAAAGAGAAATTCAGAAGATGCGACAACAATCTGAGAACAATTCCAGCAGAACAGATGGCCTTTCTTTGGTGAAATGGAAGCTCTGTTGATGCTGCCCACCTCTGAGGTTCCTGGAGTGGAGTTCACGGTTCCTTGAAGATTTTAGCTGTTTCCACAAAGTTCTGGCTCAGAGGCTGTGGAAAACTGAAGGAAAGTGGAGGATGGGGGGAAGCACCCAAGACAATCATTTTTTCTGGATGCCAAACTGCTGTCAAGAGTCTGGTCTGTGTATAGGTTCAAGCAAACTAGTCTTCCGGCAAGCAGATATCAGACCCAGAGAGAAACACAGTCTGGTTTGTGGTATTTTCATTATGTAAATTGCATACTACTATGTGTGTAAGCCTGTGCTCATTCACCAGGCATGTGTGGAGTATCCTTCAGCGTCAATCTAGCTGTGTGGGGTATAAGACAGTAAGGCCACGATCTTTGTTCTCAAGGAGCTCTGCATCTTTCCGTGACAATTGTCTGGAAATAGAACCAGAAGTAAATTAAGAGGCTAACTTCTACCAAGCAGACACAGAGCTGTTGGAGTTCAGAGTCAGGGAAGAGAAGAGCAACACAGCATGTTGGAGCAATCCCAGAAAGTTCCATGAAATAAGTGGAGATGAGCTGGGCTTTGAACTAAGGATAAGGCCAAAGGAGGCTACTACCTGTCAGTATTAGGTACCAGCACCATCTTTATTTCCAGACCAAGAGCAGCACATACCTTATTTCCCCAAATAAACTAAACAGCGTCCTGAACAAAATACACTGTTGTTGTTTTTTTACATCTTTATTGGAGTATAATTGCTTCACAATGGTGTGTTAGTTTCTGCTTTACAACAAAGCGAATCAGCTATACATATACATATGTCCCCATATCTCTTCCCTCTTTCGTCTCCCTCCCTCCCACCCTCGCTATCCCACCCCTCCAGGCGGTCACAAAGCACTGAGCTGATCTCCCTGTGCTATGCGGCTGCTTCCCACTAGCTATCTATTTTACGTTTGGTAGTGTATATATGTCCATGCCACTCTCCCGCTTTGTCACAGCTTATCCTTCCCCCTCCCCATATCCTCAAGTCCATTCTCTAGTAGGTCTGTGTCTTTATTCCATCCACCTCATTACAAATAGCTCAATTTCGTTTCTTTTTATGGCTGAGTAATATTCCATTGTATATATGTGCCACATCTTCTTTATCCATTCATCTGATGATGGACACTTAAGTTGTTTCCATCTCCGGGCTATTGTAAATAGAGCTGCAATGAACATTGTGGTACATGACTCTTTTTGAATTATAGTTTTCTCAGGGTATATGCCCAGTAGTGGGATTGCTGGGTCATACGGTAGTTCTATATATGTAGTATTTTAAGGAACCTCCATACTGTTCTCCATAGTGGCTGTACCAATTCACATTCCCACCAACAGTGCAAGAGTGTTCCCTTTTCTCCACACCCTCTCCAGCATTTATTGTTTCTAAATTTTTTGATGATGGCCATTCTGACTGGTGTGAGATGATATCTCATTGTAGTTTTGATTTGCATTTCTCTAATGATTAATGATGTTGAGCACTCTTTCATGTGTTTGTTGCCTGTCTGTATATCTTCTTTGGAGAAATGTCTATTTAGGTCTTCTGCCCATTTTTGGATTGGGTTGTTTGTTTTTTTGTTATTGACCTGCATGAGCTGCTTGTAAATTTTGGAGATTAATCCTTTGTCAGTTGCTTCATTTGCAAATATTTTCTCCCATTCTGAGGGTTGTCTTTTGGTCTTGTTTATGGTTTCCTTTGCTGTGCAAAAGCTTTTAAGTTTCATTAGGTCCCATTTGTTTATTTTTGTTTTTATTTCCATTTCTCTAGGAGGTGGGTCAAAAAGGGTCTTGCTGTGATTTATGTCATAGAGTGTTCTGCCTGTGTTTTTCTCTAAGAGTTTGATAGTTTCTGGCCTTACATTTAGGTCTTTAATCCATCTTGAGCTTATTTTTGTGTATCATGTTAGGGAGTGATCTAATCTCATACTTTTACATGTACCTGTCCAGTTTTCCCAGCACCACTTATTGAAGAGGCTGTCCTTTCTCCACTGTACATTCCTGCCTCCTTTATCAAAGATAAGGTGACCATATGTGTGTGGGTTTCTATCCTGTCTGGGCTTTCTGTCCTGTTCCATTGATCTATATTTCTGTTTTTGTGCCAGTACCATACTGTCTTGATTACTGTAGCTTTGTAGTATAGTCTGAAGTCAGGAAGCCTGATTCCTCCAGCTCCATTTTTCGTTCTCAAGATTGCTTTGGCTATTCGGGGTCTTTTGTGTTTCCATACAAATTGTGAAATTCTTTGTTCTAGTTCCGTGAAAAATGCCAGTGGTAGTTTGATAGGGATTGCATGGAATCTGTAGATTGCTTTGCGTAGTAGAGTCATTTTCACAATATTGATTCTTCCAATATTCATGGTGTATGAACCTTTTAATGTGCTGTTGGATTCTGTTTGCTAGTATTTTGTTGAGGATTTTTGCAAACTGCTTGGCAAGAATAAAAAGTCCCCAGTCAATGCAAGGGCTGACCCAGCCTGGTCTCTCCTCTAGAATATCGAAAATGGAAAAAAAAAAAAAAAGATATCTTTTTGGCTCTAGCCTACCAAGCATTAATGATCAATCAGCTTTTATTTCCCCCTATTTTTTTTATTGTGGTAATATATACATAAGATGAAATTTACCATTTTAACCATTTTTAAGTGTACAGTTCAGCAGCCTTAAGTGCACTCACATTGTTATGCAACCATCACCACTCTCCATCTCCAGAACATTTTCATCATCGCAAACTGAAACTCTGTAACCATTAAACAATAACTCCCATTCCCCTGGTAACCACCATTCTACTTCCTGTCTCTATGACTTTTACTATTTATTCTAGGTACCTCATATAAGTGGAAGCATTCCTTTTTTTTTTTTTTTTTTTTTATGGTAACTATCAGTCAAGGTCCCAGCAAGAAACAGATGACACACTCAAATTGGATAATTGATGAACCTAAGAAAGGGAGTATTTGCAAAGATTTGGACAGGATTTAAGGCAACTACAAGGGAGGATATAAACTACGTGACTGGTAATATCAGGGAGCTGTTATCACCCCCAGACCCAAAGGGACAGTTACCAGAACCAGAAAAGGTGGCTGTGTGGCCCCTGACAGGAGCTGTGGTCTTTAATGGAGGGCTCTGCAGTGACCCAACAGGAGGGGAGCCAGGGGAGGTGATACCCTGACCTCTACTCTCCTCCCACCCTTTGACCTCCTGACAGTGCCTCCCATTGGCTAAACCCAGTAAAACACCAGAGTCAAGAGAGCCCACGGATGTAGTCCTTGGGAGGGGTGACAACTCTATGAGTACAGGCAGGGTAGAGGAGAGTGGAAACTGGATCTGGGGGTTGAATGAAATATATCAGCATGGTGACCTCCTTTGACGTACACTGGGCATGTGATTAATGTGACTGAACCAGCAGCTGAATATGCAGTAAATTAAGAGGAAGATGATGTGGAAAGAAGGAAGAAGCAAAAGCTGTATTTTAGAATTTATCAGACAATGGGAATAAGCATCTCATCTGTCAAAACAAAATAAACATCCAAGAGCAGGTAAATGAATGGGTCTAGTATTTGGGCCATGAGTATGAAGCCCACACAGCAACTATTGCGTTATCACAGACTGTCAGAGGTGAGAGATTCCTCAGCTTGTCCACTTGGATCATTTCATGTATGAAAACTCTGAGATGCAGAAGGGGGTGATCCCTACATCCTGTGCCTCTTCAAAAACTCCCACTTACTTGAAGGTGTTTAAATCAGTGGTTCTCCTTAAGCTCCTGTTAGCCCTTAGTCAGCCTAAGTGTGACTTGGAACTCATCCATCACTTTGATGAGCAACACGCCCAGTATCTAGAGGGTGGCTTTACTTTCCTGACCTTCGATCTCCACGTGTGTGGCAGGGTATTTTTCAACTCTGAAGCTCCAGATGAATATAAATGATGTTAAACTCATCATTCAATGCTAAGAAAACATGGGGAATCCCTGGCAGACAATAGTATAAACTAGACAACATAACAAGTCCAATTAGCTTTGGAACGGTATGAGAGAAGGCAGAAAAGATCATTTTGTAAAGTTTAAACTAGTCCATTAGTTTCTTTGCACTGGACACTGAACTAAGTGTTATAGAGTACAAGAAAGTATGAGAGGTAGCCCCTCCACCAGGCAGGAGCTTCCAGTTGGAGAAAGGATCACCCAGATGAGCAGGAAGCTCCCATAGCAACAGGAAGGGAAGGTGAGTTTCCTGTGAATGTCAGAGCCCAAGGGACCATAGGAGAGAAGCCTCTCTGAACTATGGGCTCTAGGTGGTCATGGAAGGCTTCTTGGAGAAGGAGGGAGTTGAACCAGATCCTGAGGGGAGGACAGGATTTGGAGAAGACCAAGAGGGCATTCCAGGTTGTCAGTGAGCGTTAGAACCAAACATACACTTACGCCTTTATTCACGGAGTCAAAGTGTATTGTGTCCGCGTTGGCTACACTGGGCTCTCAGTGCTTCTGTCCAGGAGCAGTCAGTTGGATTTTCCTTCCCCCCACAAAGCATCAGGCTGAAGTGGAAAAGCCACTGCAACACTCCAGCCACCTGGTTTACACAGAGGCTGGAACCAGCACTCAGGTGGCCCATCTTGTTCCAGCCCTCACCCCACCCCCAATCTCCTTGGGCAATTCCAGAAAGCTCCACGGAGCATCCAGGTGCCTTCCCTTCTCTGGGCCTCAGTTTTCTCACGGATAAAATAACACACTTGGGCTAGATGATCTCGAAGTTTCCTTCCATCTCTCTAAGTTTGTGATTTTTGCTTTGGAAGACTAATTTTTTTGTGTGTTTTTTTGTTGTTGTTATCTATTTTATATAGAGTAGTGTGTGTATGTTAATCCCAAACTCCTAATTTATCCCTGCCTGCCATTCCTCTTTGGTAACCATAAATTTGTTTTCTATGTCTATGGGTCTATTTCTGTTTTATAAGTAAGTTCATTTGTATCTTGTTTTTTTTTTTAGGTTTCCACATATAAGTGACATCATATATTTGTCTTTCTCTGTCTGGCTTACTTCACTTAGTATGATAAATCTCTAGGTCCATCCATGTTGCTGCCAATGGCATTATTTCATTCTTTTTTATGGCTGAGTAATATTCCACTGTATATATACACCACATCCTTTTTATCCATTCCTCTGTCGATGAACATTTAGGCTGCTCCCATGTCTTGGCTATTGTAAATAGTGCTGCTGTGAACACTGGGGTGCGTGTACTGGGTTGACCAAAAAGTTCGTTCAAGTTTTTCTGTAACATCTTAAGGAAAAACCCAAACGAACTTTTTGGCCAGCTAAATATCTTTTTGAATTAGAGTTTGCTCCGGGTATATGCTCAGGGGTAGGATTGCTGGATCATACAGTAGCTATATTTTTAGTTTCTTGAGGAACCTCCAGACTGTTCTTCTGAAGACGAATTTGCTGACTCCTGTTGTTTTCCTTCTCATCATAACTACCTACTCTTAGATTTTCTTCTCTGAATGAATATTCAAGCTACGTTCCAGCAGTTCCCTGCTTCTTATAGATCTCCAGAGACACACTGTGCTCTCAGGCTTTTACACAATCCATTTCAAATGCAAGGAATTTGTACCCACCCTCCCCGCACCTGGCTGGGACGGAGATGCTCCTCCGTCTGTTCCTATGTCACCTTTTACATTTATGCATTTTGCTACTCACTGCTGAGCTGTGTCATTGCCCCTTTACTCATTTCTCTCCCCCACAGGACAGTGAAACCCTAGGATCAGGGATCTTACCCTGATCACACCTGTATCCCCACAGTTAGTCTAGGGTTTACTGTAGACCTGTTCAATGCACAGACGCATAAATAAGGCTTTTGTAGTTCGTGGAACAGGCATCCTCACAGTCTGCAGTCTGTCATCAGGATGCCTCCCTCCTGCACACGTCTGACCCATCCTTTCCTTCACTCTCCCTCTGCCCATGTGTCTCTGTACCACGGCTGCCACTCACTCATCATTTTGCTCGCATCTGCCTTCAACTTGCATGTAGCCCATCAATACCGCTCCCCTCCGGTCTCTCTCCATCTGACATTTCAGCTTCAGCTCTACAGTGGTAGCGGGATCAAATGTTTTAAAGGGATCAAATGTTCTAATCTCTGATTTCCTAAAATCGCTCCCAGAAATGAACAGCCTCGTTCCCTGGGGATACCTTAGTTCTCATTCCTAAGACAGTAAGTGCATTGGCCCAGCTGACCTTTTAGCACCAGACCACATTGTGGGTCACACGCCAGCCTGTAGATTGACTACTCTTAATTATTTCAATCAGCGCTGTCCAGAGGGTAGGGTTGTATATATAACTCAGGGATATAGAGGGCCATGACCTTCAGCTTGGGCCCCAAACAGAGCAAGCTTGACTCTAGAAAAGATCCATGTTGACCCATCAGGGCTGACTTTCACCTCTGACTTCAGGCTAACTTCCTACAGAGTACTGGGTCATGATCCAGCCTGCAAGTCCCAACTGAGGATATGAATATTGTAAGTGATTCCCAAAGAAGAGAAATCCCCAGATAGGACTGCCAGAGACATCACTGGATACTCGGAGGCATCAGGAATGAAAGCCAGTTTCCACAAAGGCCTCATTGATAAGTAGCCATTGGGCAGCACCATGAATATCACCCAGATACCAGCCATGGAGGCTACAGCCCTGGGACGTGCCAGGATCAAGTGTTCTCATCTCTGATTTCCTAAAATTGCTCCCAGAAATGAATAGCAGCGTCTCCTTCAAGCCCTGGTGAGGCTCCGGCCAAATGTGGCTGGAATGCAGAGGCATGGGTAGCGGGAACAGGATGTTGCCCGCAAGCTTCCTCTGCTCTCAGCCCGCGGAGCAGGTTCGAAGATTGATTTAGAGAGGGCCTTTTGTCATAAATTGTTCCTTTCTTCACTCACAGCAGGGGGCCAGCTGCTGCCAGCACTCTCAGCTTGTAGGGCACAACTGTGGGTTTAGAACGCGAGGAGAACAGATGGGCGACCTCTCAGCATCTTGAGGAGGGCTGCCAATTTGGGTTTGTGCTGCCACTTGATCTATTTTTTTTCTCCTGATGTTCACATTATGCAATGTGTGGAGCTGTGTGGTGTCTGGGAGAGAGCGCTGGGCCAGGAGGGCAGGCTGGGTCCCCCAGTGTGTTCCTGGTTGTTCTTCACAAAGATTTGAGCTCCACTCTGCGGCATGTCTTCCATTAACCCCAGTGGGCTCCGTCCCCTACCCCAGAGGAGCTCACATTCCAGTCGGGGAAGGACCAGTAAACAGTCACCATCACACGTTGCAGGTGTGATGATAAGTGCACAGAGCCGGGAGAGCTACTCCAGAGCAGGGAAGTGCTATGCATGGAAGGCTCCCTGGGCGATGCCTCGAGAGAGGATTGCAAGGTAAATAAAAGGAGGACCTGCCAGACGGAGAGGACGAAATGAACAAAGGGACAGCCACGCACAAAAAACATTTGTCCAACATGTATTCAATCAGTGTACAGGTGTAGAGTCACATGCTTTACTAGAGAGAAAAGAATAACGTGACGAACAGCAGGAGAAAAGTCTGGAACAGTAGGCAGGGGCCAGCTCATGCAAGACTGTGAATGTCATCCTTCATTAAGAGTGTGTACAGGTTGGGGATCATCACGCGAGTAAGTTGCATGGACTGTCCAGGACTCAGTTTCCTCCACTGTGTGATGGGGGATGATACAAGGTCGCACTTTCACTTTGCAGCGCTGCTGATGGGATCATTTACTCCTCGTCAATAAATACGCATTGAGTGTCCCATGTGTGCCAGACATTGCAGGAAGCAAAGATGCATAAGAAGCCATTATTACTGCCTTTAAGTGTCTACTGTCTAGGCTGGAGGTACCTACAGGAAGAGCTAATTCATCAATCAGTGAAGTTAGGGCAGAGGGCAGCCAGATGAGGCAGAGGAAGGGTAAGGAACGAGCATTGTGCTAGATACTGGGGGGTATTATGCTCTTTAGTCTTCCCAGAAGCCCTCTATGGTAAAATGGAAGGCACAGCTACCAGAATATCCCATCTTAATGGAATCACAAATTTCATGGGAGATGGAGGCTTTGGTCCAGGACTCTGGGTCAGGCTTACCTGCTTAACCATCCAAGGCTGGAAAAGTGAGCCCTTAAAAATATCCAACCCAGCTCTTTCTTTTTATTCTAAGCATTTGCTTTTTCACACTTTAAAAGAGAATATTCATCTGCTGTCTTGACTGTGATGAGAACTTGATTTGCAGGTCTCATGAAGAACTACTCGAATATGCTTTTGAGACTGGGTGTTTTGGGGTAGAGGTAGTCTCATGCTGAGATACCTGTTGGCAAGAATAATTCATGCACAGAAACATTTTTCTTTTTAATTAGGATTTTGTTTCACAGAATATTCATCACATTCAAGGTTATATTTTGCATTATTTCCTTGTCTCATTGCAGATCAATTGTGAAACAGAATTGGGCTATTGGAACTCTAACAAGAACAACCATTATAAAAGGAAAATTTAATAATTAACATCATCATTAATGATGATGACAAATGAAGTAGCTTTTTCATTCATGAATTTGATCATTCATGCAATCACTTGACAAATGTTTACTGAACACCTAGCATACATTAGGTACTACACTCATTCTAGGCATATGGTAATAAGCAAGACAGACATGGTCCCTGCTCCAGAAGGATCTTACCATCTATAGAAAGGAGGCAGTAAACAAATGAACAAACAATAAAACCATATAATTATATGATTGCAATTGACATGTATGTCATATGCAAATGATGTTATAATTGATATGATATAGAAGTACAATATACTTTGAGAACATAATGTAGGGGGATATAACCTAATCAGAATGTTTAGGAAAGTTTTCCTTGAGGAGGCTGCCTTTAAGCTGAGCTCTGAAAGAGGAGGTGTGAGTGAGGTGAGGAAGGGAGAGTACTCCAGACAGAGAGCAGTGTACCAGAAAGTCCCAAGGCAGAAAGAGGTTTCCATGCATTTGAAAGACAGCCAGTGTGGCTATTGCGTAATCAAGAAACTGAAAAAAAAAGGGCCCTGTGATTGGTGCTAAGTGGGCAAGATGGGCTGGGGGAATGAGACAAGAGAGAATAGGATCAAGGAGAACAGGGTGTTATAGGCAGGCCCACAGAGTCCATTGCCGCTATGGCCAGCTAGCCAGCAACCAGGTCTAATGTCTCATACTCAGTTTCTACCTACCCTTCAAGGCACAGCTTCAGTACCACTTCCATCTACTTTGGGAAATGGTACCTTACAGTTTCCTCCTCAGAAGCTCACAATGCAAATTAGGATATCGAGGACTCTGAGAAATCCTGTAACTGAGTCCCAGAATTTCCTAAACATATTAGCCTACAGGAACATATGAGACACTGGTGTTCCAAGGAGCACCATTGGGGAATTGCTCATTTAGTGGACTGAGTTGTCCAGACTTGGATTGAATTCTGACTGTGATGTTTAACAGCTGGGTATCTGTCCACAAACCCTTCCACTGCTCTAAGTCACAGAGTCCTCACCTATAAGATAGCAATGCCAACAAGTGTTTTGAAGATTTTCTATAAGGATACAGTTAATAGCACATGAAAATTCTCTATTTCAATGACTGACACATAGTAGCTGTTCAAACATTAATTGACTTCCATTCTTTTGTGTAGAGTAAAACAGTTTAGGCCAAATTTTAGGGAATTTTTCCACCAGAATTCAGTGTAAAACAAGAAAATTTCCCAGAACTAAACAACATGTGTCTCCAATTGAAAGGATCCACCAAGTTCTGAGTGCAATGCATGCAAAAAGACCTACAGCAAATCACATTATCATGAACTTTCTGAACTCTAAGGATAAAAAGAATATCCCAGTGCTTCCAGAGTGAATAAACGGTCACATACAAAGAAGTTGGAATCAAAGTGGTCACAGACTTCTCAATACTAAGACCAGAAGCTGGATGACAATGGAAAATTGCTTTCAATATCCTGAAAGAAAATTATTAATTTAAAATGAGAAATTTATACCCAGCCAAACAATCACATAAGTTTAACTGAGTAATAAGACAATCAAAGACTCAAAAAATTTTATAACTCATATACTCTTTCTTAGGAAAGTAAATTGAAAAGTGAATCACAACATAGGAAGCTATGGGCTGCAGGAAATGAGAAATCAACACAAGAGAGCCACAGAAGGACTTCCCAGGATGATAATCAGAAGAAGATCCCATGCACTAGCTGTGCAGCCATCCAGGAAAGCGACCAGTTAACACTGGAACAGAAGGACAGATGGCTCCAGAGGGATAATCTCTAGGGGAAAGAAAAAAACAACAACTAGAATTGATATGTTTGAGTTTATAGAAAAATTCCTGATAGGTGAGTGACCCAGATATGGGAACCTATAGAGAAAGTTAGAGAAAGAGTAGAAGAAAGTATGGAAATAAAAAAGCGAAGTAATTATTACCTTTCAAAAACCAAAGTAATTATTACCTTTCAAAAACCAAAGTGTGATCCATTTAACTTGACTCTGCACGATATCCACAAATGCGTAATAGAAATCCTCACGACTTAGGGATCAATGAATGATATAACCATGCTGGCGGTAGGGAAGGGAAGAAAAGGGAGAGAGCAGATCTTCATCTACCACTCAAGGAAGTCAACAGCTAAAACTGATCAATCAAGAAATAGCCGTATAGTGGAATTCCCTGGAGGTGCAGTGGTTAGGACTCCACACTTCCACTGCAGGGAGGCCAGGTTCCGTCGTCCCTGGTCGGGAACTAAGATCCCACAAGATGTGTGGTGTGGCCAAAAAAAGAAAAATTGCCCCACAAACGTATGATTTAGTAATTGGAGATCAATGTCAGAAGAGAGCAAGTATGACCCGGGATTGGGGTTTTTCTAAGGCATGTATTTTACACTATGTGGCTTTTTAAAAGATGTACTTGGATAAAAATGAAACTTAATCTTAAAAGAATACCAGAGCATAGCTCTACCATAATTAACGTTTCAATTGTGTAAAGATTATGTATACACATGGGCTTGGGAGCCTGGAAGAACACATAGCAAGTGGAAAGAGTTTCATTTGTTAGGCTAATAATATCCAAAGATAGGGAGAGCCTAAGCGAAGAAGTCAGACTAACTTACTAGAAGCTACTAACTTGTGACACAGCATCTCTTTGAGTCTTGCTTCCCTCTTCTGTAAAATGAGAATGAAATAGAACCTGTTTCATAGGAATGTTATAAGGGTTACATCAGAGAATACATATTAAGTCCTTGGCACAGGTTTTGGACCAAGTGATCACTAACTGGCGATCGCTTTTATTTAAGAAGGAAGAAAGGAAAGAAGGGAGAGAGGGAGAGAGCAAGATTTTGTTCAGCCTAAATCGCGGGAGGGAGTGCCGTCTACACAGCCTTGGAGCATGTCTTCTGGGCAGGCTGTCCTCTTAGTGACCATCTACTTAAAGGGACTTTGTCAAGGTTAACAGGCTCAGTTTAATATATATTAAAAAGGACTTAGCTTGTTCCCTGTGTTCCAAAAAGGCTGTCAGTGCCTGAGAGAGGGTCAGCTTTCCCACAAGGTTAAAAGACTTGCTCAAGGAGGACATTGCCATGGTCCAGCACCTCCCTAATCATTCCATTTTGTTTTTACAGCATCCAAGTTCTCACTTGGAAAATACTTTTTGCCACGCGTATGCATCCTTGAAGGCCTAGATCCCACCAGGTGAAAGTTTTTCTCTGGGGATAATTAGGCTTTTCCAGGCAGGATTAAGGCTTCCCTCCCACAGGGTCCATGCTGTCAGGCTGCTTTCTGTGTGCTCAGAGTGGCTAACGGGGACCAAGCATTTGTTCTCCAAGGAGCAGTTCTCCCTCTGAATTCTGTTGTATTTGCTTGTATAATGCAGACCACAGCACAGAGAGAGCCTGGTACAGCAGAAAAACATGGAGAGTGGAAATCCATACAGAGCCAGATAAGTTTTGAAGTCAAGATTCAAGACCGGATCTGGGGCATCCCAAGTCCTGTGCTTGTATCCAAAGACCACTCCACCTGGCTTTCAAACAGGGCACTGGGCAGCCTGGGCAAGTGGGAAGAATTTATACGTGTGACCCCAGCCTTTTCACTTCTTAATTCTGGAACCTTGAACAAGGTTCTTGGTACCCGTGACTCTCAGTTTTATCCTCTATAGAAATAGGATAATCATGTAAGTGGTCCTTGCCTCGATGACCTCATTGGTCAGACTCACCAAAGTGGGTCTGAAGTGTACAAAAGTGAACAGTAAGAAACAGTGTTAATGGTCATAGAGCAGATAGCAGCAGCCTTCTTCCCGGGCCTTGACATGGCTCAGGCCCGCCCTACCTCATGCCAAGGAGAGTCGGGCACATCAGAGCTAGTCCCTGGCGGCAAGCCCAGGCTCACCTGGAGCCACCCTCCTGCTGACGGGCTTTGATGTGACTTCACCACTCACATCTCCCTGGCTCTTCCATTCCCTGGCTCCATGCCCTGCTTCCCCATGGCTGCTCTCTCCTTGTGTACCAAGCCAATGCGACCCCATCTCCTACCATGCGATGCTCAACTCCACACAGGCCCTGGATTGGCGCAGCACCTACCTCTCCAAGTTAAAGACATTTCTCCCACCCCTTTGATGAGTTGCAGCTCAAGTCAGAGGATGGGAGCAGGGTTGCAGATGCCAGGTATGGGCCAGGGGCTCCTTCCATCCATTCGTTGCTGCCCTTCAGAGTTTCATGGCTCACCCTCGGCAGCTCCTGCCAACTTCCCAGCTCACGATGATGTCAAAGGAAAGTTTTCTTTCCTGGGGCTCCCTCTTTTGTTTTCAGAGTGACCACCCTGTGACCAGTTCTTGATCAAAACTGGATGAGAATGGGGAGGGAAGAAGGGAAATGGGAGATTGTTTGGCAGAAGGATGGAGATGAGAGAGAAGGGAACATGAAGGGTGAGGGGACTAGATTGCGGAAACAGAAGCAGAAGGCAGGCAGAGGAAGAGGAGGAACGGGGAGCAGATTGATGAGTGTGTTTGTCTTGCCCCGCAGTCTCTGTGCCACAGACTCTGGAGTTGCGATGTGACACCGGGACATAAGGCAACAATCCTTGGCTTTAGCTCAGACCTGAGATCTAATCCTGTTTCAGCAAGTCTTTGTACAGAGGGGCAGGGTACTCTGAACATTGCAGTCCTCGTCTGTAAAACCAGAATAATACCACCCGCCGTGCAGGATAGTTCTGAAGGTGGAAAGTAACGTGTGAAAAGCAGGGGCACGGTATCCAGCACACAGGAAGTACTCAGTAAACGGTCATTATTATGAGGAGTTTTAGCTCCTCAGCGTGGGGCTGCTGTATTGATTATAGTGCCCTGTAGTTCTCAGGGACGCCGTGTTGCTGCTACTGACTGCTGCTAAGGGACAGGGTGGTTTCAACCTGTCCTACTCATTGTTTCCTCTTTGGTCAACAGGCTCTGCCCTCCAATCAGATTTCCTCCTGTGTTTCACCTCTTTTCATTAGTTTTCTTAGAGTTTCTCGGTGCTGGTGGGGTGAGGAGAGGGGACATTTTAAAAATCCTGCAAGCTTCTGAATTAGCACTTGAAAACCATTGTAAATTCATAAGCCAAACCATCACAGGAAGTGCTGCCATCTTGGAGGACACGCTCCTAGAGCATCTGCCTCTCATCTGTGTATATACACAAACCTGTGCTCGGGTGAGGCCTGGGTGCCCCAGAGACCACATGCACGCCCACAGGTAGATGTGACGTCTGTAACTCCAAGTCCACTTTACCCCATCCTCCAAGGAACCCTTCAAATTCCTAGCTCCTGTGTGCAATTAAGTATATTAGATCAGCTGCTGTAATTGTGTTCAGTTCAATTTCTCACTTCAGACTTGGAAAATTATGTGTAAGGAGAGACTCACATGCCTTTCTAATCAGCCAGAGGTGACAGGAGAATGAAAAAAAGAAAGAAAGAAAACTTCTGATCACTCAGCCATTAAACAAACGCCGGCCACAGCATCGCTCTAATTACTAGGTTACTGTGGGCTTCTGGTATTTTTAAAAATAACACCCTAAGGCCTCCACACTCCAGAAGTCAACGGCTTCTCTCTTTCACCCCCTTCACTTCTGCACAGGGTGCTTCGGTGCCAGTCTTAGAGGAGACTGGCTCCTGAGTGGGAGGTGTGCCCTGACACACAATGGCAGTAGCTCTGAGCAGATTTTGTGAGCTCCCACCACAAGGCTCCATGCATTTTATTACCATTATCGCCTTTACTCCTTCGTTCTTCTTCTGATGGGAGGCATTTAAAATACACAGGAAGAGTTCATTGAAACATTATTCACAATAGCCAAAAGGTGAAAGCATCCTAAGGTGAATGGAGAAGCCAGCTGTGGTATATCCATACAGTGGAATATTACTCAGTCATAAAAAGGGATAGGGTTCTGACCCATGCTACAACATGGACGAACTGAAAACAGGATGTTAAGTGAAAGAAACCAGACACAAAAGGAAAGACATTGTAAGATTCCATTTACATGAAGTAGCTAGAATAGGTAGGTAAATTCATAGAGACAGAAGGTAGATTAGAGGTTGCCAGGGGCTAAAGGGAAGGGGAAGTAGGGAGTTATGGCTTAACGGGTACAGAGTTTCTTTTTGGGGTGATGAAAAATTTTGGAACTAGAAACTGGTGACAGTTGCACAATGTAAATGGATTTAAGGCCACTGAATTGTACACTTAAAAATGGTTAAAATTTTAAATGGTTAAAATGGTTACCATGGTTATGTTGGTTAAGTTTTGAAGGAGGGAGGGAAGCCTTGGTTGGGTCTTAGACTGTAAATGTCTGCTGCACAGAAGCTGTGTTTTATAGTTCTGTGTGCTGTTGCTGAGATGTTCGGTTAAATGCAGGCTGATGGAGCAGTGGCCGCCTGGGGAGGGAAGGTGTCTCCAGACCCCCCAGAACCTGAGGCTCAGGGCATCTGGACTGATAACTGCAGAGGGCAGGAAGGGGCCCATAACAACAATGGTTATGCTGTATATATTTTACCACAATAAAAAAATAAATATTAAAAAAAAAGATACAGCGGGAGAAAATGAAGCTCATTTAGGCCACCGTGTCAATTAGGATTCTACTGGATGTAAAGGACAGAAAGCTCTGTACAGCTGGCTTAGGTAAAGGGGGAATTTACTGGCTCACATACACTGAGCAGTCTAGGGGTAGGACTGGGTTCAGGGCTGTGCAGGATTGTTTCCCTTTCCCCCTGCAGATCCACCTGCTACCCTTCCTCTCCCTGCCCTCTGTCCCCGGAGCCTGTGCTACCTGAGCCATATCCACGGGGCTTCCGCAACCTCTGGCTGCCAGGATAGCCAATGGGAAAGGCCAGCAGAGGTTTGAAGGGAGGGAGCGAAGGGAGGCCAAGGTATTTATTCCTCGGGCTCCTGCCTGCAGGATCACCCCAGGCTGGCTCTGTCCCTCAATTCCGGGTCATGGTTTCTCTCAAGGTAGCACTCTCTACATGACCCTTTTCCTTGTAGGTTCTGGAAACCACCCCCTCCCACATCCCTTTGGACCTAGAAATGGTAACAGTTCACTGCAACTGGCCCTGAGTCCCTGCAGTATGTTTGCGCTAGGTGGTCCGGCACCCTGCATCTCTGCCTGCAGTGAACTGTCCCTTTAATAAACCTTGCTCATGTCATCTAGTTCAGGTGAACCATCTATTTCCTGTTAGACCCTGACTCGAAAGAGATCTCTAACCTGTCTTCCTTGTTGGGACCTGACTCTCCGTCTCTTGATCCGTTTTTGCTGAACTGACATCAGCCTTAAGTTTCAGGTTCGCAGTAACAGCTGTCGCTCCTGCCTTCTCTTAGTTTCAGGACCTTGGGAAAAACACATTCTCATTCCAGAAAGGTTTACCAAAATTCCCACTTCCTCTCAGAGGCTCAGAGTGTGCAATGTGCCCCTCCCTGAGTCCAGGACAGTGATCACAGGAAGTCTGTGGGCTGACTGGCTTGAGTCCTAGGCTCCATCCTTGGTGAACGGTGTGGGAGAGAGCAGTTCTGCAGGGGAGAGTCAGGGGGCCTTTACTGTGGTATGATGATTTATAAGAAATATGTATCTGGTCTTCATGCATGTTTCTGGTGCACGGCTCCTAAAACCCTTGGAATTTCCTCAGTAAACGGGAGTGATTAAGGTGTGTTTTGTTATGTTAATGAGGTGACTTTTGGACTGAACCTAGGATGGGGTCTGGCTGCCAGTAGAATCAACCTTGTGATTAGAGGGTTGGAACTAACAGTCCTAACTCCCTGACTTTCTGGGAGCAGAGAGATGGGGCTGGAGGTTGAATTAATAGTCAGTGGTCAACGATTTCATCTATCATGCCTATGTAACAAAGCCTCTGTGAAGACCCTATAAAGGACTGGGCTCAGAGAGCTTCCAGGTTGGTGACCTCATGGAGATCTGGGGAGAGTGGCACTCAGGGAGAGTGGGAAAGCTCTGTGCCCTTTCCCATACCTTGCCCTGTGCCTCCTCTCTTCCAGCTGGCTATTCTCAAGTTACATCCTTTTAAAGTAAACCAGTAATCTAGTAAGTAAAGTGTTTCTCTGAGTTACTGTGAACAGCTCTAGCAAACAAATAAGAACCCAAAGAGGGGATCATTGAAACCTCCAATCTACAGCCAGTCAGTCAGAAGCACAGGTGACAAACTGGACTTGTGATTGGCATTTGAAGTTGAGGAAGGGCAGTATCGCCTGGGACTCAGCCCTCTATCTGTGGAAGCAGATGCTATTTCTAGGTAGATACTGTCAGAATTGAGTTGAATTGTAGGACACCTAGCTGGTGTCGGAAAATTGCTTAGTGGTATGGGGGAAATAAACCTACACATGATAGTTGAGTGCAGAATATTAGTTACCGAAAGGAGGGTAAATGGAAACCGAAACAGTGTAACTCAGATTGAGACTTGAACCCACACGCCGGAACTCGAACCCAGCTAAAACCCAGATTGGGACTTGAACCCATGGTTGACGGATCACACAACTGATCTCAGGACTTAATGAAGCTCAGGTTCTTGATGTCTCGTTGCAGAAAGAATTCAGTGAGAGACAAAGTGATAGGTAAGAAGTGGATTTATTTAGAGAGAAACAGACTCCAGGGAGTGTGGGCCACCTCAGAAGGCAGAAGGCCCTGAAATGCGGGGTGGTTAGTTTTTATGGGCTGGGTAATTTCATAGGCTAATGAGTGGGAGGATTATTCCAGCTATTTGGAGGAAGGGGCAGAGATTTCCAGGAATTGGGCCACCGCCCACTTTTTTTTGTTTGCTTTTGTTTTTGGCTGCCTTGGGTCTCCATTGTTGCGCCGAGCTTTCTCTAGTTGCGGCGAGCGGGGGCTACTCTTCATTGCGGTGCACGGGCTTCTCATTGTGGTGGCTTCTCTTGTTGTGGAGCATGGCCTCCAGGTGCGCGGGCTTCAGTAGTTGCGGTTTGCGGGCTCAGTAGCTGTGGCGCACGGGCTTAGTTACTCCGCGGCATGTGGGATCTTCCCAGACCAGGGCTTGAACCTGTGTCCCCTGCATTGGCAGGCGGATTCTTAACCACTGCACCACTAGGGAAGCCCCACCGCCCACTTTTCGATCTTTGTTGGTCCCCCCCCCCCATATCATGTTGCTGGTGGGTGTGTCACTTAGCTTATGTTAATTTATTACAGTGAGCGTGTGATGAGGCTCAAGGTCCACTGTTAGTCAGATCTTCCACCATCTTGGACCTAGTTTGGTTCTAACCAGTTTTTGTCATGTCCTATGGCTATGTCATTCTTTTAAAGGTTGTGCCCTGCCCCCTTCCCTCCTGTTTCAAAACTGCTTGGGAAAAAACTCAGTTGCATCGCAGTCACTTTCCTAAGGTCTCACAGCTGAGAGGGACTCACATTATTTGCCTGACTCCAAGCGCCAGGTCTTCCCAGTACTCTCCATCCTCTCCTCGGCCCCTTTTCCCAGGCAGACTTTGTGCCAGGAAGCTGGGCCCAGGCTCAGGACTGAGGTTCCTGTAAGCGTTAGAGCAGGAGCGATCCTAAGAGCCATGAAAGACAGGAGAAGGGGCAGCCCACGTGCTGGGGTAGAGAAGGAGGATGGCGTGAAAGAAGCACCCTCCAGGTCATCCAAGCTTGGTCAGCTCTGTCATTTTTCACTTCCTGAGACATGGGAAAGTATGACCAGGCGGAGGTAGGTAAACTTGGGTAGATACATTCCTGAAGGCTCCACCTGACCTGTTTACTCTCGTAAGGAACGAAGTAATCAGAGTGGTGTGAGGCCCCCATCGCTCAGCATTGTCACCCCACCCCGGCCCCCCGCAACCTAGCAGTGTTGGCTTCTCCAGATAGCGGGCCTGGATTTCAGGATAAGTCACGTGCACAGCTCATTTGGTCATTCCTCTGAATGGTAAGTAAGGCATCTGCCACAGAAGACAGGCAGATTGGACACCTTGGTGGATTTAAGGACTAGCCCAGGAAGGAACCAATGTGGCAGGAACGTGGGGAGGAAGTTGAGTTTGGCAGGCTAAGTATGACTTCTGGTAACCAGGGCAACAGTTGGCTTTCAGGGTGCAACATGGGAGTAAGCAAGGATGAGCCTGCCTGGAAAGTCCAAGAAAGCCAGCAGGGCACGAGTCAACCCCAAAAGGAGCGATTTGCCCGGAAAGCTATGCTTGAAAACAAATCCCCAAATAGTTATAATATTGACTGTATTGGAACTAGGCAGGATCAATTAGAAGTCTTTCAGAAAATATTTATCGGCTATAGGCACTAAGTGTAGAATGAATGAGCGAATATGTGAATGAGTGAATGAATGGGCTAAATGATCTTTAAGATCCTGCTCATCCCTAAAATGCCACAAAATCCTTTAGATGCTAAAGCACAGTTGGGCCATGGGAGGGAACAGAGCACGGGAAGAAGTGCCTGACTTGAGCCAGGAAAGGCTTCTTAGAGAAGATGATTCTGTAGCTTTCAGAATATCACTGCTGATACCATCTTTATCTGGCCCTTAAATATAGGACTTAAGTAAGGGACTCTTCTGATTTGGTTGCTGTTAGTGCCAAGAGCCTGCCGCCTTTAGGCCAAAGTTACAGAACCAAGGGCCCAACAGACATCCAGAGCACTCATGATTTCAAGGGAGAAAATAGCTCTTTAGTTCTCCTTCACTGTACCCCTGTTTTTTAATTATAAAAGAAGTACATAATCATCATGAACAATTAGAAAATTCAAGCAAACGTTATCCCATTCAAGAGTCAACCACTGATAACATGGGCACATTCTTCCCAGAATATTTCTTAAGCATATTTTATCTTTACATATTATTATTGATATTTTTTCCAAAATTTTTTCTGCTTGATTTTGCTTAACATTACATCATAAGCATGTTGAACATACCTATGTAAGCATCATTTTAAATTGCTATAGGATGTTTCATCCTATATAGATGAGTCATAATTTACATAACTAATCCCAGATCAGACACTGAGATTATTAATAACATTCATTATAATAATAAGCAGCCCTGTGATAAACATTCATGTACATAAAGCTCTATTTGCAATTCTGATCAGGTCCTTAGGCCAGATTTGAGGAAGCAGAATTACTGATCAAACGACATGAACAGTTTTCAAGCTCTTGCTATTCAAGGCCAGGTTATTTTCCAAGTGACATTGCTCCAGTGCGGACTTCACCAACAGAGCCTAAGGAATTGAGCATAGGTCACTCTGTCTTATTTTCTCTTTCCCTCTCTTAACTTCACCCATTTACCAACAGTTATTCCTTTGCCTTCATCTGAACCTGTCTTCCGGGTCAGAGAGACCTGGGGAAGGAATGGAAGCAGGGCTAGATTCATTGCATTTAGCCCCTTTTCTTCCTGCCCAGCGGGGAGAGCAGAGCCACCTCAGGCTCTGAAATTTGAATCAACCTCCTAGCAGCAGGAATCTGATCCCTGAAGTTAGTCATTGCTCTGAGCTCAGTGACCGCCTAGGAGAAAAAGAGAGAGAGCCTGTACAGGTGATTTACAGCAGCTGCATTTGATCCTGTGTCTAGGAAATGGTCTGGGGTGATGAGGTGTGGCCTTAACCTGCTGGACAAGGAAGTCACATGACTTCCTTTAGCTCATGAGCAGGAGATGAAAGAGCCCATTAGACATATAGAAACATATTCAACTGGCCTTCCAAGAGCCTGCATCAGGAGCAAATATCCTCCATGACATATGGCAGTTCAGACCCAGGCACAAGCCTGAATAGCCAAGGACCAGGAGAGTGAGCTTCCATCCAGCTCAGACAAACATCCTGATCAGAGGGACTCAAGTCCGGGAATTGCAACCAAGAGAAGCAGAGCTTAGAAGGAAGGCAGGAGGCTTCTGGAATGGAAGAGAAGTCTTAGAATGGTTTACAAAGGAAGAAACGGCTGTGAGAGGAATGCTACCAAGTGTTCAGCGGGAGAGGCGATGTGAGAACCAGGCTCCCTAACTCCCATCCAGTGCCTATTTTGTTCCATTCTGCCTATATTTTGTTCAGAGAGTTGGTTGATTGGGTTCCCATGGAAATGTAGCTATACAAATGCCAAGCTGTCCAGACAGAAACAGTTCCCAAGAAAGACATGTTACCCAGAGGACTAGACCTTTCCCTCCCCTTCAAAGCTACGTCGTCTGGCAGCGGCACAAGGACTTTTGCACATATGGGTTATTTTTCTGCAATGAAATGACCACCCCCCACCCGAGCCCCACAGGCTGGTGACCGTCTTCTCCAGGGCTCCCACCCCCAATTCACACACATGCTTCTGAAAGGAGAGCACATCCAGCCTAGACCAGGCAAGATGGCCGGCTTGTGTTTCTTCTCGAAAATAGCAAAGTGGAATCTGCTTCATGTAAAGTGACCACAAAGACTGGCAGCCCCACAGGGGCCTGACACAACGCTCAGAGCCCAGGCTCTGCAACTTTGTAGCTACTCATGGTTTCCAGCCTGAGTGTTCTCCTCTTTAAATTGGAGAGGACCCCAGTTCTTCAGGAGTCATTGTTGGAATCAGCTGAGATAAGGCATGTGAAAGCTTTCTGTAAACTCTAACACACTCCCCAGACGTAAGCTGGATGTGTTTTCTGAGTGAGAAGGTACTGAGATGGAGGAGGGATAGTAGCATTCAAGATAAACAGCAGCTACCACCTACCCCCTCCCTCCGTAGGTCTGGAAATCCGGGGATCTTCCTGAGCCATCTTGCGGCAGCTGATCCCTTAGAGCAGTGGTTTCCAAATATCTTTTGTTAAAGCATACAATTCTTATTTATAAAGAAATATTTCATGGGACTCCCCCCCCCACCCCAAGTATGAAATTGATGATGGTAGTATCGCTTTGGTTAGATTGAAGCTAGATGGCAGGGGAGAGGGGACAAAGCAGTGTCTTTATTTTTAACTCCTTAGCTGCCAACTCACAAAAACTGATATATTTATCCATTACTCAGAAGACGTTTACTAACACACCTAAATATTTACATGCCAGCTGGCCTAAGTCTGCCTCCTACCCCCAGGGGATTGGAAAGGACCACTGCTGACTGGGTACCTCCACTTTAAAGTAAGACTCTCCTTCACTAGCCTGTGAGGTCTTCTGTTATACTTTCAACCAATTAATGCTTTGTCATTCATTCATTCAGCCATTCATTCATTTAGTCATCTAATCATTCGAGAGCAAGAGGTGAGGAATACTCTTTAAGAGCAGTCAAAAAGAGAAAATCAAAAAATACCTAGAAACAAATGAC
Source organism: Tursiops truncatus (assembly GCF_011762595.2). Classification (NCBI taxonomy): domain Eukaryota; kingdom Metazoa; phylum Chordata; class Mammalia; order Artiodactyla; family Delphinidae; genus Tursiops; species Tursiops truncatus. The sequence continues at coordinate 52,006,605 of NC_047041.1, forward strand.
AATGGAGACACGAAGACCCAAAACCTATGGATGCAGCAAAGGCAGTTCTAAGAGGGAAGTTTATAGCAATACAATCCTACCTTAAGAAACAGGAAACATCTCGAATAAACAACCTAACCTTGCACCTAAAGCAATTAGAGAAAGAAGAACAAAAAAACCCCAAATTTAGCAGAAGGAAAGAAATCATAAAAATCAGATCAGAAATAAATGAAAAAGAAGTGAAGGAAACGATAGCAAAGATCAATAAAACTAAAAGCTGGTTCTTTGAGAAGATAAACAAAATTGATAAACCATTAGCCAGACTCATCAAGAAAAAAAGGGAGAAAACTCAAATCAATAGAATTAGAAATGAAAAAGGAGAAGTAACAACTGACACTGCAGAAATACAAAAGATCATGAGAGATTACTACAAGCAACTCTATGCCAGTAAAATGGACAATCTGGAAGAAATGGACAAATTCTTAGAAATGCACAACCTGCCGAGACTGAATCAGGAAGAAATAGAAAATATGAACAGACCAATCATAAGCACTGAAATTGAAACTGTGATTAAAAATCTTCCAACAAACAAAAGCCCAGGACCAGATGGCTTCACGGGAGAATTCTATCAAATATTTAGAGAAGAGCTAACACCTATCCTTCTCAAACTCTTCCTAAATATAGCAGACGGAGGAACACTCCCAAACTCATTCTACGAGGCCATCATCACCCTGATACTAAAACCAGACAAGGATTTCACAAAGAAAGAAAACTAAAGGCCAACATCACTGATGAATATAGATGCAAAAATCCTCAACAAAATACTAGCAAACAGAATCCAACAGCACATTAAAAGGTTCATACACCATGATCAAGTGGGGTTTATTCCAGGAATGCAAGGATTCTTCAGTATACGCAAATCAATCAATGTGATACACCATATTAACACATTGAAGGAGAAAAACCATATGATCATCTCAGTAGATGCAGAGAAAGCTTTCGACAACATTCAACACCCATTTATGATAAAAACCCTAAAGAAAGTAGGCATAGAGGGAACTTTCCTCAACATAATAAAGGCCATATATGACAGACCCACAGTCAACATCGTCCTCATTGGTGAAAAACTGAAACCATTTCCACTAAGATCAGGAACAAGACAAGGATGCCCACTCTCACCACTCTTATTCAACATACTTTTGGAAGTCTTAGCCACAGCAATGAGAGAAGAAAAGGAAATAAAAGGAATCCAAATCGGAAAAGAAGAAGTAAAGACGTCACTGTTTGCAGATGACATTATACTATACACAGAGAATCCTAAAGATGCTACCAGAAAACTACTAGAGCTAATCAATTAATTTGGTAAAGTAGCAGGATACAAAATTAATGCACAGTAATGCACAGAAATCTCTGGCATTCCTATACACTAATGATGAAAAATCTGAAAGGGAAATCAAGAAAACATTCCCATTTACCATTGCAACAAAAAGAATAAAATATCTAGGAATAAACCTACCTAAGGAAACAAAAGACCTGTATGCAGAAAATTATAAGACACTGATGAAAGAAAGTAAAGATGATACAAATAGATGGAGAGATATACCATGTTCTTGGATTGGAGAATCAACTTTGTGAAAATGACTCTACTACCCAAAGCAATCTACAGATTCAATGCAATCCCTATCAAACTACCATTGGCATATTTCACAGAACTAGAACAAAAAAATTCACAATTTGGATGGAAACACAAAAGATCCCGAATATCAAAGCAATCTTGAGAACGAAAAATGGAGGAATCAGGCTCCCTGACTTCAGACTATACTACAAAGCTACGGTAATCAAGACAGTATGGTACTGGCACAAAAACAGAAAGATAGATCAATGGAACAGGATATAAAGCAACTGTGAATGGATGAATGGATCAAGAAGATGTGGCACATATATACAATGGAATATTACTCAGCCATAAAAAGAAACGAAATGGAGCTATTTGTAATGAGGTGATGGACCTAGAGTCTGTCATACAGAGTGAAGTAAGTCAGAAAGAGAAAGACAAATACCGTATGCTAACACATATATATGGAATTTAAGAAAAAAAAATGTCATGAAGAACCTAGGGGTAAAACAGGAATAAAGACACAGACCTACTAGAGCATGGACTTGAGGATATGGGGAGGGGGAAGGGTAAGCTGTGACAAAGCGAGAGTGTGGCATGATACAAATGGATGGAGATAAAATAGGTAGACGTAAAATAGATAGCTAGTGGGTAGCAGCCGCATAGCACAGGGAGATCAGCTTGGTGCTTTGTGACCACCTAGAGGGGTGGGATAAGGAGGGTGGGAGGGAGGGAGACACAAGAGGGAAGAGATATGGGAACATATGTATATGTATAACTGGTTCACCTTGTTATAGAGCAGAAACTAACACACCATTGTAAGCCAATTATACTCCAATAAAGATGTAAAAAAAAAAGAGCAGTCGAGGTTCCCATCAATAGCACAAAGCTAGTGGGTATAGAAGAAAGAGCTTAGTGTTTTAAGTTAGATGAATCTAGTTCCAGGCTGTATCTACTCCTTATTGTCTGGCTGGTCCTGAGATAATCTCTTGATGGGTCCAGGCTTCAGTTTCCTCAATTGTAAAATGGGGCTAGCAATGCTCACCTCCCAGGGTCACACATTATGTAAGTCAGGGTAACCCCCGTACCACCTAGCCACATCTCAGGGAACATTCTCAAAAAGCACCTCAAATAATTATGTTTGGTATGTTAATGCCTGTCTCACCAGTTAAACTATAAAGTGCATGAGGGCAGGAACTAGACTTGGTTTGTTCATCGTGGTATCCCTAGAACCTAGCATACCCTTGGCACGCAATATGCTCCACATATATGGACGGAATGAATGAGGGCTTAGAATGATCTGGGTACCATGCTAAGCACTTTGCCTGTATCAGCTGAGTAAATCCTCATGTACCTCTATCATAATTACCGTTCTTTCCAGATGAGGAAACCAAAACTCATGGAGGTTAAATAAATTGTCCTGGTTCATACAGCTAGGAACAGGCTGAGTCTGATGTAAGAACCCAAATGCATCTGCTCCTGAAGCTCTGCTTTAACCATCCCACATAACTGCTTCTTGCTAGAGAACCAGAGAGGCCTATGTGGGTCCGGCATTGCTCAGACAGTATTGCTCCAGCACTTGGAGAAGGAGAGAGATGGCCCATCAGAGACTATCACGGGGTCCGAGGGCTCCAAGGAGTATGGAGCCTGAAGGAGATTGGTGGCAGTTCCTGGACAGCTTGGACCACCAGGCTGAGGATGTGGAATTTGTCCATGGGCATTAAAGGGCCCTGGAAGGATTTTCATCAGGACAGGGACAGCACAAGACTTCGGAAGAGCACCCTGGCAGCAGGGTGGAGGATGAATGAAAATGGAGAAAGTGCACATAGAGTACCTGGGTTAAGGTGAGTCTTCCAAGTCAAGTTTGCCCGCTGCCACCCAGTAGCTGTGTGAGCTTGGATAAGTGACTGTCCCTCTCTGACTTTCAGTCTTCTCGTTTGTACAGTATATTGGGAATAATGTAGTACCTACTTCATGGGGCCGCTGTGAAGGGTGAGTGGGATAACGCATAAACAGTATCTGACACTCACTGAGCTGTTTTCATTATGTACATAGAGGTGGAGAGAGAGGATTCAGAGTGAAAGCATTTCACAAGTACAATTACAAAGAATAACTACTGCTCTCGGGTCAGCGATAGGAGAAAAAAAATAGTCAGAGGGTCCTGGGTGTCTGCAGAATGGTGGTGTCATTAGAGAGGATGCGAAATGAGGCACTCCTTGCTCTGCCAGAGCCCTGAGCCAACTCCAGAAATCTAGCCCTATTCCCCTGTGGCCACGTGCTAGGTATTTTGAAACACTGCTGATTTCCGTCTCACTCCAGACCAGGAATTGTGCTTTGATGCTTTCGATTTCTAAAATAACCTTGAGATAATTCAAGGAAACCCTCATGTTATTTCTCTACTCCAATTTGTAATGATCATTAATCATAACTAATATTTGTATGGTACATTCCGGCTTATAGGACATTTTCATCCATATTGTTGTATCAGGGATAAAGGAAAATTCATCAGACATAACTGGCTTATGGAACAGTCTGAACTCAGCAGGGCACAAATACAAACAGGTTTTTTTTTTTGTCTTTTTTTCTCTCTAATCCTTCCCTTCAACCATGTTGTCAAATGTCCCTTTCCCAGCCCTTAATGACACCTTTGACAGATTCTGTATTTTTCTGGTTGCTTTTGGGTATAAAAATGTCCCACCTAGTTTGAAACTTCAGTCTTATACCCTATTGACATCTCATATCCCATCTTCTCTCCACCAGGGCTAGCCAGTCTCCAGCCTAAGTGACTTATGGAGGTAAGGGGCAGATTCACACACCTGTACCTTAAGTAGGGAACAGAAGGTGGGATGAAGCAACTTTCTCTTACTTACCTGGATTCTGTGTCATCACCTCCGCCTTGAGCTTCTCAGGCTAAGTACAACCGCTGCCTGATGGCGGAGGTCCAAACCCTGGCTCTCTTGTGGGCACATGTGAGAGTTCTTCAGGGGGCTGGGCTAGGGCAGGAGATCTTTTCAGTGTTTGTTTCTCTGACCAGGAAAGAAGTTCACATCCTGGCCAAAGTCTTGCAAACCTGCCCCCCTACACACAACTAGCCTCCAGCGTAGCCCACTCCACAGCATCTCACAGCCAGGGTCCTCAATGGAGGGTTCTTTCAGCCTGTTCATGGGCTAGACTAAAGACTCGCGGTGGAAGGATTTCCCCATCTCCCTCGTCTTCTGCTTAAACAGTTCTCAAGCTGCGGGGGCGGAGGTCAGGCCAGAATGTGTGGCCACTGATCATTTTTCTTAGAATCTGGTCCCCTCACCCCACTGTTCCCAGCTTTCCATGCCAGTAGCCGACCCTCCACTCTCCAGCCGGTTACCCAAGTTGTGTCTGTAGCCTTTCCCCCTCCTCCCTCCCCTTCTCCTAAGGTGGAAGGATTCCAGTTTTCAGGATCAGCCCCAGGGCCTTCCTTTTCTGGGGAAAGCCAGGGAAGGCAGGAACGGAGGAAAGGGCAACCAAAGAGCTTACACAGGCTGGTTTTTATGAGAGCCTGGACACTACAGGCGTCCAGAAGGAGAAAGTGGAAACTGCAGTGTGAAAGATGTTGAGAAATAAACTGATGGAGAAAGCAATGTTTTAATGAATGTTGTGTACTATGAACATACTCTGTACTTACTGTATTTGAGAGGTCTGTCGTAAAAAGTTAAATGGTTTATCGATTTTTTTAAATTGGAGTATAATTGATTTACAATGTTGTGTTAGTTTTAGGTGCACAGCAAAGTGATTCAGATATAGATATATAGATATGTGTATATAGATATACATATCTATATACACATATATATATTCTTTTTCAGATTCTTTTCCCATATAAGTTATTACAAAATATTGCTATAGTTCACTATCAGTATGATAGTTCATACTAGTGAACTACATAGTTCACTATCAGTTCGGTAGGTCCTTGTTGTTTATCTATTTTACATATAGTAGTATGTATATGTTAATCCCAAATTCCTAACAACCCTCCCCTCCCCTTTTCCCCTTTCCCCATAAGTTTGTTCTCTGTCTGTGAGTCTGCTTCTGTTCTATAAATAAGTTCATTTGTATTTTTTTTAGATTCCACATATAAGTGATATCATATATATTTTCTTGCTCACTTATCAATTACTTTTAATGCCCTTTGGAAATATGACACTAAGATGGGGTTGGTTTTCAGGCAAGTCATATTACCCTTCACAAACCATAACTCCGAAAAGTTGGTGTGATCATTCCTGTTTTTAAGATGTGGAAACTGAGACAGAAAGAGGTTAAGAGAATTTTCCAGAATCATAATTTAATAAGAAGTAGATTCCAGACTCCAGTGCTGGTCTAACTTTAATTACCAAAATCACTCTCTATAATAGTCTTTCTATTATGATACTGTTATTAATAATGAAGCAACCACTGGACTCATAAATTCTATCAAAATCAGAATTGCTCAGGGGTAAAATACTTCCAAAAATGGTAAGAATTTTTACAGGCTTATGATGGAGATCCCCTCAAATCCATGTCTATAAGCTGAAGTTGGGGATACCCTGAAAGTCACTGTGAAGAAGCAAGCAGTCAGTACCCCTCCGAGGGATGCCCCCTAGTCCCACCACACAGCCACTCATAATCAGAGCTCAAAGAGCCCAGTCATAGTTACAAGGGCCAGGCCTCTGCCTCTGGCAGGACCCCTCCGGAGAGATAAGCAGCCATTTTTATAGACAAGTGGAATCTCAAAGTCCATCTCCAAATACAAGCACCTGGAGGTGGGGGAAGGGAGGTTCTGGTCTTGAATTTCACACCAGTCCGCAGCAGAGCAAATGGAGATGGTACAATAACAACATTTTTGCAAGAAAATAAAGCAATCAAGAGCTTAACAAAATAACCCAACTATGACGAGCCTTTAGAAGCTGACATCCTGACCTAGAGCCCATGACCTATGGTTGGAAGCTGTATTGTTGTTCTTCAGGCTGCCAGGCCCACCCCTACGCCTTTGTAGAGGTTGTGCATCCAAATTACTGCTATAGTTTGACCTAAACAAGATAACAGTCTGGACCGGAGAATATTCTAATGCAACACTGAGTCCTGCCTCAGTGTCGAGGAAGAATTTAGGTCTTCTCACCAGGATGAAATGAGGTACATCCAGTGCTTCTTTTTTCTTAATTTTAGTTCTTATTCAAACAACAGAAGTCCCTGGCTATATAGTACATACACACATAATTAAAATATGTACAAATATATTCATATCCATGGCTCACTAAATGACTACTGCTTTCTATAGTTTTTATTTTTTTATTTGTTTTATTTTTTTATTTGTTTTGTCTTTTATTGACTATACTGTACAGGCTCTTCACTGTATTTCATTAGATCCTTCCAATAGTCCTGTAGGTCAGAAGTTTGATTCCCAACTTAAAGATGAAAGAACTAGAACCTTGGCCTATTTGTGATCTTTCTCAGGCCCCACTTTTGATACCATGAGTTTGATGTTCTAACAGAGATGTGGATCAGCAGCCTCATAGATGACAGCACTTCACAATTACACAGCCCAGGCACCCAAGTCCCAGCTGCACGGCAGATAGACAGAGACCATAAGGAAGGGAAGGTCCAGAACATTTTTGGTCTACAAAATGAGGTGGGGACACAGGGCATTGCTATGGTTTGTTGGAGCACAGTCAAGGGGGAAAAAATGCAGGAAAAAAAAGCCAAGATCTCAAAGGAACACATATTCTCAACCCATTGTCACACCACTCACCTTCAGCAGGAATGGGGAAGATTGCAATAAAATGCCTTTGTTGCATTT